>NW_006399776.1:9309036-9318145 GCF_000299155.1 Elephantulus edwardii
TGTGTGTGTGTGTGTGTGTGTGTGTGTGAGATACCAAAATCAAACTCATTGTTGTCTTGCCAGTTCTGACTCACAAGGACCCTCCATCAGCTTTCCAAGGCTATAAATCTTCATGAGAGAAGACTGAACATCTTCCTTCTGTGGAAGAATTGATGAGAGTCAAACTGACAACCTTTAGGTTAGCAGCTCAATACAGTACACACTATCCTACCATGGCTCAGGTCTCTACATTCCGGTGGCAGGTTCTGCATGGTTCCTTAGAGATCTCCATGTGCCCTGCTTTCCCTGGTCTCAAGGAGTTTCCTGACAAGGATGTGAGTCCAAAAGGACACATCCCACTCTTGCAATTCTTTCTTTTCTAGTGGTGTTGAGGTTCCCCCTCCCCCTGACCCCCACACAGCTGGCTTTCTTACCCTTTTATCTCTTATAAAAGTTGTTAAATGTCATATGCTAGAGAAATTTCTTTTACCTAGGATCTGGGCTGTGATGAAAGTAAGGGGTGTTGCATTCCACCCTAAATTATTTTACAACTCTTTGGTTTATCAAATAATGATCTCAGATTCTGAGAGATAATTGCACAGCCTCTGTATCATGACATTAATGCATTTTTTAGAAGACACAACTCTATCTAGGTATTTCACTGTCCCCTAATAGTGAGTGCCCAAAGTTAGTGTGTGGAGCTTATCCTGAGCCAGTCTCATTGACTCTCCCATTGCCCCGGTTATCCTGTCAATCTATCTTATCTGGGGTCTTCCTCTCCTGTGCTGTCCCTCCACCCTTCCAAACATGATGTCCTTCCTTACCCAAGGACAAGTCCCTCCTGGTCACATGCCCAAAGTATGTGAGATGGAGCTTCAGAATCCTTGCCTCCAAGGAGAAACTTGGTTTCACGCTTTCTTAACACAGACCTGTTTGTTCTCCTGGTGAGTTTGTTTGATACTCTTCTTCAGTATCACAACTTAAAGGCATCAGTTCTTCTTCTGTCACCCTTAATCACTGCCCAGTTCTGTTGCATAGCAAGTAATTGTGAAGACCTTGGCATGGATCAGGTGCATCTTAGTCTTCAGACTAACATCACTGCTTTTAGCACTTTGGAGAGATCCCTGACAGCAGATTTCCCCAGTGCAATTTGTCTTTTTATTTCAAACAGCCATGTCACCTTAGTCTCTGTTTTCTGAACCATAAGAATAATACCTGTAACATAGGGTTGTTGTGAGCCTCAAATCAGCACCATGGGGAGAAATCGTCCACTCTAGAGAACTAGGGAACATAGGTTACTAGTACTTCAAAGATGAAGTGAACATTTCATGTGCCTACATTCTGAGCGTCAGCTGCCTAGATAGTGAGACTCATATTATTACAGTGGTTTGGACTGAGGTCAGGACTATGATCTCCTCAAAATATCTCAGAGCTCACTCTTTATCTTAACTGATCTTGTTCTCTCTGCTAGGAGGGATGTGGTTTGGCATTATGAAATCCTCTGCAAATGAGCCAGTTAAGGCTCAGAAATGGCAAGGTCATCTAAAGGCAGGATGGCCTAGGTTTAAATCCCAGTTTGGTCATGTTCTACAATTAACTTTTCTTCCTTTTTGCATTAGCTTCTTTATCTATCACATGTTCATATTATTAAATTTAAAGCAGCCTTCAATAAGGATTATATCTCAACATCAAGAAAACAAAACTTTTCACTACCTGTAGGCAATATTGTAACAGGTGAAGAAAAGATTGACATTGTCAATGATTTCATGTTATTTTGATCCACAATCAACACCCAAGGTAACAGCCGTCAAGAAATCACAAGATGTGTTGCACTGGGAAAATTTGCTGCCAGGGACCTCTCCAGCATGCTAAAGAGCAACAGTGCCAGTTGAAAGATTAAGGTGCACCTGATCCAAGCCATAGTCTTTTCAATTACTTGCTATGCACCTACCAGAGAGTGAGGAAGGCTGATAAAGGATAAGTGACACCTTTGGGTTGTAATGTTGGAGAAGAGCACTGAATAGCCCATGGAAACAAATCGGACTTGGAGGAAGTGCAACCAGGGTTCCGAAGGGTGCTCCTTAGAGGCGAGGATGGTGAAACTTGGTCTCTCATACTTTAAGCATGTTGTTAGGAGGGGCTGGTCTTTGAAAAAGGACATGCTGGGAAATATGGAGAGTCAGTGAAAGAGAGGAAGACCTTCCCAAGGAAGACCAGACCACATGGTTTGGCACAGTGACTGTACCAATGTGCCTGAGCATATCCGAGATTGTGAGGATGGGGCAGGACAGGATGCAGTTCAGATCTGTTGTTCCTAAGGTTGTTAAGGCACCTTACAACAGTAACATATGTCAAGGTTCTTTTAGAATAGCTCCTTATGTGCAGGAAGCGAAGAAACAGTAATAGGCAGGCTAAATCATTAACATGTACCTACTACTCATTCAACAATATGGTTTAGGTTCGGAAGACCAGGTCATTATCCAAAAAACTGCGCTGTGTGAAAATGTATGACAAGCCGATTGCAGAACCTATAACACCATTATGACTTTTAACAGGGTTGGTGTGAACTCTGTGGGATTGGCAAACGAAACTCCCCAAAATCTTAGACAATGTGAGAAATTTACTTTCAGGCATCTACCACTTTGCCAGCAATAGGAATGATTTCCAGAGGAATTTGATCCTCTGTTTTGGACTTTTGGCTACAAAAAGTTTGATTCACTAGGAACTTGCGTGACAATCGTCCTAATGGCATTCCAGTCAGAGTATGAACACCCCTATACTGGACCCAACCTCCTAAGAACAATTTCTATGACCACCGTAGAGTTGCCCTGAAGGCAGCTCAGGTTTGATTCAGGTGGGTGCTTCCCTTCTCAGTTTCCTTTCCTTTGTTGGTCCACTCAGAACTGTATTACCTGGTCAGTAGTCAGTCTTCTACTGAGATGTTGCCCAGTGGTTTCTAATGTTTATGTATAGCTTCTAAGTTTTTGCAGAGAGTGTTCTTTGCTCTTCTCCTGAGGAATAACTTAATGATACTTTCTTTATAAGTAAATTAAATAAGGAATGTATATACACAGATAATGGAGCTCTGATGACCTAGTGATAAGGTATTGTCGGCCCAGCCCAAACGTACATGACTCGATTCCACCAGCTCCTCCAAGGAGAAAGGTGGGCATTCTCCTCCTGTGTGATTTACTCCCTCTGAAAACTTGCTGGAGGGTGAGCGATGAGTCATTTCTGACTCAACAGTATATAACACCACCACACACACAAAACAGTTGACCACATCTCATCACAGAATGGAGAATTACTATATCATTACACAATTACCAAAATATAGAACAAGAATACAAGTCTAACCTTCCAATAGTAAATTGTAAAAAAGTTAAACAAAACCTATTCCATGTTTAGCAAGAGAAATAACAATTAATCACCATTAGAGTGCTTTAAATTTGCTAAGTATTTTCTCATATTTAATCTCATAGAATCTATTTCTCACTACAACTAAAGAAGGGGAAGGTAGCTGTTCAGAATGATTTCTGATTAAAAGAGACCCCTCTCGGTTACTTGTACCACGTGTGCCGTGTGTGGTGATATATTGTGGCTTGAACAGAACTGTTCACTGGAGAGAGTGATAAGCAAAGGAAAGGCTAATGTCCGTGGTGCAGAACACACTTTGGACTGAGATGAGACTTGTTGTCTTGATATTTTCTCTCAGCACACAACACGCACCAATTGCCACAATCCTTTTGTCCCTGGTATGAGGTTAACTAGGCTTCTTGGTTTGAAAGGATCAAGTTACAAATTGAGAAGGAAAGAAAAAAAACTTTTAAAGAAGGGTGATTTTTTGTGGCTAACCAATAGTTCTAATGGGCCTTATATTATTTTACTGTGTGATTATTTGGGAATTCCCCAAGTACTGCTTAAAACCAGTACACTGTGTGTAGGGTTTTTAAAAAAAAAAGAAATGAAAAAGAAAAGAATATATATAAATATATATACAAAACAAGGAGCTACTTGACCTGTTTTCAATTTAAGAGAGAGGAATATACTGCAGGAAGTAAGAGTGGTCCCTTCCATTTTCCTGGCCTGTTTTGTTTATTGCTTTTAATTTGGGCAGCTACCCCATTGCCTGCCCTCTCCCTGCCACCTCCTGACTGCTGAATTCCTCTGGGAACCTGGCACAGGCCCCACCACGCATCTCCCCTTGCCAGGCACATTCCTGTAATGCTCCTGTGTCAATGGTCACTCTATTCGTGCCCCAGATAGGCAGCATTGAAGAGCAGCTCACCAGAGAGTTAAGTTTCCATTGTTCTCAGTTTGATGAGCCCCAGAAGAAAGAGCCACCCAAGATTTTCAGGTGACACTTTCATCCAAACCAACTCTTAGTGGAGTTTTCCCAGAATTCCAATCACAGGGTGACCCAGGGCTTGTCATGCTGCCTCATTCACAGCCTCACCCGAAACCCCACCCACAAAATTATGTTCAGTTTGCACAATCAGGGAGGAAAACTTCCCTCACAACATCTCAGACCCATGGTTCTTCCAAAGTGACAGGTCTGGATTGGGGCAACAATCCCTGAGGATGACAAACTGTCTTGCTCAGCAGAGGCAATGCAGCTAAAAGCTATTTTTCACTTTAGGCAATTCACGCGCTTGGTTAGGCATTTATAGATTGTAACTGCTCATCCAGAAGAATCTAGGTCACTCTTTACATAGAGCTTCACGCTTCAGAAAAAAAACCTATGCCCAGGGAGCAGTGTTTCTGTCACTGTCATATTTGGCCAAAGCAACAGAGACCACTTTTCCTACAAGAGGAGGGCAATGACTGGTGCATGGGGCTGGGAGTTCTTGGGAGATTGAGGCTTTCATCCATGTTGCCACTGACTCACGGGCTCTCTGGGTTCTAATTGTCCCAGCTGATTGTACTACCAATATCTGTCATTTGTTGCTGTCATGAAAACAGTCTGCTTGAGGTTTGGGCTCTTGAGGGAGATTTTTTTAGAGTCTGAAAAGCACTTCTGTCCTTGGGTGGTGCTAACAAGAAGGCTGGAAGTTAAGGTTCGCCCAGAATTGCGTTGGAAGACCTGATGATTTATTTCTGAAGAATGAGCCATTGGAAACTGTGTTCCAGTGGACACTGTTCTTCCCTGCACATGGGGGGCTGCTGGGAGTCGGAATCAACTATACAGCAAGTGCTCCTGGTGCTCTCATTCTAGTGAGAAGAGCTAGATTGGCCCATATGTCTTTAAGATCTCTTGGGAAGAAAAAGAAATGTGGAGAATTAGAATGTGGGTAAAGGGCCTTATTCTTGCAGAATGGACGGCTAAAAGTTAGGTCCAGTTGTTTCCCTACTTAAAGACAGGCACCAAGTAAGGAGGCGTGGGCTGGAGGCAGACGGCCCATTGCTATCAACTTGTGTCCACTTACCATACCTGTGACCACAGCCTAGGTTCACAGCTTGAGTTCCTCGTGCTTGAGACTGAACCTGTCGTCCCTGATACTTCACAGTTATTGGTAGTTGCAGGTGTTCAACACAGATTCAGCTGTATATCGAACGTCAAGATCTATAAAAACAAAGAATTACCAGGTGTTATCACTTCAGTAGAATAGTTGTTCTCCAGTTGCTGGCCTTCTTCAGGCACGGTTGATATATGTGTGTGCATGTGTGTGTCTAGATGCCCCGCAGCTGGGTATTCTACCCTTCCTTCCTCTGCTACCATTCTTGGAGTTCTTCCACTGAGCATGGCATGACCATGTCAGGATGGTGAATAAGGGCATGCAGAATGGAGGGAGGAGACGCAGGTTCTCCTTGTCGTCTCTGGGCCAGGAGTGGGAGGAAGCCTAATTAGATCAAACCAGCTGTATGTAGGTCAGCCAGGTTTTGTTTCCTTCTGGTTGTGTTTCTTTCTCTGGGTTCCTGGCACCAACTGTTCTACTCTTGTTCTACATCTACTAAAGGATGAGTGGAAGACGAAGTGACGTGAGATGGCCTATTCCCTCTTTGGTAAAACTCGACTTAAAAGAATGTTGTCGATGTTTGAAATTGTAGGTGGTTGTTAAATTGAGGCTGGTGAAATTGACCATATTAATATTTCATTAACCACCATTACAAAACATTGCTAATTATAAGCAAGATACTCACAGCTCTTTAAATTACTAGACATTGTACCATGCCAAAATTTTACAAGAAAACTGTTCTGATTAGACACACATTTCCTCACTCACATAGTAGGCACCACATTTTCAGGTTGGACCTGATACAAGAGGCTCTCCCTCATGTACAGGAAAAAAGGCAGAAGCAAGGCTAGTTTGTCAGGGAGGTAAGAGCACCCTTCTCCCCCATATCCTCACCTTAAAGCTTCTGTCCTTGGGCTAGAGCACTCAGCCTCCAGGAAATCACCACTGTGATGCAGGTATCTCTGAGAAGACTCATCCTTAAAGTTCTTTCCTTCAGATATGAGTCTAGATTAATTGTTGAGTCAGATACCAGGCAGAGCCTGGAGGGTGTGAGATGAGTAGAGGAATAAGGCGTGGATTTAGGAGCACCTGATAAAAACGCTGCCCAGAACAGGAGGCATGACTGCAGGGAGCCCCGAGGATAAGCAACCCTTGGCTGAGATGCCCTGCACCTGAGTGCAAACACCTCGTCTCAGCTGAGTTCAGGGTCTCCACCTTGGTGTCTTGAGAGGGACTGTAGTGGGAATAGCTACACCACAGCAGAGTACAAATACTGAACTTGGAGAGCTGCTATTAGTTAAAGTCTCATCAGCCCTGAAAGCAACTGGATTGTCAAACTTGCCTGCAATATGCTGCCTAATTCTGAACAGCTTGTTTGCTTTATCCTAATTGGTTGCATCCTTCCAATTGTGAGGAGCAATATTAGGTGGTGCTGGATACATGTTTTAAATTGCTCAGGTCCTAACTATGCGAGTACAAAGTATGCATTACCATGTTCCTTTGCCACATGGATTTCCTCTTCCAGTTGCAACTACTAGCACCAAAAAAACCAAACAAAAATTACAACCGAAAGAGACCCTCGTGAGCTTATTTTCAGCTAGTGGTAGAGTTTGTAGAAAGTTGAGCTGAAAGCCCACAGGGGGCATCCCTCTGGCAGTTCGAATCCCCCCTTTGCTCCCCGGGAGGAAGATGGGCAGTCTTCTCCTGTGTAGTTTACAGTCTTCTAAAACCGGCTGGAGGGTCAGCTGTTAATCAGTTCAGACTCAACAGCAATGCACTGAGGAATTTTTTTAACCTTTTTATACGCTTTCCAAATAGACTTTGATACTAATAATTTGGGCTTGATCTCAGGTAAATATTATTTCTTTGGAATATTCATTGCATTTTTACACAGTCAAAACTATGTGTATGTATTTGTTAGAATCTGGTTTTTGTCTTTAAACTGGATCCCATTTATCCTTTTTTCTGGAACTGCAGAACTCTCTCAACAGTGGTCGTCCTGCAGTGGGCTGTAGATCCAGCCCTACCTCCAGAGTTTTGCTCTTTGGTTTGGCTTGGTTTTTACTGTGGTGACTATATCTGACAAAACATTTGCCATGTCAACACTCACAAGTTTAGTTCAGTGACCCTGCATTCATCAAGTTGCACCATCACAGTTTTATGACCCTAATGTTCCCATGAATAAAATCACCAGTTGCTCCTCAGGAAAAAGACGGGCAATCTCCTTATTGTGATTTACAGTCACCAAGAGCCCACTGGAGGATCAGCTGTTCTGACTTGATTGTTTCCGAGTCTGACTCGAAGGCCCATGACAGTTTTCCCATGATGATTTTCTGGCCCTCGGTTGCAGCACACCTGCGATTTTATATTGTGTAACTCGTGCTGAAAGCCTGCCTGCTCTCAGTATGCCAGTTCCTGACCTTCTGCCTTTCGTACACTTTCCAGCTTGCTTTCACAGAATTCTCATCAGTGAGAGCTGTTCATTCCTCTGAGAGGCAAGCACTTAAGACTAAGCCGAGGGAAGGAAGAAGTGTGTGCAGGCCAATTTAGAAACAGAAGCCGCACCAGCTGACCTCATCAATCATGCCATTCCAGGTCACCTCACATCAAATATCTGATCTCCTTCCTCAGCTCAATGGGTGAGGTCCTTCTACCTCTAAAAATCTTCAACATTCAGTGTTAGCCTTCATGGGGTTTTGCTCTTAAACATTGTGTGATATCATGAGACATCTTGAATGTGTGTATTATTTCCCAACTGGATTGTGAACTCTGTGGTGACAGGGCTTTCCTTATGGCTCCACTAATATCCTAAAGGATATTATACTGAGTAGAGTGTAAAATCAAAGATGATGAGGATGGCACAGAATAGGAGAGGGCTCAGACATCTTGTTCATAGTGTTGCTATGAGTTGTACTCAACTCGACAGCTCATAACAATATAAGGAAGGCCCCTCTATGAGATGGTTTGACATAGTGACCACAACAATGGGCTCACCTATGTCAGAGATGATAAGGAAGGCATAGAATAGGACAGGGCTCAGATCTGTTGTTCAGAGGGTCGTTATGAGTTATACTCATCTAGACAGCACCTAGCAGCAACAATAGTGTAAGGAATCATGATGGCTCAACAGTTACACGTTCAGCTTCTAACCTAAAAGCTGACAATTCAAAATTACCCAGTGACTGGATGAGAGAAAAGACTTGGTCATTTGCTCCTGTAAAAGTTCACTTTCTTATTCTCTCACATTGCCATGAAGTCAGAACCAGCTCATAGCTGATGTCCGATTGGGTTTCTGAGGATTTAAGTTGCAGGGCAAGCCCATCTTTCTCCTTTTTTGTTACCAGTGTGTTCAAACTGCCGGAGTCTCTGCATCCCATAAAACCCTGTGGGGGAGTTTTGCTTTGTCTGTTTGGGATACTAAGAGCCAAAAAAATGGACTTGACAGCAGCTCACAACAATTAAGAATTATTTCTATCAAGTTAATTAACTACCAATACTTGTATTGAAAAAATTTGTAGCTAAAGTAGAATGAAACGTTGATATATAGGATAGTGGAAGAGCTGCACCTTCTCATTAAGGAGAAGATAAAAGCTAAGATCCAGGAGTGCCATGCACTTCCTAAACCACATGCCTATCAAACCTTTGTGAACTTTTTTTTGGGGGGGGTTTGTTTT
>NW_006399776.1:9319650-9371496 GCF_000299155.1 Elephantulus edwardii
TGCCACTGTTGCAGAATGGGACTGTCCTTGGGGTTGGGGAGAGACTGAGTAGGATGGGTTCAATAATGTATACTGCACTGAAACCTTTGTGAACTTAACGAAACTTATAGAAAGGCATTAGGTCTTTTGTTCATGGAGTCACTATGAGTCATGCTCAGCTCGACAGCAGTTAACTTACCGTGAGACACTGTATAGAAAGTTGGGGTAGAAGCTATCTAAAGTTTCACTGTGAGATTCTGTGATTCCAGTGAAGTTGTCTAATGGTGAGAAACAGGCTATTGACTCATGAAGTGACTGTCCAGGAGTCACATGGCTTTTCTGTCAGCTTTGTGAACAAATGGGCCACATGTTGTGTGGGTCTTTCCTGTTCTGCTTTAGCAGCATGTATTAATCCCCAAGTCGAGTACTAGAGTATGTAAGATTGACATTTTGTACCTCACTGAGGTTTCAGCCTGTTAAGAAAAATCTTTTCCCTAAAGTGTGAAGAAAACCAGATGGGCCTAGAGAAAACTATATACACTTTTTATTTTGCACTGCACATTTTATTATAATTTTTAACATGACATGCTACACTTTTAAAAGTCTAGAGATGCAATTCCAGCTCTCTGCACATTTCATTTTAATATTTTTGTCTTCTTAAGCTGCCCTTTGAAATGTCCTGTTCTGCTCTTTACTTCAGCATGTTTTCCCATTGCTTTGGCTTCTTGACACTCTAGTACAATTTTTAGAGTCTCTTCTGACATCCATTTCAGTTTTTTCTTTCTTCTAGACCAGGAAGCTATGGTGTGAACAGAGCAGGGGAACACTGCACAGGTTAGAATTAGGAAGAGAGCACGTCAGGGTTGTATTCTATCTCCATACCTGTTCAATCAGTACGCTGAGCAGATTATTGGAGAGGCTGGACTCTAGGAGGTGGAAAGTGGAATCAGAATCAGAGGGAGACTAATAAATAACTTGCATTATGCAGATGACACAACTTTGCTTGCTGAAAGTAAGGAGGACTTGAAGCACTTATCACAGAAGATCAAGAAACGCAGCCTTCAATATAGATTGCATCTCAATGTCAAGAAAAGATTTTTACCACTGGACTGATAGGCAACATCTTGATGGATGGAGAAGAAATTGAAACTGTTGACAACTTCATCTTGCTTGGATCCATAATTAACACCCATGGCACCAACAAGTCAGGAAATCAGGAGACACATTGCACTGGGAAAGTCTGAAGTTAGGGAGGGACCTCTCCAAATTATTGAGGAGTAATGATGTCAGTTTGAGGACTAAGGTGCATCTGATTTGGGTCATAATCTTTCTGATCACTTGTTATGCATCTGAGAGCTGGACAATGAATAAGGATGACAGAAGAAGAATTGACACTTTGGAGCTGTGGTGTTGGAGAAGAACACTGAACATTTCATGGACTGCCAAAAGAGCAAACAAACATGTCTTAGAGAGAGTGTAGCCAGAGAGGAGACAAAGATAATGAGGCTTTGCATAACATACTTCATGCATGTTACTAAGAGAGACTATTCCTTTAAGAGGGACATGATGTTAGGAAGAGTGGAGGGTTGGTGAAGGAAATGAAGATCCTCAAGCAAGTGGACTGACACAGTGACTGCTGCAATGGGCTCTAATGTGTCAGGAAGTGTGAGGAGGGTGCAAGACAGGATAGGCGTTCTATCTGTTTTTCATAGAGTCAGTATGGGTCGTGCTCGACTCGATGACATGACACCCAACAACAACAACACAAAAATGCAAAGAAAATTAAATAGTAATTTAAGAAGCAGGAGTGACATCCACTTCCTAAATAACATGCCTCCAGAAACTCTATGAACTTTGAAAAATGTTGATAGTTGTAGAGGGGCTTCAAGGCCTTTTGTTCATAGGGTTGCTATGAGCCGTGCTCGACTTGAAGGCAATCAACAACAACATAGTTATTATATAAAAATATCAAAATCCAGCAGACGGAAGGTAGAGTCCCCTTGACCACTTTGAAAATATAACTTTAAAAGGGAAGCTCTTCCCCCAAAAGAAGGGAACATTATATTGTGTGATGTTACATTGTGTAACAGAGCTCTGATGGTGTAGTAGGCTAAGTATTGCTTTACTAAGCAAAAAGTTAGCAGTTCAAATCCACCAACTATTTATTCTACAGGAGAAAGAAGAGGCAGTCTCTTCTCATTAAAATGTCCAGCCTCAGAAAACTAATTGAAAGGCACCATGAGTCAAAATCAATTCTCCTTCATCAAAATCAACCTCAGCAATAGGTTTGGTGATATTTTGTTTTGTAGTATAAGATGAGGGAAGGCAGGAATTCCATTCTTGATGAGCTTGTGTAAAATTTGAAGGCACAGAAATGATGATGGAGACATTTGTGAGGGGAAGGGCAAGTAAGTGCATCAGGAACTGGAAAGAGAGAAGAAATGGAGTTCTGAACCTCCATGGAGGGATGAAGCATGACTCCCTGCTCTTCCTCACACCCGTTCTTCACCTCCCCTCGCTGAGTGAGTCATCCCTCCTGGCCTTACTTTACTACCATTTGCCAACCTTCACCCCCACAGAGAACATGCAAGCATTAACAAGCCACAGAGTGGGAAGGGCACTGAAACTCCGTAGGAGAAAAGGTGTAAGGGAAAAGCGAAGTGTGAATGTGACTGTGAACTTTGGCACAGCACCTCAGGTTCTTAGCTTAAAGGCAACTTTAATGAGCAATATCGATTTGTAAACGAAGGCTTAATAAACATTTTCAGAAATCACCAGAGTACAAAAGCTATTCAGTTAAATGTGTTTTGGCCCCAACCCAATATCTCAGTGGCATCTCTTAGATATTGTTGCCTTGGGAACTGGCAAAGGCCTTAGAGCTCATCAACTTTGTTGTTGTTGTTATGTGCTGTTGAGTCACTTGTGACTCACTGAATCAAAATCATCAACTTTAGCCTTCATTAAACACTTGAATCCTCTATTCTGATAAATGGTCATCCAGCGTGCAGCTAGACTTGCTGTTTTGTACCATAGAGAAGGCACCGAGCGATAGCTGGTCCTTCAGCGGGTTTTCAGAGGCAGTTAATCACACAGGAGGAGATTCCCCATCCTTTTTCTGCTAAGCAGCTGGTGGCTTCGAACCAAGTGTCTTTGGGATTGCAGCACAGCTTCTTGTCACTAGGCCAACCAGAGATCCTTGAAACTAGACTTAGTGGAAAGAATAGGGGTTCTGGGATCAAACAGACATGAGGTCATATCCTAGCTCCCTGATTCACTGTCTCTAAACCATGATGAATTCCCAAATCTTGCTAAGCTTTCATTTCTTCAACTGTAAATTGTGAATCGTATCAACATTGCGCACTTGTTGTGCTAAACAGAAATATTGTCAAAGGGCGTAGCACACTTGTTACTATTTAGTAGAATGTTAGTAATGCAGGAGAAAGGTGGGCAATCTCCTCTCGTGCGGTTCATAGTCACTGAAAACGCACTGGAGATGAGCTATAAATTGAGCAGTAATTCAACCGTACAACTCTGAGTTGGGTTTTAATAACCATTTGCTGCTATAGTAATTACAAAAGTGATTTTTTTAATGTGTCTCTCCAAATGAACAATCTCCTTAGCAGGAAGGATGGTAAAACTTATGGTCACATATTTTGGGCATGTTTTCAGGAGGGACCAGTCCTTAGGAAAAAACATACTGCTGGGGGAAATTGGAGGGTCAGAGAAGAAGAGGAAGAGCTCCCCTTCTTCAGAAAATTAATTGGCACGGTGACTGTAACAATGGGTGTGATCATGTGAGAGATTGTAGGGACGGGGCAAGAACGGGCAAGGGTCAGGTCTGTTGTTCAGTCGACTAGACAGCGCTTCACAACGGCTCCTCTTGCATATTTCTGTGGTGAGAAAGCTGCTCTCATTGGATCATCATAAAGGTTAGAATTCTCTGCCACATGTTAAACCCGTTTATGCCCCTCTATCAGCTCTGCCTCTGCTTCTTTGGCCTTGTAGAGCAAGTGTAAATCTTTCCCCAAACAGAAGAAATACAATAGCACAAAAAACCCACCTCAAATATATGAGACTATCTCATAGTCTACCCCGAAGTAAACCCATGAATTCTTCCATATCCGATGAATTAATCTCAGCCCAGATACGTCCATGCGTCTTTTCCACAGATATAACCAACCATCTATGGGAAAATGCTGGCCAGTCACAAAGGAAGCTGAGATAGCAAGTTGCAGATCCTGTCCATACTGAATAAGCCTGGATCTGTTTCCCTAACTCTTGAGAAAATTGTAATACATATGCTATAATGATATTTCACAGTTTCTCCGGAGTGTTCGGGAATAAGTATGTTAAGCATATGGCCCCACTTAAAGGTTTTAGGAGCTCACTCCTGGCTGCTGGGTGGAGAATAGACTAAATGGACAATACTGGAAACAGGAAGATCAATTAGGCCATTGCATCATGAGATAGAGAAAAAGACAGGTGTAAGAGATATTTTGAAAGTAGAACAAAGACTTGCTAATGGAATGGATGTAAGACAAAGTAGGAAATTGAATGGTTGGTGGTGGCATTTCTTAAAATGGAGATGGAGAGGAGAGGAAAGGTCATGGGAAGAAGACACCAGGAATTTTGTTTGTATAAGTGAAGTCTGAAATGCCTGCTTCAAATATCACTTAGATGTTTAACTGGGTATAATAAGTTAGATGCTGCTCAGCATATTAATTGTAGTTCCCAAGGCTGAAGACAATCTAAGTTTGGCAGTGATCTTCCTCTAGGTAGTATGTTAATCAAAGTTCTACTTGAGTTCACCAGGAGTGAGAGAGAATGTTCAGAAATAAATCAGTGGGCAAGGACTAAGTCACAAAGAAGACTGACATTTAAAATCCTAGCAGAGGAAGAGAAGACAGAAAATAAACCCTGAGCAAGTGAGAGAGAGTGGTGTTAGGGGAGCCAAGAGAAGAAAGTGTTTCAGGAAGGAGAAGTAAATTAAGTTGAATACCACTGAGTCATGAAACGAGATGCAGACGGGGAAATAACTCAGTCTGGGTAATTTAAAACTGGTTAGCGAACTTGAAAATAAAATATGTAGTAAAATGTTGGAGGTAGAAAACAGAAGGATAAAAAAAGTGAATGAGAAGTAGAAAAGTGATGATAGTGGAATGTTGCTGGGAAGAGGAAAAGAAATAGAAGGAGGCTTTTGAGGGCTAAGAGTTTGTTTTATTTCCTTTTGTTTTGAGTCTGAGATATTGGGTCATGTTTAAATGCCAGTGAAAGTAAACCAGTAGTGACAGACAAGTTGATTTTGTGGGACAGAAAGTAGATAAATGCAGGGTCCCTGGGAAAATAGCAGACCCAAAAGACACTGGAAAGCCATCCACGGTCACAAGGCACCGCAGGAAGAAGAGTAATGGAGCGATAGTGAGGTGGTGGGTTTGGTGATGGGAAGTTAGCAATACTGTCATTTTATTTAGGTTTTCTCAGTGAGGTCTGACTTTAAGTCATCAGTTGAGCGTGAGCCAGGGTCTCTAATCCAAGCCCTAATGTACGGTGTCCTTAATTTACCATTTGGTACACTTGAGAAAGAATAAAAAGATTAACCTCCTTTGAAGAAGTATTTTAAAGAGCTCTACCTGACAAAGCAATTCCAGTATTCTTTCAACTGATAGTATTCTGTTGAACCATTGAAGGTCCCGGCGGGAAACAGAAGTCACCGTTTAAATGACGGCATTTTGGTGAAGGCCCTGCATAGAGACGACAGTGGGGTGATGAGATGTTGCCCCCAGAGGCTCTCAGCAGCCTGAGCCATTTCCAGTCGCAGAGCCAAAGAGCCAGGGAGATGATGAATAGTGTTATTAGAATCCTAATCCTGCTATGGAATAAGAAGCCGACCACTGTGATCATTCACTGCGAAGGCGTGTGGTTACTATCAGGGACATCTTGTCAAAGCAGTGAGAGGCTAAGAACGAGCTATCCCCGCTTCTCTCACCTTCCCTCTCGCTGGTGCTTCTCACTGGCTGTATCCAGCTGGCAGTGGAACCCCAAGTGATGTAATATCAGTGGTTCTAGGACAGAGATTAGAGTAACCACCACAGCCTCTGATACTTCATGCCATAAATGTTGAAAAGATTTTGAAAATCATCCTTGGGGGGAACTGGTTATTTTACCCAATGCCAGTGTATAGTGTGTCTATCTTATTTGATACCAGGGGTTTGCAAAACCTAACTAACCATGCTCTTTGAATTGAGTCATCATGGATACTTGTAATCCATAAACAATCTCTAAATGTAATGTCTGTCCACAGTCTTCTCTTTTATTTCTATCCAGAGGCATGTTATTCAAACTATTTAAGCTTTCATTTCAGGCGTCTTCATATTCATAAGACCTTTCCATGAGAAAGCCTAGAAATCATATGCTCGTATGTAAAATTTGCATATTTAATGTTTGACCTGAAATCTCTAAGACTGTACCTTTCACTCTAGTATTACAGATGACACACAATTATATGAACTTTGTTGTTGTTAGATGCTGTCAAGTCATCTGTGACTCATAGCAACTCTGTAAACAAATAGATCTTAACCTTGCCCTGTCTATCCTGTTTCATCCTTACCAACTCTGAGATGTTAGTTAGAGTCCATTGTTAGAGTCATGTCAGTCCATATTGATGGGAGACTTTCTGCTATTCTCTACTTTTTTCCTAGCATGATATCCTTTTCCAAGGGCTGAAATTTTGATAACATGGCCAAAGTAGGCGAATTGCGGTCTCACCTTCTTGCCTTTAAGGAACACTCTAGTGGCACTTCTTCTAAAACAAACTTGTGTATGATTCCTTTGCAATTTCATGGGATAGATAATACTCTTCCTCAGCACCATAACTCAAAGGCATTGATTCTGTTGCCATTCTTATTAATTGTCCAACTTTCAGATGCATGGGAAGTAATTTAAAAGGCCATCACTTGCATCAGGAATACCTTAGTCTCTAAAATGACATTCTTGCTCCTTAGCACTTTGGAGAGGTCCTTGATAGTATGTTACCCAATGCAATACATCTGATTCCTTGTAAATTCAAATAAAATGAAATCATGGGCAGCTTCAATCTTTCCTCTATCTATCATGATGTTGTCTATTGGTTGAATGATGAGGATGTTTGTTTTCTTGATGTTGAGATATAATCCATTTTGAAGACTGTAGCCTTTGATCTTCTGCAGCAGATGTTTCAAATACTCTTCACTTTCAGCAAGTAAGGTTGTGCCATCTGCAAAATGCACGTTGTTGATGAGTCTTTCTCTAGTCCTAATGCGATATTGTTCATATAATCCAGCTTCTCAGATTTGCTCATCACACAGATTGAATAGGCATGGAGAAAGGATACAACCCTGATGCACACCTTCCCTGGTCATAAACCGTGCAATGTTCCCTTGTTCTGTTCAGACAATAACTTCTTGGTCTACGTATAGGTTTTGTATGAGCACAATTAAATGCTCTGGGATTCCCATTTGTCTTAGTGTTAGCCTTAATCTATTATTATCTATGCAGTTAAATGGCTTTACATAGTCAGTGAAACACAGATAACTGTCTTTCTAGAGTTCTCGGCTTTTAGCCAAGTTCCATTTGACATAGCAGTGATATCCCTTGTTTCATAGCCTCTTCTGAATCCAGCTTTAATTTATGGCAGTTCCCTATTGGTGTACTTGTTCTAGTAGTGGGGTTTTTTTTAATAATCTTCAGCAAGATTTTAATTGCATATGGTATTAATATTGTTCTGTATTTCCACTTCTGATGGATCACCTTTTGTGGTAATAAGAACAAGTATGAATCTGTTCCAGTAAGTTGACCAGGTAGTTTTCTCCCAGATATCTTGGCATGTGTAGACTAGTGAGCATGCTCAGGGCTGCATCTGTTTGTTAAAATGTGTCGATTGATATTCTGTAAGTTCCTAGGGTTGTTATTTGCCAGTACCTTCAGTATAGCTTGAACTTCTTCCTTCAAAACCTGGGTCTACTTCTGTTTTCAGCAAATTCTCCTTGTACTGAAACAAGTTTTACCCTTTCCCAAGATTCTACCATTTCAGAGGGAAGGAGGGAGCTTAATCTGCAGGAAGTTACACCTCTAAGCCAAAGGCAGCACCTCTCCGGTGGTTCAAATCCCCTAGTAGGTCTGTGAAAGAAAAATGGGTAGTCTCCTCCTGTGCAGTTTACAGCCTCCCAAAATCCCACTGGAGGGTCATTTATGAGTCTGTTCCATCTCCGTGACTGAGAGAGTGAGAGGGAGGGGGTGGTTGTGGCTGGTTAATGAACAGCAAATGGAAAGTTTGGAAAGAGAACAAAGATGAGAGTAAGGCTAGAAGGGAGGGATGGGGAGTGCGAGGGGCAGAGAGTCCTGGGGGGATGCCAGGGGTTCCGTCTAACCCGGAGGCTCTTTTTGTACCTTCAGATGCAGATGGAAACCTGTGTCGAAGCAACCAGCTGCTGCACGTGATGCTGACAATGCACCGTATTATCATCTCCTCTGCTGAGCTACTCCAGAAACTTATCATCCTATATCCTTTAACGTGCTGCTGGGAAATCCCACAATGGCACCTTTTGAATGAACTCATTCGAAGCTGGTTTAAGTTGGTATTCCTGTCAAACTTCCTTGGAAGTGTGCTTCCATTTTTTATTGGTTTAGAATAAGCCTAAGTGGTGAAAGGGTTCATATGTCCTTTCAAGGGGTATACAGCCTGTACGTGCGTACGTTCACACACACACTTTGTGCATGTACGTCTCTTCTGCTGGAGGTGGCAAATTATTGATGCTGACTGTTCCGAGGGCCAGTCAGAGAAATCAACATGCAAGCATCACCTCCTCTTTCAATATCTCTTGTTAGTAAAAATAAATAAATTTTTAAAATGTTTTTCCTGTCGATTAACCAAAATACATATTCATCCTGTACAAACTGACAAGGATGCAGGCATGACTCAAATGGCAGACTTGGTTCTGGCTTTCCTGTCCAAGTCTTCAGACTTCCCGAGGATATGAGGAAAGCTTCCTGATGTCGCAGCGTCTGGAGAATCTGCTGCGCCTTATTGCTGCAGGCACAGACAGTGACTTTGTGCCAGGCAAGGCCTGCCGGGCTTCCACCTTCCTATGAGGTGTGAATGGAGGAGGGTAAAGAAAACACCTGCCTTCTCCCTCTCACTGATGACTCTATCAGCCAAGGTCCCAAGAAAACAGTGCTGTAGGTGGGTGAGACGGGTTAGCACCTGAGGCCCTGTGCCCTGGTACTGACTCATTGATGACTTGTGGCTGTTCTTTGCCCCCTCATAACTCTTCCATTTTTCACCTTATGGTGCACATAAAATACAAAAGAAGTCAGGACTGAATCTTTTCTCTAGATCTACTCATAAGTCCTTACCTCCCATCTCAAAGGACATACTATGGGTGGAGTACTAGGAAGGTCAACATAATAAGAGGTGCGGCTAATAAGGGGGTGCTTTGTCTACAGAGAATTTAAAAACTGTAATACAACTGACTCAAAGTCTGTCTGCTTTTTATTAAGTCCGTGCACTGGCAATTCTAAACAACATTGGTGATTAAATGCGCCTCCCAGACAAAATTATTTGTTGGCCTCAGTACTAAATTATATGTGAGGTGGAAAGCTCATCTGGGTTCCTCCACATATGGTAGAATGGACCCCACTCTCCCTTCTTAGTCCTTCCCTGATGCACTCACTGGCACAGTACCTGACTCCAAAAGTTAACCTCCTTTCCATCCTAAAGTTGTAAACTCTGCCACATCAATAGTGCTTGTCCCTCAGCTTAAAAATATTAAGATCTCCTGGGCCTAAAAATAAACTCCCAAGCCTGCCTCCCCTTCATTCAATTGTTAGAGTTACAATTTTCATGGACACCTTTCTTAAAATAGCCTGCATTCACTATCTCCAGGCCCTCAACTCCCACTCACTCCTGTTCTCAGCTGTGCCTCTCACCCCGTACTTTCCTCTGATGTCACCAGTGACGTCCTGAGTACCAAGCCCAGCAGCGTTTTCCATCCTTGCTTAAGCTGACCTCCCAGAACATCAGACCTTTACTGACACCCCCCTGCTTGTCCACACTCTCCCTCTACAGCTCCAGGACAACGTGCACACAGCCCTCCTGGCCTGATGGCCATCCCTGGGCATCTTTCCCTCCAGCGTCATCTCTGAGCACCTCTCAATCAAGTGGATAATGTCCTGATTTTCTTCCCACTCCATTTCCTTTCCCTGCGTGGTTTCTCACCAGCATTCACACCTCTGTGCTGATGATTTTCAAGTCTGTATTTCTCTTACTCAAACCATTTTTTTAAAAACATTTGGACTGGTTTGTCTTACAGGCACTTCAGTCTTATTATGTTCAAAACATAACTCATTAACTTTCCACCCCCGTGTCCCAACTGTTGCCCCATTAATTCTGCTCCACCACCTGTATTTTCATCTTCAGTTTCAGTTATCAGTGTCATCATCCATCCAACTGACAAACCAGAAACATCAGAAGTTCTCTTGACTCCTCCCACATGTACCTCCTACACAGCCACACCTAATCCTAGGGATTCGGCTTCAGAAATGACATTCATCTGGTCTCTTCCCTCCATCTTCACTGCACCCTCTTTCCTAGACCTCTGTCCCATACTGGTTTTATCTGTCTAGTTTCAAAATGCACTAGTCAGAATTGCCATTTAAAGGATGAATGAGAAAGAAAGAAAGAAAAACTACCTAAAAGTCACCATGCTGCTTTCATATACATGCATACCTCGGAGATGTCTTGGATTCAGTCCCAGATCACCTCAAAAATGGGTGACCTTGGAGGACATTTTGCTGAGTGAAATATCCCAGTTACAAAAGGACAAATACTGCATAATGCCGCTGTTATAAAACAGGACTGACCTGGAGGTTGGGGGAAATTTAAGAAAAGAGAGGGTAAATAATGTACACTGCATTGGAAACAGATGAGGAATAGAACTGCTTAAAAGTAATATATGATTAGGTATTATTTGCAGGATAACCGTCCAGAATAAGAGCTTGCATAGTAAAGTGGACTGACATTAGGGCTGATTGTACAACAATTAAAGACTTTTTTTTCAAAGAGAAACATGAACTGGGGGGTGGCAGGCAGGAAGGAAAATGTGCAACGATGAATGAATGGAAATCCAAGTTCTGTATACTTTCATTAAAAATTTCTTTTTAGAAGTAAATATTGCAATAAAGCAGGTCACACAAATTATTTTGTCTCCCAGTCCATATAAAAGTTAGGATCACACTATATTGTAGTCAGTGAAGGGAGCAGTAGCATTATAAGAAGGTTTGGAATATTGCTAAAGTTATCAAAATGTGGCACAGAGATATGAAGTAAGTGCATGCTGCTAGGAAAAGGGAGCCTATAGACTAGCTGTATGCAGGGGCACAAACCTTCGACTTGTGAACAATATGGTCTTTTCAAAGTGCAATAAAACAAAGTAGATTGTCTCCACTCAGCTGTAATTAGGCAGAAGTGTTTCAGGCCGAAGTGCCTTCCACTTTTACAAAGGAAGAAGAATGAAAATCTCAGCAGTTAGAACAGCAAACTCCCTCCAGTCCAAAAGCCACATGACTCTCAAAGTTACTTTCCTTAAAAAGCAAACTGAATAGACCGTCACTTCAGAGCCTTTCTAGACCACAGGTTAATTTCAGACCCCTTGGCTCAGGAGGCACAGGCCTCCATGGTCTGTCCCCAGGAGGTCCCCCTGCTTCGTCCTGTACCTCAGAAACCCTTCCCTCTTTATTGAACTTCGCAGCACGCCAGGCATAATAGGTTTTTAAAAAATTGTTGTGTGTGGAGTACAGTTTCCTCCTCCTCTGCTTAGCAGATTTTCTCTTTTTCAGACCTTTCTGTGAAGATTTCTCTTACTAATATTGGTCCTATTACTTTTTTAAAAGAATCTGCTCTAACCCTGCGTACACCATATTCTAACTCACCTGTTTACTAGTCTGTCTTTCCACTAGACTGTTCTTCAAGGGTAGGACCAAGGCTTGTCTCGTTCTCTAGAATACACATCAGTGGCCATCTCATGATTGTGGTTGTGGTTGTGGTTGTGGCTGTGGCTGTTAATTGTCATAACCGGCTTATGATGGCCTTCTGCATATCGGAATGAAATAGTGCCCAGTCCTGCAAGATCTCGCCTCACAGTTATTTAGTTGCTGTTGAGTCACCTGTGACTCATGGAGCCCCCTTGTGTTACAGAGTGGAATTGTTTCCTGCTGGTAGGGTCAATACATGTTGGATTATTAGATGCAGATAGTATACTATTACTATATCTTGAGATACTTTTTATTCACCACTCAAAACTTCCCTGTGAGGAATCTGGGGTTTTGTGCTCCAGTTTTACTCACATTAAGAAGTATTTGTGGTAAGAGATTCTAAGAAGAGAACATGAAGTAAGACTTCCTGTAATAGAAACCCAGGTTAAATATGAAAGCAAAACAGTAGTTCTTTGGTTTTTTTCCCCTTCTTCACACTTACTTTCCCTATTCGCAGGCCTGGTAGTAATAGAATAATTAGTTAAATAAGCTCGTATGGTTTTCCTATTTTTCCATTATTAAAAGAGGAAAATAATTGAAAAGCATGTTTTGAATAGTTTGGATTTTTTAAAATCACAGAATTACATCAGTCTGTCATAGACACAGAACTGACAAAAAAATATAAAGGTGTGGAGTTTGCAACTTTCAGGAAGGAATGGCGTTTTCCCCAGATCAGGCCCCTGACCTTCTTGTTACTTGCCTATTTCTGGCTTGTGTTGCGTGTGTGTTTCATCTCCTATAGCTGAGAATGCAGTTGCCTGTGCTGTGAAGGAGATAGTCTATAGCACATACCCCCTGGGTGTCCCAGACACTCGGCACTCACCTGTAGAATAACTGGGTTTACACAGATGCCACAGGCCCAGATACAGCGAGCAAGCACTCAGAGTGGACATTCACAGGGCAAGATAGGTGATGGTGGAGGAAGATAACACTCTCCAGGCAATGTTGAGTTAATGGATTCACAGTAGTTTTTAAAAAGAAATGTGTTTATTATGCTTTCATTCTTTTCAGAGAAAGAAAAAAGGTCAAGACATCAATCAAATGTTAAAAATATAGACAGAGTAATACTTCTCTCCAAAGAACCTTATACTTGAGTCTCTCTGAATCAAAGTATATATTTTCTTCTTAATTGTCTGGACTGAGGAAATGTAACATCATCCAATTTTCATGTTTATCATTTGTACCCAAGAAAAATGGCCGTCAGAACATTTAAATCTATGAAATGTGCCAGTTACTTGGGCTTATTTTCATTGTTATTACCTTTGTTGATGTATTCTGTTTTAGTTTGGTTTTGATGTTCTCAAAGAGACTTTTAAAGCAGTAAAACTAGTCAGAGTTAAATTATTAAAATTAGAGTTAATTAAAAGAACAAATCTAATAACCATAGTTCTTTAGGGTTTTTAAATTTAGCTTGCAAATCTCATTATTCTTTCTATATCTTAACATGCTTCAGCAAGCATTTTTAGTCTGGAAATATGCTTAGTTGATTTGAATAATGATAATTAATTAGAGATTTTAAAATTGTTTTAAAGTACAATACAAATGTAACATCTTAGATTATTTTTAGATGCCTTCCTGAATTCTAAGTAATTTTCTAGCTCTAATAGACTAAGATTATAAACAGTAACATGATCTTAGATGTTCCAAAGCTATGCATAAACTTAAGATTTCCATTTAAAACTACAAGTCTATATCACTTAATTACATATTCTAAATTGAAGTTGTAAGACTATCACTCTAATACGCTTTTAAATATTACTGGCATACAACATTTCAAAATGCACATATGCCTTTGTAATAAAAAAAAAGGCCAGGACTATAATTATAACTCTAAACTTTTCTGTACTCTGACTTTTTCAAAGGTTAAAACTTAAGCATTCCCACCCAAGGAAAACCAGCCCTACCCTTTCATTGAAATCTCTGCTGGCTGCCCACTGTCTGTTATGTTGTGGTTGTGAGTTGTCAAGTCAGTTCCAACTCATAGTGACCCCTTGTGGCACAGTAGCATAGCACCGTCAATTTTTCTTGACTGTAGTCTCTACATGAATAGATTAGTAGATCTTTATCCCAGTGAGCCACTGGATGGCTTTAAATCACCCCCGTGTCAGTCAGCGCTACCCAGGGCCCATTTTTTTTTTTTACCCAGGGCCCATTTTATGGCTATTTTTTCACAGGAGTAAACTGCCACATCTTTGTCCCACAGAGTTGCAGGGAGATTGAACGGACCTGTTGGTTAGCAGTTGAGGCCCTGATCCAGGCCATGGTCTTCTCAGCTGCTTGCTGTGCACCTGAGAGTGGGACAATGAATAAGGAAGCCAGACGAAAATCGATGCCCTAGAGCTGTGGTCCTGGAGAAGAGTACTGAACATACCATGGCCTGCCAAGAGAACAGTTCTCTCCTGGAGAGGGTGAAACCATGTTGCTTCTTGGAGGCGAGGACTTGAAACTCTGCCTCACATACTTGGGGCATGTTGTCAGAAGGGTCCAGTCTTTGGAGAAGGACATTATACTTGGAAGGGTTGAGGGTCAGTGCAGGAGAGGAAGACACTGGATAAAATTGATCGACACAGTAAGGAATAGGGTCAGGTGTGTCAGAGATGGTGAAGTTGACCCAGGACAGGGCAAGGTTCAGAGCCGTTGTTCCTAATAAGATTGCCATACATCATAGTTGAGTAGACAGCACATAACAACAACAGCAGCCATGTGAGTAATTATAGACACAGTTGGGTACAATGGTAAGAATCTGTATCATCAGAATATTTCAGAATGACATTTCTGAGAAGATGAAATAACAGCAATATCCCAGCTGATGTTTTTCGGGACAGAGTAGGAGCTGGAACTCTTTACTATGATGGTTTTTTTCTGTGTCTTTGAAGTTTCCTACTTCCGAAAGCATGCAGTCTTGCCACTTTTCTATCACTCTCTACAGTCTGTTTCTGCTGTTCTTAGGTTAGTCAACTACAATTCAGAGCAACACTGGGAACAGCAGATCTGAGCCCTATGCTATCCTGGACTGTCATCACCCATCTCCAGCATGCCCAAGCCCGTTGTTAGTCTCTGCATCAACCCATCTGCTCGAGGGTCTACCTCTCTTTCACTGGCTTTCCCTAGTATGATATGCCCCCTCCACACCATGGACTAGCTCCTCCTGACACATGCCCAAAGTATGTCAGACAAAGCTAAACTATCCCTGTCTCCAAGGAGCACCCTCGCTACACTCCCTCAACGACAGATTTGGCCTTTTGGCAGTCCACGGGATATTCAGTACTTTTTGCCAACACAAGACAAAGGCATTGATTCTTTTTTGTCTTCTTTATTCATTGTCTACTGCTGCTGTTGTTGTTATGTGCCATCAAGTCGCTTGCAACTCATAGTGACCCTATGTACAACAGCCCTAAACCCTGCACTATCTTGTGCCAATCTTATTGTCTCCAACACACCTACCCCCATTACCCCAGTCACTGAATCAATACATCTCATCAAGGGTCTTCCTCTCCTGCACTGTCCCTCCACCCTCCCAAGCATGACGACCCTCTTCAAGGACTGGTCGCTCCTTGCAACATGTCCAGAGTATGTCAGACGAAGCATCAGAATCCTTGCCTCCCAGGAGCAGCCTGGTTTCACCCTCTCCAGGATGAACCTGTTTGTTCTCCTAGTAGTCCATGGTATATTCAATACTCTACTCCACCACCACAGCTCAAAGGCATCACTTCTCCTTCTATCATCCCTAGTCATTGTCCAGCTCTCTGTGATGCATAGTAAGTGATTGCAAAGACCATGGTCTGTATCAGGCACACATAGTCTCTAGACTGGCTTCACTGCTCTTCAGTACTTTGGAGAGGTCTCTAACAGCAGACTTTCCCATTGCAATATGTCTTTTCATTTGCTGCTGCTGGTGCCAAGAGTTGACTCTGGAGCCAAGCAAATTAAAGCTGTGAACAATCTCAATTTCTTCACCATCAATTGTGATGCTGCCAATTTGCCCAGTGGTGAGAATCTTTGTTTTCTTGATATTGAGCCTCAATCCATATTGAAAACTTCAGCCTTTAACCTTCTGCAGCAAGCACTTCAGGTCCTCCTGAGTTTCAGCAAGCAGGATTGTGTCATCTGCATAACGCAGATTGTTGATGAATCTTCCTCCAATTCTGATACAACATTTCTCCTCATACAGCCCAGCCTTTCGGATAATCTGTTCTGCATACAGGTTGAAAAAGTATGGAGATAGGACACATCCATGGCATACACCCTACCCAATTTTGAACTATGCAGAGTTTCCTTGCTCTGTTCGACTGGCTCCTGGTCTAAGTATAGGTTTCGCATAAGAACAGTCAAATGTTCTGGGATTCCCATTCTTCTCAGAGTCAGCCACAGTTTGTTGTGATCCACACAGTCAAATGCCTTTGCATAATCAATGAAACACAGATAGACGTTCCTCTGGTACTCCCTCCTTTCAACTAAGATCTATCTAACATTAGCTACAATATCTCTAGTCCCACGAGCCCTTCTAAATCCAGCCTGCACTTCTGGTAGTTCTCTGTTGATGTGTTTTCCAGTCATTTTTTGATAATCTTCAGCAGAATCTTGCATGCATGTGATATTAATGATATTGTTCAATAATTTCCAAACTCTGTCGGACCACCTTTCTTTCTTTGGAATGGGAACAAATAGTGGAGAATATTTCCATTTTCCTCTCTTAATAGGTTTTCACTGTGTAAAGGTTCTGGCTTTTACTATAAAAGAAATAATATGCACTTTAGAGTCAAAGGTATGCAAAACAAAACAAAATATGCAAAAGATATGCAAAACCCAATCCACTGATGAACCTCGGTGGATGCTACCGTCTTCTGTCTTTGATTGAAGAATCAGGTTATATGGACTGTGTGTTGTGCAGGATAATGCCTTAAGTTCTCAAAACTATGGTCTAATAACTGTAAAGAAAGCCCGGGTGGCATAGTCCATGGGAAGTTGTGCTGCTACCCTAAATGTGGCTAGTTTGAATCCATTAGTAGCTCCATGGGAGAAAGATGGGGAATCTCTTCCCAGGCGATTCACAGCCTCTAATAACTTGCTGGAGGGTTATCAAAATAAAAGCACCAATACCATTAACTCAAGTGGAATCCAAGTCATAGTGACCCCATAGGACAGAGTAGAACTCCACCGAATTTCCAAGGCTACAGGAAGAGGCTTTTTCATTTTTCTCCCATGGAATGATTAGTGAGTGCAACCTCCCAGGCTTCAAATCAGCAGCCTAAAACTTAACCCACTGCACCACGAGGGCTCCTTGTGAAGGTTACAACCTTGGAAATACTAGGGGACAGTGACACTCTACCCTACAGATCAACTCAGAGACAATGGATTTTTTTTAACTTTTTTTAAAATTTATTTTATTTCATTCTTTTCTGTGTGTACCATCAAATCAGATCTGACTGGTACAGGAGGAGATTGTTCCTCCTTCTCCAGCAGAGCATCTGGTGGATTTGAACCGTGCGCCACTGAGACTGTAGTTGCAGCTTCTTGCCACTAGGCCACCAAAGCTCACCTGGATTTTATAGAGTTTTGTCTGACTTGCCCTCACAACTAAATGGTCATTCTCCTGAGCTCTGTATACATCACAGTTTTCATTCTTGTTATCAATTACCATAACAATCTGTTTGAACCAGGGCTAGCCATGTGAGGAGCATCTGATCCAGGTCAGGGTCTTCTACTTCACCTTCTTTCTACTTCTAGTTTACTGTACAGATTCTTTATCAATCACTAGATGCATTTTTGTGGAAGTCCGAAGGTGCAGTGGTTAAGTCATCAGATGCTAATCAAAAGGTCAGTGGTTTGAACCTATGGGTCACTCTGTGGGAGGAAGATGGAGGCCTGTGCTGCTGTGCAGATGACAGATGGGAATCACAGGGCACGGCTCTACTCTGTCCCATACGGGTCACCTTAAGTCAGAGCTAACTCGATGGCAATGGGGGTTTGTTGTGTTTGTTTTAAAAACATTAGTAAAATCCTGTGCTTTGTAACTGTTCTTATTTGGGTTTCCAGTGTCTTAGGCACAGGAAAGTCCTCCATCGCTTCTTGTAGGTCACCTGTAAAGAGACCTTTCCACAGCTTTGCAGTCCTAGTTCCAGTTCTGCAGGGGAGCTGCTGCAGTGTCCTTCCATAGCCCGTTTCAACCTGTGCTAGATACAAAGTCACTGCCCTGCAGAGCCAACCGTCAGGTTGCTTTTATGCTATGAAAGATAAAACATTTTCCTTGAAAAAAAGTGTAACAAGGGGATCGTTTCCTCAAAGTGTTCCAAAGATGATGAGCTCTTTAGTTTCTGTAACAGAGCCTTCCATTTCCCTTAACCACAGCTCTACCTATAAGGACGCTTTGGCAAAGAATTCGCCAGGGCTTTGCCTGAAGATCTGCTATTTTGTAAGGTAACGTTCTGTGCACCACCACAGAGTATTGTTGAATGAAAAACTGAAGCAGAGGACTCTTAGGTCCTCTTAGGTCCTCCGTGTTCCCCTTGCCTTTCTCTCCCCTTCCCAGTTCATAGAATACTTCTGGACAGATAGGAAAAGGCAGCCCTTCAATAGCAGAAATTACTTAGCAGAGACAGTGAGTGGATTTTTTTTTCCTCATGAGCCTGAGCTTAAATATATCCTCTAAATGTTTTCTTTAGTCTTATTACACTTTTATATCAAACAACAGAAGTGATACTGAGATATCTCTTTGTGGTGGTTGTTATATGTTTATAACCGTAAGTAAGCATATAGCTCATTATAGAACATTTTTAAAATACATTAACGAATATAATTATAATATGAAATAGTCATAATCTGACCTAAAGGAAACCAGTGGTAAGATGTTGATATATGTATTTTCTTTAATATTGGGTTGATGTTTTTTTATGGGTTTTTTTTTCTTAAGAGTTGAAGTCAAATCACATATAAAGTTTTGTGTTGTTTGATAAAATATATGATACTGTGTAAAATGTAATTTGCAAATACCTTGCGTCACTTTTAGACACTTGGTTTGCCTGCATTTGGGTTGTGCCTAACCCTTTGTCCTGCCTCCTTTGGTTATCATGCCTATTATCTTAGCAAACACTTTGAATGTGGTGGCAGCAGTTGGCCAGTGAGTGGTTTCGTGCCTCTGTGCCCCCACCCCAGCCCTTCAAGGAAAGAAAAGAAATCTACATCAGAGTCCTCTTCAAGGGCAACAGATTCCTGATAGGAGCCACCAGACTGACTTTCTTTGTGTTTGATTTTGGATTGTGTTTTTTGTGTGTTTGTTGTCTTAATCCCTCCTTTGTAGGTACTGGATAACAGAATTCTGGATCATGTTTAAAATGGATGCCAGCTTGACCAACATGATGGAGGAGTTTCAGGAGCTGGTGAAAGCTAATGGTGAGGAGTTACACTGCCGCCTAATTGACACAACTCAAATGTGAGTGTCAAGGTTTTGACTAACCTTTGAAACCACCTCCCTTCTGTGATCCTGCTTCAGCCAGGCCTCCTGCTCCCACTCTGCCTGCCTGCCTGCCGCTTTACCACTCCACGTGCTTAACCAAAGGGAAAAGCAGAGCAGCACCCCAGTGAGAGAGCTGGAGGTGACGAACAGTCATGAGCAGAAAAATCTAGTCCCAGTGAAAGGAAGTCTGCTAGCAGTATGTTGGCTGAACATTATCAAGATCACTAGAAACTGAAAGCAAGGTGACAGGACTCACATGTTAGCAGCTAATAGCAGGAGCCGTCCTTGAAATTGGAACCAAGGCTGGGTGGGACTGATGAAACAGATATAAGTGCAGGGTCTGTTCCATTTGAGAATACCTACAAAAACCACTTAATTTCCAGAGCTGAGCAGGATTTTAAGGCTAGTTTAGAGTATTCATTGGATTTCTTATTTATGAGATTGGCAAACCCTCTCTGGCAAAACGTATACTTTTATTTGGGGGAAGGAAGTGAAATCATTGAATGCCAATGTTTTCACATTTTAGGTGCTTTATTTAACTCTGTATCCTGATTAGTTCTGATTGGGAAACTGGTTCAGCAAAGTTGTGCCTGGTGTGGGTTGCACAGCTCGTTAAGGAAGTGACAGGGCAGAGCCTGGACTCACAACTGCTTGCTTACCATGACCACATAGAAATGACTCCAAAATCGCATCCCATGGCCCAAATGAATCCATTTATCAGTTTGTATTTTCTGTACTTCTCTGATTACAATTTTATAATATTAAGGACATTTTTTTCAGAGTAACAATTTCTTCCTTTAAAGTTGGAAAATCTAGATAGAGCTCCAGGCTCTTCTCACACCCAGACCTCCTCCTCACAATGTGCCCCGCTGTGGTTTCCTTCTACCTATATGTTCTACAGTGCATTCTTTAAACATTAGGATATTGCCTGACCAGATATATTTGTGAAATATGAGGTAAACTTTCCTTTGGCAGTGAACCTCGGAATCTGTAATAATCTCCTTGCCCAGCGGGGCTACAGGCTTTGTAACACTTTCCAAACTCATCTGACCAGAGAACTCTCTTAGTAAGAAATAATGCCAATCTGAGAAGCACAGATCTGCACCTTCTGGGTCTCAAAACTGGGTAGTTCCTCTGCTTTCTTATTACATTTGAGCTCCCAGGTTACAGATGTCTGATGTATGGACAACGTCTACATGCCCTTTAAAATTATATAAATATGACCTCACTTTGAAATAACTGAACCAAGTCCTGCTTACAACCGATTCTCCAGCACAGTTAATCTTACTTGCCCAGGCAACTTTTAAAATGTTAACAAGGCTTTAATCTTTTTCTTGCATGAAATTAAGGCTAAATAAGAGCTCTATGTTGTTCTAGTTTACCTACAAATTAGACTAAATTTTATCATGACCTGTGGCACATAGAGGACCCATCTACATTTTCATCTCTGGAGTTTAGTGGGATGCATTTGTCCCACTTTTAGTGTGTGCTGCCACCTGGTGGCACCCTGTATAAATGTGTGACTCCGAAGAACCAGGCTTCATTCCACTAACTCCAGCACTAGCCATCTGTCAGGACGTATGTGTCTCACTAATAGGGAGCTTTGGTGGCTTGGTGGTAAGGAATTGTGCTGCCAATGCAGTGGTATGCTGTTCTAATCCACCAGCTGCTTCATGGGAAAGACAGGAATTCTCCTCTGAAAACCCACTGGAAGGTTGGCTGTGGACCTGTTCTGACTCGACTATACACAGCAACAATGGCATAAAAATTAATAGTACCTTAATAATTGGTTTTTCTTCATTCAAAATATCTTCCATTGCTTAAAACAGCTTTAAGAACAAGAAAAAGGAAAATGCAATTCCATCTTTAAAGGCTTAATGAGGCCCTTTAAGGAATAGACCTCTGTTCCTAACTCAGCGACTGCTTTTATAGGCAACAAACTAAGAAACACAGAGGCTTATTGTGATAAAATATGGAGAGTACACTAGCGTTAGCTTTTGGGTTCATTGGTCACTCTTGTAAATAGGGACATTGAAGAATAATTCCACAGCCATGTCCAGAGTGACAGCATGGCCCCACATGTGATCCCCTGCAGCAAAACACTGAATTTAAGCAAAACCAAGAGGCTACTTCTCTGCTCCACGACCTTGCAATTTCCAGCCAGATAGCAAGTTCCCAACACCCCCACAGGAGTCACTGTGCAAAGGAGGCCTAGAGAGAGCAGCTGCCAGATGTTAGACAAAGCCGAGGAAGCTGTAGTCCATGCCTGGGACTCTGTTCTTCCCATAACCTTAAAGTAAACTCATTCCACCCTGTTCCCCATGCACGCTTGGGAGGATCACTGAAAACCAGCCAGGCTTCCTGGTTGCTGTCATATTAAAAAAAAATCAATTTGGAGAAACTGTTAATGCATTCTTTTAACCAGCGGAAGTAAAGTAATAGTGCTTTATATATTCTTGTGGGAAGTGTTAATGGATTTACTTGTAAAAAGCAATTTTTGGTTGATTTTTTTTTTCTTTCTCTCTTTCATGTTTATCCACAAAAGCAATGCCCGGGACTGGTCCAGAAAGCTTACTCAAAGGATAAAATCAAATACCAGCAAGAAACGGAAAGTCTCCCTTCTTTTTGACCACCTGGAACCAGAAGAGCTGTCAGAGCACCTTACCTATCTTGAGTTCAAGTCCTTCCGAAGGATATCCGTAAGTACCCAGGGGCTAGGAAAACCCTTCCCTGGGAGTTGATGTTTTATTAAATAGCCCATGACTTCTTCACCCTAGAGGCCTCCTCGATGCCAAGGGCCTTACTCAGCACACTGCTTGAATCTAGCCTGTCTGTGCCCTCGGAATTTCTTTGGTTGCTTCTGTTGTACTTTTCCTATCCCCTATCCTCCATGTCTGTCCCACCCTTCAGTCAGGTCACAGCACTCTCAGCACACATAGCTCCCTGTACACAGCATGCTTGTATACACACAGTGTGTACAGCTACACACACATACTACCTTTATCTCTGATAATCGTTGTTGTGGGTGTTGATTGCTGTCGAGTCAAGCACAATTGATAGTGACCCTATGAACAAAAGACATGAAGCCTTTCTAAAACTATTGTCATTTCTCAAGGTTCATAGTTTCCAGAGGCATGTTGCTTAGGAAGTGGATGCCACTCCTGCTTCCAAACCTGTAATATTCATTAGATTCCTAGAAATTAAAAAGAAAACCTTCTTCCAGAAAACAAACTAGCAAACAACAAACAATTGAGGATTTGCCCTCTTAAAAGCTTGAGTTCATTCTTGGCTGAGCTTTGAATGACTCCAGGACATCCCAAAAGTGAAGTAGAGACTCCTGTTTAGCACAGAATACACTTCAGTGCCTGAAGTAGTGCTGACATAGTCCAGCAGCCATACATGATTCTAGCGATAAACTGCATTGACTCAGACCTTGTTAAATGTGGTAAGTAGGCAGAGCCAAAATAACTGGTAGAAAAGATTTCGGTTTGTCATCAGCAACAGAAAGAGTATACAAGTGCATCCTTTCTTCATTGAAATCTTTAAAACTCCATATTTGATATTAAACAACACTGATTGCATACAAGAAAACCTAACCTGTCAGATGACCCTCAATGGCTGATACAGTTTCTGGAAAAAGTAACACCCTTACTCTCCTCTCAGCCATCCTCATCCCTACCAGCAGCTAAAACCTTAAATTTCCCCATAAAACTAGAGGTGGCCTTGTTCTGGATGTTTCTTAGGATGATCTAGTCCCCTGAGTGAGGAGAGGGAGGATGGAGAGATGGCTGAACAAGGTCACACTGCTTATTCAGGTCAGAGCTTAGGCTGGGACTGTAGGCAGGTCACTGTTGGGCTTTTTGTTTGGTTTTATTTTTCATGTCACTATTTTATGTCAGTCCCTCGGTGCCTTTTTATGGAGTCCACTTCTGTCTAGAAAGAAACCCACAGACAGGATTAAAGAGCTTATTTCATCTTTTCTCTCACACCTCCTGTTTTCACACAAGTGTTTGCTGGTCACCCAGGAACTCCCACCTGCCATTCAATAATAAGACTCCAAGTGATAATCTTCATGACTTGCCCCCCACCCACCCACCCCACGCAATCCCTTCAGACAGAGCTCAGGCTCCTGTTTGGTGGGTCCTCATTGACTGTCAAAATAACCAAACCAAAACAACAAATAGATGTCTTGGAGAAAATACATCCAGAGTGTCCTTGAAGACAATAATGACAAACTTCATCTCACATACTTTGGTCATGTTGTTAGGAGAGCTTCTTCCTTAGAAAGAATCATCATGCTTGGAAAGGTAAAGGCAAAAAAGAAGACTCTCAACCTGATGGATTGACACAGTGACTGCAGCAGAGGGCCCAAGTGTGTCAGAGATTGTGAGGATAGTACAGATCAGATAGGGCTCAGAAACGTTGTTCATAGGGTCCCTAGGAGTCGTGCTCAACTCGACAGCACCTCACAACCTGGGCAATTGTCACTTGGAAGTTCCTCCCTCATCATGGGGCACACCGTTCAGAGCTGACAGGCACAGAAAAGAGCTGTCAGTCATATTGGAAGTCACAGCTGTCAGGCGGGCAGGACATCACCTCAGTAGAGGCAGAAGTGAAGAATCAGAGAGGAATATACAGAAAATGAGCAGTGCTCACGGGGTTGAGATAGTGTCTTCTTTGCAGAGGGAAACAGAAGTCTGAGTCTTCACCTCTAAATGGCATAGTCCTTTCACCAAAGAAAACTGAGGTGTTCTCTCTGCCCCCCTTCACAGTTCTAAGGGAGCTCTGGCGGCCTAGTATTAAGAAGCTGCACTGCCTCCCAAAGGCATATGGTCCGAATCCCCCAGCTGCTCTGTAGGAGAAAGATGGGAAGACTCCTCCTGTGAGATTTACAGCCTCTGAAAGCTGGATGGAGAGTCAGCTATGGATCAGTTCTGACTCAATGGCACACAACAACAACACAGTTCCAACCAGATTTCACTAGCAATGGTTTTCCCTTCAGCATGGATTTGGAAAGTAATCTCTGCAATGAATTTAGAGGTGTTTTATATTCTCTGTTTTTATAGCACGTCAATGTAGAAGGAAGGTTGAACATCCCAAGATTGCCTCTATAGGTTTAGTGCTTAACTGGGATGGTTCATGGGTTCATTACAGTGGAGGATGCAAACTAAAGCTGCACAGAGAAGAGGCCCAGGGGCAAATTACAGAGAAAAAGCCAGGTGCAAGCTTCCAAGAGTCCTGTCTTGATGGAGTCACCAAAAAACCAAAACCAGTAAACCCACTGCCACTGAGTCAACTCTGACTTAACAACAGCCGTGTAGAACAGAGCAGACCTGCACCCCAGGTTTTCCTGAGTGGAAGATCTTTCCAGAAGCAGATTGCCTCATCTTTGTTTCCCTACAGGCAGCCCATAAATTTGAACTACCACCCTTTCCATTAGCAGCCCAATCCTTAATCCACTGTGTAACTAGGGTTCCTGAAGTAACACAGGATGCCCTTTCCTCCTCCAGCATCACGTTGCAGAAACAGATGCAGTGCTGTCTGCCAGTGAAGCTCGCCAGAGATGCAGTGTGCCAGCATTTTAATGAGGACTGGTCCTGTAGGTACCCTCTGCCTAGCCTGTACCAAAATCTCACACTCCCAGAAGGAAAGCAGAAGTTTAACACAAACACTATTGTTTGCATAAACTGTATAGAACTCCTAGCAGTTAGAGAAAGGTGGGAACAATGCCAAAATCTAAGTCTCTCAAATGCTTATTAAGGGCCATCCTTGCAAACAGGGCTTTGTAAGGCTAGTTTTAGGCCTGCTATTCTGTGCAGGGGTCAGTGAGATGACAGGATAATTCTTTTAAAAATCAAGTGTGTTCAGTGTTATTTTTATAGTGGGAGATATATATATATATAATGTATTCATTGGAATGAGTCATGGGAACTTTTTTTTACTCCAAAGACGTTTGCTTTATATGCCTCTCTTAAAGAGTGGTTTTGAGCCTACGCATATCTTTTCACCCTTCAGCAGCTGTAGCACAGTAAATGAAAATCCGTTAATTTGCAACTGTTCTGTTTAGATGATGACTTTTCACTAATCAGGCATGACTGCACTGTACTGCTGTAACAACCCCTTCTCAGCCCAATCTTGGTGGCTTAACAAAACAAGTTCTTTCTTCCTCACACTACGTATCTAACGTGTATAATGTTAGCAGAAGGCTCTATTGACCAAAACCACTCAGGGTCCCAGATGATGGTCCCACCAGACATGAGCTTCCCATCTCTGCACCTGGCACATCACTCACTGGCTTTCAATCAAAATGATACCATTTCCACTTGCAGTTAATTGGCTAAACTATGTTACATAGACTTACCTGATTTCAAAGGGTGGATCTCAGAAGCCGAGCAGTGACATTCCCTTTGGGACGTCCTGAGGATTCCTGCAGCCGTGCTGGATAAGTGCAGAGCCCCCCCCCTCGTTGGTAGTGTGGCTGCGCAGAAGGCTTCTTTGGGGCAGGATATCACCCACACAGTCATTGTTTAGACTGGATCTTCCAGACATTTTCAGCTTCTCATATGGTTTGTTTTTTTTTTTTAATTGTCAATCAGTCAGTGCCACAGGTGTGCTTGAGAGCTGTGGCCATCAAAAATTTAGCAAGTTTCCATCCCACTTAACCTCTAATCAGGATGCTAGTAGAAAAAGGAAATCCAAACAGGCATTTTTAGCCCAAGGGCAGTAATTTTCCCACTAATGCCACTCACATTTACGGAGCACCTGTAAAGTGAAAGTGCTATTACATAGTATCATTTTTGATCCTAATCATAATTCTGTGTTCTAGATAGAACACTGTTTGTTTGTTTGTTTGTTGTGAATTGTGCTTTGAGTGAATGTTTACAGAGCAACTAGTCTTCCATTCAGTCACTAGTACAGATTGCATATTACGGCATTCATTACAGTCCCCACATTGGAACAGCACTCTTCTCACTCCTTCCTTGTAATTTCTGTTTTCGTTTGTCCTTCTGTCTTACCTTTCTTGCCTTCTGAGCTTTCACCCTGGCAATGACAGTCTTTTTGATTGTGTTTGGTTGGTTGATCCAGGAATGAGCACTCCCCTGATAATATTTCTCTCCTTACAGTCATCTGTTGTTTGACTACATTATTGAGCCATAGGGGTGATTTTACTTCTAGGTCCAATGGGTTACTAAGGGTCATGGTCTCAGAGGTTACAGACGGAGCACATTTTTATTATCTCCTTTTTAAAAATGTATAAATAGAGCTGAGAGAGGGGAGAGGAAAGTAACAACTGAGAGAGAAAATGAGAAATAGTAAATATTTTTGTGAAGAGAACCATTTTTTCTCTGAATTTCAGACCGGGAATCAGTATTTCTTCTGTGTTGTATACTTTAGAATTTTGAAGGGGGAGCTCTTATAGCCTAGAGGCAAGAAGTTACACTACAATGCCGAAGGTGCACATGGTTCAAGGCCACTCACCAGCTTCTCCATGGGGGGAGGATGGGCAATCTCCTGAGATGAACTGCCTCTGACAACACGCCGGAGGGTCAGCTGTGAGTCAGTTCTGACTCAATGGTACACAACAACAAGTATATCAAGTATAATTTTTATTAATTGAGGAGCTCTGGGGGCTGAGTCCATAGGGAGTTATGCTGCGAACCCAAAGGCCATACCGTGCCACCAGTTTGAATCCACCGGCAACTTTGCAGGAGAAAGATAGGCAGTTGTCTCCTCTGTGGTTTACAGACTCAGGAAAACCTGCTAGCAGGTCTGTGATGAGTCAGTTCTGACTTGATAGAAATGAGTTAGTATGTGTATACATCCACCTGTGCTTAATGGCTTTTGGCACAGAGACCATGTTGTGGTAGACAAATAAAGACTGAACACCAGAGCAGTAGTCCTGACACCGGAGCAGCAGTCCTGATGATTTTGGGTTTTTCTCCCCCCAGTTCTCCGATTATCAAAATTACCTCGTGAACAGCTGCGTGAAGGAGAACCCCACGATGGAGCGGTCCATTGCCTTGTGCAATGGCATCTCTCAGTGGGTGCAGCTCATGGTCCTCAGTCGCCCGACCCCACAGCTCCGAGCAGAAGTCTTTATCAAGTTCATCCAGGTAGCTCAGGTAAGTGGCTGGAGGAAGACTTCTGACCCGGGCTTAACAGTATATTCTTCCCCCTTCTCTTTCCTCTCCTAGTCTATTCTTACTTTATGAACTTTGTATATAAACCAGTATAAAATAAATTAGAAAGAAGCGCTTTTCACTATGGTATGAAAATGCCTTCGACTTTGCTCAGATTAAGACACGGTGATTTTGCCATTCCCCATTCAGGGCAACATGGAGAGAGCTATATAGGCCACCTCAGGGGCCAGGAGTAAGTTTCAGGCATAGCTAAATCGTCAACCTTTTTAGAAAGATGCTTACCAGCCTACATTGGTTTCTCCTCATCTGGTCCATACTAATGACAAAGAAAAACACAATGCCAAGCCTTCCTTTGTCTGGAGAAGCCTGGATTGTCTTACATTTCTAAGCTCAAACCATGATAAATCGCTGGATTTAATGTTGGATAAGAGGGACAGATACTATTATCTCATATTTGCATAGCCTCAGACAGACTGGCTTCTCTATCCCAGATGCTGTCTTACACACATGACTGACAGTTCTTGCCCTCCATAATGCCAGTCTGAGTAACTTAGGGCAATGGCTGCATATAGTTGTATATTTACCAGCCTGATATAGCACAGACCAACTAGTGTTTCTCAAAGTTTTCCAGAGCATGGATCACCTTTAAGGTCTTATCTAAAAGTGCAGTCATATGCTAAGAGTGCAGATCCTTAAGGCCAACCCCAGATCCAGAGAACCAGAATGTTTAGGTTTGGGACCAGAAATCTGTTAACTAAGTACTTTGGATGATTTTTAAGAATGGTTAATTTACTATATGACATTGGAGAGAGTGGAGAGTATTATGAAGAGTGAACGCCCTCAGCCTTGTAAGGAAAATGACTGCATAAGATCATTATTGTCAAAACAGGAAGATGGCTAGCAGGATGTGTATAGGATCTAGAATGCGACAGGGGATCTGAAGATGGGGAGTGGGGTCGCATCACGGGGTAGGTGGAGGGAGGGAGTGAAGGAATGAGGAAAGATCCAGTGGGGACCTGAAAAAAATGGGCAGTAGTGGGCCTAGCTTGATGGAGATAGATTTTATAAAACATCATGTATGGGAACAATTGTATGAAACACAATGTGAATGAAGGAATGTGTGAAACGTGATGTATATGAATGAAACACAAGGTATAAGAATTTTGTATGTAAACCAATACAATATAAGAATAAATTTAAAAATAAAGTACATTGGGCAAATCTGCTCCAAAAGGAAAAAAAAGGCTGCTTGATTTAGACAGTAGTCAACAAACCAGTTGCTGCACAAAAGATTGTGTGGCATGTGGGACCTTGATAAAGTTAGGACCCACTTGCCTGCGAGTAAGCTGAGGGGAGAACGGGACAGGAAATTACAACACCTCATTGCTCATCTTGGCCCTCAGCTTCTTCCCTCCCAGGTGACTGGAAATACAATGGCTCTTTGTCCTCTGTCTTCCATTTCACAGAAACTCCACCAACTACAGAACTTCAACACACTGATGGCTGTCATAGGTGGGCTGTGTCACAGTTCAATCTCCCGGCTTAAGGAGACAAGTTCGCATGTCCCACACGAAATCAATAAGGTCAGTGTTTTCTCTGTGGGTCTTGGCCGCTCCATTCCCAGGACTTTTGTGGATGTTTTCTCCTCAAGAAGCAACCTGGAGAGCACTTCCAAACCTTCCCACCCCTTGTCAACCAAACAAACCAGGGAGGGAAAGGTGCAGGATGGGGAAGTCAGATTGAGAGTAACTGTGATCAGGGCATGTTACTGAACCTGGTCTCACTGCGTTGGCTGAAGTAATGTTTGTGTGCCGTTTTCTCTGGTGTATATGCTATTGAACTAGAGTCACCATCTTTTAACACTAGCTGCCTTACCCCAGCTCCCTGCTCAAAACATTTTCACAGATGAAATCATTGAGTTGATAATCGTTCAGTTTGCATGTTGAGTGATAGTTGTATAGTGATGTCTGGAATCCTTGAAGAATGAAATTCTGAATAGCTAAATTTTATCATATGTTTGGAGTTGAGCTCTGTAAGATGCCATTTTGTAACATACAAAGTTTTATTGAGGACCATTTTTCTTAAATGTCTTCAGCACTTTCCAGAATGTCATTTAACCTTTTCTTTATGGCACAGCTTACTATAAGTGTAAATCACCGTGACATATTAAAAACATAATTACATATGTATATGGTGTAGATTAGTCAGGACAGCTCAGCAGGTGTTTTCATGACACAGAAGAGGACCGCGGGCACTCCATTAACATACTGAAATGCCAGTCCTCTGCGATGGCACAGAGAACACCCTCCTAGGAAGATGCTGAGCCTCATAAGCCCTGTCCCTTTCCCTCAGGTGTTCAGCTTCCCTCTGGGGAGTCTCTTATTTGTCCTCCCTGTAGGCCTCTGGTGATGATGCTACCCAACCCTCCTCTTCCCAATAGTTTTGGTCAAAAGGGGAATCTTTAGATATCTTTTAATTTCCTAAAGTTTACCTGAGACCAGGCTAAAACTCTTTTTAAAAAATTCCCAAAACTTAGAAGTGACAGAAGAAAATGGTCACAAAGATGAATATTCCTTCAAGGCAGTTAGTCACGGACTAGACAGTTTGCTTACTCTGGACTTCACACAGGGCTGTGCTCTTGGCTAGAGATGCCTAAGGAGGAGACTCTCCTGCTATCCTCAGATGCTTGCAAAAGGCTGCTCTAAGACTCCAGTTCTCGATTGTGGGGAAATGGAAATTCTTCAAGCCACAATTACATTCAAAGACTTCCAGGCCCAGTGTATGAAAGTTATAGTCTTTCACAGCTTTGCTTCTGAGAAAGCTAACATCAAATGTGCAGCATGGTGTTCTTTGAACTGCCTGCTGGTTTGAACCAGGTTTGAAAGGAACAGCAGATGTGGCTGCTTCATTTCTGTGCTAGGAACAGCCATGCACTTCCAAAGCCAAGGTAGAGCTCCCTGGTACTTTTGCCTCAACTTCTTTCATTTGCTTTGCTGAAAACTGGTCTAGTCTACTCAGGCTTTGTAGGATTTCAATCTGTGTATGTCGCCTACTTGCTAGACATAAGGCCCTCAAAGTGCCCCCTAGAGGAGAACATGCAGCAGACCACTGTAGTGTCATAACATGTGTCTCCTTGTGTCCCCAACACAAACGGCATTCCCTCAAACCATGTTATAGAAAACATGCAATACAATGTCTCTGAAAGTGTTCACAAGACAGTAGGGACAGGACCTGCAAGGCTTGGAGACAAGAGTTTGGACCATTGACTTCTCACTGTATATTTTTATAAAAATTTGAAAAAAAATTTACAAGTGCTTATACTAATTTTTTTAAAAAGAAATATACTTTCATATAAAAATGATAAGACCTTGTTATATGGCATAGACTCAAGGAAAGTATACCTTCTGCTTATAATATATGCTGGGATTTTTAAAGTAAGCTTAAGTTTTACGTTTTAGAGTCATAATCTGTACCTTTAACATGAATCATATTCTTCACAAAGTTTTAGGGATGGAGTGAAATCATGGTCGCAGGTGAAAGGACTCAGGTAGCCATCCCCTTCCCAGAGCAGCCTGTGACTGGTCCTGTTCTTCTGCCTCTGTAGGTCCTGGGTGAGATGACTGAGCTGCTGTCCTCCTGCAGAAACTATGACAACTATCGGAGAGCCTATGGGGAGTGCACCCATTTCAAGATCCCCATCTTGGGGGTGCACCTCAAGGACCTCATCTCCCTGTATGAAGCCATGCCTGACTACCTGGAAGATGGGAAGGTGAACGTCCACAAGTTGCTGGCCCTTTACAATCACATCAGTGAACTGGTTCAGCTGCAAGAAGTCGCACCCCCCTTGGAGGCCAATAAGGACTTGGTGCACCTGCTGACGGTGAGGCTCACACTGCCGAGCTGAGCACTTTCTGCATGGCAGGCCCCCTCTGTGCATCTCCCCACATATTGGCCTGTTTAATCCTCATTTTTAAAAATGGTTTAAAAACGAATTAGCCACATGTTGTAGGCAAGGTTCTACCTCAGAATGTATTCTCTGTAAAAAGATACAGTGCATTTTAACTTTTTTTGGATCATGAATCTTGTCATGAAACTGTGAGCTCTCCTCAGGAAAAATAGAAACTGTACTTAAAAATCTGTATGAAATTTCAAAGAGTTTAGAACCTCCTAAAGGTTCATCATAGATTCTAGTTTAAGAACTAGCTTATTTCTTTTTAAAATTTATTTACTTATAATGCAGATTCCCCCCCCCATTTTCTTTCTTGGCATTATATTTCATAAACTCATTCCCATACATTGTATTTTATAAAATTAATCACCACTGGACTATACCCACCATAACCTGTCTTTCAAGTCCCCACTGGATCTTTCTCATTTCCTTTAAAAGAACCAGATTATTTCTAAAGCCTAGCTTCTCGTAAAATTTACAAGTTCAGAGGCATTTGAAACTTAACTCTTAATATCCCTTAATGTTACCAGTTGGCATCTAAACTGGCTGTATTACTAGTTGCAGTTTTAAACAGGTCATGCAAAACTATTCTTTCAGATCTATCTGCTAGCGGAGAAAACAGTGAAGTACGGTGCATCTTGCACAAGGTTCTTTAATACTATACTAGATGTTTACAACTAAAATCATAATTGAAAAGAGAGCATCTTGGGATGTCTCCAAACTTTTGGGATTTTTTTCCCTTACTATTATTTTTGGACCTCTCCAAAGTACTGAAGAGCAATGGTGTCTCTCTGGAGACTAAGGTGCATCTGATACAGGCCATGGTCTTCGCAATCACTTGTTATGCATTAGAGAGTTGGACAATGACCAGGGAGGATAGAAGGAGAATTGATTCCTTTGAGATGTGGTGCTGGAGAAGAGTATTGAGAATACCATGGACTGCTAGGAAAACAAACAGATTTGTCCTGGAAAGGGTTAAACCGGGTGGCTCCTTGGAGGCAAGGATTCTGAGGCTCCGTCTAACATACTTTGGACATGTTGTGAGGAGAGGCCGGTCCTTGGAGAGGGACATCATGCTTGGGAGGGTGGGGGGACAGCGCAGGAGAGGAAGGCCCTCTATGAGGTGGATTGATTCAGTGACTGGGGTAATTGGGATGGAAGTGTTGGAGACAGTGCGATTGGCACAGGACAGACCAGAGTTTAGGGCTGTTGTACATAGGGTCGCTATGAGTTGCAGGCGACTCGACGGCACATAACAACATTTTTACCACTCATATACATTGTACTTCATGCATGTACACTGTGCATCATACTGTCCTTCATTTGCATTGTATTTCATTAATTTATTTTATGTGAGGGAGTTGCTCCCTTACAATCATCCCACCAACAGCCACTTTTGTGAATGTGTGTAAGCCAGCTACCTCAGGCCTCAGGCCCTGATATTCCCCTTTTAAAGAACCAATTGAAAAAATTTAAAGAAAAAAAAAAAGGAAAACGAATACTTGCCCTCCTGAAATAATAGGTGGTACACCCTCCTGAATTTAAAGCAAACTACCACAAGCCCCAAAGAGTGAAAGCACTGGAGAGGAACCAAAATGGAAACATTCCGTCCTGGGAAAGGCCAACTATTAACTTGGTTCTGCTTTGATCTGCAGTTATCTCTGGATCTCTACTACACTGAAGATGAAATCTATGAGCTTTCGTATGCCCGGGAGCCAAGGAACCACAAAGCCCCAGTGAGTTTTTTGTGGAAAAACTCTTGTGTGTAAACAGGTGCTTTTTATACAGATCACTGAGTTCATTTACCTGAAGGAACAGCCTTTTTAGATCAAACCAGGAAATATAACATGTTTCTACTGCATCCAAATTTGTGCTAGACACTGAGGAAACTCCATAAAGGGCTTATTATCTAGTTCAGAACATATACAACTAATTGCAATTGAGAGCTCTGGTGGTTTAGTGGTAAGTAATTTCACTGCCAATCCAAAGGTATGTGATTCGAATCAACCAGCAGCTCTATGGAAGAAAGATGGGCAGTATCCTCCAGTGCAATTAGCTGCTTCTGAAAACCTGCTGGAGGGTCAACTATGAGCCAATTCCAACTCGAATGTACACAATGAGAGATGGGGTGCTCTCAGGCCCTAGTGGGTGCAAGCTGTGCTGCCAACTTAAAATCAGGTGGTTTATATCCCCTAGCTGCTCCACAGGAGAAAGATGAGGATTCTCTCATGCCATTTGCAACCTCTGGTAACCCGCTGGAGGGTCAGGTACGAGTTGGTTTTGACTCAACAGCAGGTAACAGCAACATGCATATGACAAAATAACTACATAGTTGTGTTAGGATGATAAGAGGTAGAAGCCGTCAACAATGCTTTATGAACTAGAGCTTTGTATTGAGTTGGAATTATATTCCCTCATATTAATTAAAAAGTGTCTGCATGTTTCTCTTCTGTGATTTGTTGTTGGTAAAGATCAAAGAAATATGCTTACTAGACAGAAGCTAAATTGCAGATTTCCTGCTTAGCAGGCAGAAAAATCCAATTATCTTGTTTTTATCAGGGTAAGAATATCAGTGTGCTGGTTCCTTGTGCTTGAGAGGTCATCAAAATAGTGCACAGTCCTAGTGCTGCATGTGGTAGTAGCTTCTCCAGACAGAGGGAATCATTTCCATCTTCTTCTGAAGGACAAGGGGCCCTGGTGGCACAGTGGGTAGAGAGTTGCCCAAATAACCTACAAGTGGAACCTCTTTGAGAGGTCAAATCCGCCAGCAGCTCCAAGGGTGAAATTGCTCCTATTCTGCAATTTCCATCTTCTGATAGCTTGCTGGAGGGTCAGCTGAGTCAGTTCTGACTCGGTAACAATGAACTTTGTATTGCTTTTTCTTTTTCTGAGGAAGAGATGAGATAGTCCATACAGGGCTCTTAGAAAGCTTCCTTACCTAAAAGTGAATGATACTCAGGGAAGAGCTAATCATTCCTTTTTAAAAAAAAAAAAATAATTATTCACACAATGGAATACTACACTGCATTGAAAAACAAGGAACTCATGCAATATTATTCAAAATGGGTGAGCCTGGAGGACATTATGCTGAGTGAAATATCTCAGTCACAAAAGGACAAATATTGCATGGTGCCACTGTTGTAAAATGGGACTGATATCAGGGTTGGGGTAAGACTGAGAGAAACTGGATAGGTTGTGTATACTGCACTGAAACAGATGAGGGAGTGAATAATTTAAAAGCAATGTATAATAGGGTATTATGGTTATCACAAGAGTCCACAATTAAGGTTGCATAGTGGAATGTACTTGGGGCGGTGGGAGGGGTGCAGGGGGATTGTGTACCAGGGAAGGAGTGTTTCTTTTACTTTGGAAAGAGAGGAGTGAACTGGCAGGGGAGGGAGGGCTGGGCAGGGAGAGAAGTGCGGCAGTGAATGAATGGAAATCCAAAATCTCTGTAAATGCTCATTAAAATTATTTTTTTAAATCATATTTTTAAAACAAACAAACAAAAAGCTCTTAGCTTACCTGTTCTTCTTGTTGTGTACCGTAGAGTCAGAACCGACCCATAGCTGACCCTCCGGTAAGTTTTCATGGAGGAGACTCCCCATCCTCCTGTGGAGCAGCTAGTGGCCTTGAACCATGTGTCTTTGGAATTGCAGCACAGCCTCTTGACACTAGGCCACCACAACTTACCTTACTCATATGATTTACTGCCTCTGAAGAGGGTTAGCTATGAGTCTGTCCTGACTTGACAGCACACAGCCACCACCTATCCAGATGGCTAAATTTCATTGTCCCTATACAGAAAGATCAAGTTCTAGCGTCCTATAATAGGGGAAAATGTTCACTGGAAAAATTTTTGGTAAGTCCTTTTCCAGGGTACTACAAGAGGGCATTTAATGAGGAAATGCACTTTTTCTCATTTTGGGAAAATACTTAAATTTGGGCTAACCCTCATAAATTTAAATTTTTGTTTTCATCTTAGCCTGTACATACTTTGATATTTTCCCCCTTTTCTTGTGTCTTCCTACTTCTTAGCTATGTTCCTCACCATTGACATCTCTACTAAAAAGTTAATAGAACAGACAGGCAATTTAAATAATCCACTTTTTGTTGACAGCTTTAACAAAAGGTTTAATGGCAAAAGACTTGAAACTTTGGCAAATTGAGAACTTGTAAATTCACTGAATATAGATGGAGATAAAGTATGTATAAACTAGAAAACACAATACATGTACTGGTGACTGTTGTTACAGATGTCATTTCTCTCTTCTGCTTAGGGCTGTACAAAGGGGGAAGTGACTGTAGACACAACTGTCAGATAATGGGAAAGGCTGTAGCTGTAGCTTATAAACTGCAGGACAGTCATGAGGATTTCTCTGTTGCATTTTAGCCACTAACACCTTCAAAACCACCTGTAGTAGTTGACTGGGCCTCAGGAGTATCCCCCAAACCTGATCCAAAGACCATAAGCAAACATGTCCAGAGGATGGTGGATGTAAGTACTGCTTTGTCTCTGTTCTGCATAGAAGAATGGGAAGGGAGGAGCAGCATGAACAGTAGTGTTGGAAACACATCTGTGAGAAATTTGAAATCCCCTCACTCCTCATATTGAGAACAGTTCCGAAGTTACATTTTGCCCACATTCTTGAATAGAAGTGTCTTCTACTAAAAACCTCCCAAGAGTGTTTATGTTTAAAGGTTGTTGATGATTGAGGGCAGAAATATATGGCAGAGGTTTTTGTAAAATACAGAGTAACAAGGAGAATCGGAAAGTTTGGGCATTGCTTGACCCAGAGCACTGTGCAGAATGCTGAAAGGATATGCTTTAATGAGCCTGCAGTTATCTTTGTGAGCCCTCCAGGTAACAAGAGGATGTAAGGACCACCTAGTAACATACTGATGATTTTAGGACTGCAGTGTGAGTCGAGCAATGAAAGACAGGGAGGGGGAACGCTCACCTGTGCAGCCAACTAAGAGTTCACAGCAGTAAGAAGTGATGCAGTAATTGATAAGCAAATGGCACTGAGAGCACATGGCAGATACAGCTACCAGCAAAGACCTGGGACTTGCTGGAGCTTAAGGAGCATGTTCCCTTGTTCCTTTCATTCAAGCTGATGAGCTTTGATATCTTGTTGCCCCTTTTATCTACTGGATAAAGGAGATGGTTGGTTTTCTCTGAAAATCACCAAAAAAACCTTTTTCCCCCCAGTCTGTCTTTAAGAACTATGATCACGATCAAGATGGATACATTTCTCAAGAAGAATTTGAAAAGATTGCTGCAAGTTTTCCATTTTCCTTTTGTGTCATGGACAAAGACAGGTGAGGAATATGTTTTGTGTCCTAGTTAATCAAAGTAGGTTTGAGTGTCATTAGATTAAAATCAGGTTTATGGTTATAAAAACTTGGGGGAAGGCTGCTGCAGTTCCTTAATATTGGAACATAAGAGAGCTGTCATCAAATGAATGTCTCTGCCTTTAGTTAGGGCCTCAACAGTGCATGATTTTTAAAATATCTCATGATTGAAGATTCTTTTAACTGTCAGTTTAGGACTAGTCAACAATAAACACAAAAAATGTATTTTCCTTCTTGCTCTATGGGGAAACTACTACTATTTATTATACACTGTACATTTACTTTTCTTAAGGCATATAGCATGAAACCAAATATATGTAGGTTTCAGTGATGCACTATCTAAAGTAAAAACTCCTATTGGATACATTTTATAAAATTTCTTTTTCAAAATAGTTAAATTAGTTAAGAAAGCCTGGTTTAACCAAAGAATAACTCTGGGAAAGTTGAGTAATACCATCTCCCTTACTTCTTAAATTCATGTATCCTTAGAAGAGCAGGCAGGGTTCAAGGAATACAAATTGTATTACCACCAGAAGATAAACAGAAAAGTCATTTTCTAAGATTAGATGCCACTGTCAGTCCCAGCCTCTGGCCGCTGGCTCATAGCCTTGCCTCTGTCATTGTCTGGCAGGGAGGGCCTCATCAGCAGGGACGAGATCACCGCCTACTTCATGAGGGCCAGCTCTATCTACTCCAAGCTGGGTCTGGGCTTTCCTCACAACTTCCAAGAGACCACCTACTTGAAGCCCACCTTCTGTGACAACTGTGCTGGATTTGTAAGTAGTTCTCAGAGTACTTCAAGGTTGAAGTTGGGGGAGGAGGGGTAAGTTTACCTAGAAGAGACAGGAACAGACCTCCAGACCCTTATCAAGTCACACAGGCCTAGAGCCTGTGCAAACACCTAGAATAACACAGTCCTCTTCTCCTCCCACTTTCTCCTGATTTGTTTTCCTCCCGGAATATACTTTTTCATACATTGTCTCATCAGGATGGATGGTGAAAAGATAGAGATTGTTCACAGCTTTAGTTTGTTTGGCTCCACAGTCAACACTCTTGGCACCAGTAGCCAGGAAATTAAGACATATTGCCATGGGAAAGTCTGTTAGGGACCTCTCCAAAGTACTGAAGAGCAATGGTGTCTCTCTGGAGACTAAGGTGCATCTGAAACAGGCCATGGTCTTTGCAATCACTCGTTATGTGTCAGAGAGTTGGACAATGACTAAGGAGGATAGAAGAAGAATTGATGCCTTTGAGCTGTGGTGCTGGAGAAGAGTATTGAGGGTACCATGAACTGCTAGGAAAACAGATTCATCCTGGAAAGCGTTAAATCAGGTGGCTCCTTGGAGGCAAGGATTCTGAGGCTCCGTTTAACATACTTTGGACATGTTGTAAGGAGAGACAGGTCCTTGGAGAAGGACATCGTGCTTGGTAGGGTGGAGGGACGGCACAGGAGGGGAAGACCTTCTATTAGGTGGATTGATTCAGTGACTGGGGTAATCGGGATGGGAATGTCAGAGACAGTGCTGTTGGCACAGGACAGAGCAGAGTTTAGGGCTGTTGTACATAGGGTCGCTATGAGTCACAAGAGACTGGAAGGCACATAACAACAATAACATTGTCTCAAATGTTAGGGGAAATAGGAGACACTTTCTATCAAAAACCTGCCATAATAAATCAATTGGATTCTGGGTCACACTAGTCTACTAGCTTCCACACTCATCTGAGTTCCTGATCTCACAACTCAAATTTTTTTTCCTCACTTTTGAGTCATTAATCAATACAATACAGTGAACTTCTCAGGAACGTTCAACAAAAACTTGTCCTGTTTTGAGATTTAAGGTCAAAAAGACAAGGAATATGAGAGTGAAGAAGATTCCCTCACATTTAAGTAGAGAGTTGGAGTGGGGAAAATAAAGAATGGGTGTCGGTGTACAGCCTGACTTTAGAGGTAAGCATCTGTGGAATATTCTGACTGGTTCTTATTTATCTCATAGCTCTGGGGAGTGATCAAGCAAGGCTATCGGTGTAAAGGTAAGACTCAGCTCTGTTTCATTGCTTCAGTTTTCCTAGTCTGTAGGGTTCTCCTCAAAAACATTTTCTACCTGTTGTCCAGTTAGTCTACAGTTTCTCAGCAAAGCTCATGCCCTCATCCTTTAAAGTGCCAAGAGTGACTACCGCCATATAGGGGAGGAATGGCTGGGTGACTGGGTACACTGCTTTCCCTTATAAAATGCTCTCATGGCCTGAAACTGGGAAGAGTTGGTTAAGAGTTTACCCTCAGATAGTCATGAAAGAGTGAATTCCCATGAAAAAGGGAAAAAATCACTTCTGGAACAGAGATAAATGGTTGCCAAGGGCCCTTGTCAGCTTCCTTCCTATATAAGTAGATACCTCAGGACATTAATGGTCCTCCCTGGTAACTGAAATTTCAGGAACGAAGGAGACCTTTCATCAGAGCGTCTCCTTAGAGTAGGCAGGATGACCCAAGTATTTTCCCTCCAAAGTAACTGGACACTACTTCTGAACCCGAATCTCAAGGGCTAAAACAAGATTGCAAAATCCAGCCTTTACCCAGTGAGGAAATTGCTAGGTGTGCTGGCCATTGTTAGGCATCCTAAGTCCAGAAAAATAAGTGTATGTCACAAAAGCACACTGCCTGGCTTTGGTTTTGAGAGCCTGAGGGAGGTAGAAAGTGAGACTGCCTGACCAAATGTCTTGTCTGCAGACTGCGGGATGAACTGCCATAAACAATGCAAAGACCTGGTTGTGTTCGAGTGCAAGAAGAGAGCCAAGAATTCAACAGCTCCCACAGAGAACACCACCTCTGTGGGGCCAACATCCAACCTTTGCTCCCTGGGAGCCAAAGATCTGCTCCATGGTAGGTAACGTGGGCACCAGTCAGCTTGGAAAGTGAAGTGGGAAGGCTAACTGAGAGAGGCAACAATTGCTCAGTTCAGTTCATTTTGGTCTCTACAGTGAGACCAAGAATGACCACTCCCACAGTTCTGGATTTTAAGTTCCCTGTCTAGGACTTAGACCTTGTTATTGCTCTTTTCTGTCAAGTTGCTTGCAACTCAGAGAAAACCTATGTACAACAGCTTTGAAACAATGTCATTGTATCTGACACATCTACCCCCATTTCTCCAGTCAATTAGTCAGTCCATCTCAAACAGGGTCTTCCTCTCCTACGCTGTCCCTCCACCCTTCAGAGCATGATGTCCTTCTTCAAGGACTGATCCCTTCTGGAAACAGGCCCAAAATATGTTAGACAGAACTTCAAAATCTTGCCTCCAAGGAGCAGCCTGGTTTCACCCTCTCCAGGGCAGACCTGTTTGCTCTCTTAGAAGTCTATGGGACTCAGGGGTGCCTAAATAGTAGAAGGCAAATTAGACACAAAAATCAGCAGATGTTCACTGAGCACCTAGAATTAGTACGGAAGTCCTACAAGACACAATTAAGCACTAAACTACTAACCAAGTCAAGGTTGGCAGTTTGAATGCACCCAAAGGCAAGCTAGAAGAAAGTCCTGCCAGTCGGCTTCCAAAATGTTTCTCCTTAAAAAATCCTATGGGGCAGTTCTACTCTGCAATACATGGGGTCACCATGAGTAGGAAGTGATTCAGTGGCAATGGTTTGGTTTTTGCAGATACTGACTTCTAGAGAAGATCGTGCCATAAGTTGACAAGGACACACCTTTATCCTCATGCCAGACCCAAAACACTGTTGGGGGGAAAAGAATATGCATGTGTATTATATGTGCATGTAACATGTATAACATATAATATACAGTATATAAATAGCACCTGCATTTAAAAACATAACTGCATTCAAAAGAAGAGAATTGTTTCTATAAGTTGGAAATCTGCTGAAAGCACACCGCAATGAATGCAAGTGGAAGTCCACTGGCCGTCGGGGCTCCAGGGTTAGAGGCAGGCAGAGTATGAGACCCTAAAACAAGGAAGGTGACCAGAGCCAGACTCAATGCTTAAAGGAGATCTGGTAGATTTCTAGAATCAGAACAGTTGACTCAGGTTACAAATTATAGAACTATTTTGTTACCCCAAAATAATTTCCTCTATAACTGGTTTAGACAATTCAATTATTAAAAAAAGTAAAGATTTTTATCAATAAAAATACATACTTTTAAAAAGTACTTTTATATAACTATTCTATTTCCTATCATATAACGAAAAACTAAACAGAATCTCAAACCTGTGTTTATGAATCAGTGTAGTACAGGACCTAGTGACTTTTCAAAGAGCCCAGAATTACTGCTCCACAGCCTACCTTAAAACCTGGCACCCACCTCCGGTATACCTCCTCTTAGCACAACCTTCCCAGAACATTACTGCTTATGAGTTATTATTATCAGACTGGGCCCTGAGCAGGGTTCACACAGAATGACTCCTTTTGTCCTTTTCCTCAATATCAAACACAGACTGCAGTTTTTCGGGGACATTTCCAACTTAGCTAGAATTTTCACTCCCAGCTAAGCTATGCTTGATTGTACAAGCAGACAAACAGCACACAGAGTTCCTCCCAGCTGCTGAAGTCACCTATGTGAGGACTGGGACTTGAGCACAAAAGGCCCTCAAATTACTGTGTCTCTAATGACCTTTATTCCTTTATTTCATGAAACTCCAGAGCTGAGGCAGGAGTTTCAACATAACTCCAGAAAACAGGTATCCTGTAGGCAGCTGTTGTGCAAAATACAGAGTTCCTTCCCTCAGGGTGGATGCAGTAGCTATACTACTGCATATATACACTGTTTGCCCAGCAAAACCCCTACAGTAGAGCTCCAATCATTCCCTAAATTAGGTGCCTGAAATTGCTCCAGTTGAGAACTCCTGTGGCAGCATCCCCATCATCTCTGACAGGGCAAAGCTCCCATGTGTTACCCAGAGGTTATAGTCAACTCAGCAGCACCTAACAAACAACAATATGGCAATAAAGCACTCATGTGAAACCATGGCCTTTCCAGGGTAGAATACTAACATGTTCTGCATCTTCCTACAGGACCTGAGGAAGGGCCTTTCACATTTCCCAATGGAGAGGCTGTGGAACATAGTGAGGACAGTAAAGATCGTACCATCATGCTGATGGGTGTGTCCACGCAGAAGATTTCTGTTCGGCTGAAGAGGACTGTTGCCCACAAGGCCACCCAGACTGAGCCACTGCCTTGTATTGCCAGTGATGGTCCCTCTGGTCCTTTTGTGCTGTCTTCCCCAAGGAAGGCAGCCCAAGATACTCTTTACTTGCTTCCCAGTCCCACATCTCCGTGCCCCAGCCCAGTCTTAGTCCGAAAGCGGGCTTTTGTCAAGTGGGAGAATAAAGAATCCCTCATAAAATCAAAGGAGGAGCTCCGTCATCTCAGACTTCCAACCTACCAAGAGCTGGAACAGGTACTCTCCTTTTCCTCTTTTCAGACTCTCATCACCAGTTTTTCAGAGGGAGAAGAGTAAGGCATTGTACTTACATTTAATACAAGATACTTAAAGTTGAGAGGGAGAGAAGCAGGGTAAAGCCAAGGAGAGCAGGCTTTGAGAATGAATTGAATTTGATTTGAGATCAGGATAATTACTAGCTGGATTAAAAAAAACAAGAGAGAAGGAAGCATAATAAGGAATCCAAGGTTGTCTTAAGTCATTGTAGGGGTTCACAATATAGAAGTAAAAGAGAATTCCCTTCACAGATGCCCTATCACAACAGTGCCACTTCCATGTTTATGCCAGCTCTGCAAAACTCCGATCACCATAAACCCACCAGGAAACAGTTTCTATTGGTCAGTTGTATTGATAGACAACTCCCCTTTTTTTAATAACTAAAGCAAGCTTGCTCAAATCCTCCTCCTCTAAAGGAGCTGCATTTATTGTTGTCTGGGGTTCACCCACACAGGCAAGGGATCATGGTGCTACAAAATACAAAGACAAGAGATTATGTATTGTAAGGCTCCACAGAAAAATCCTCTTTCTTAATATAAATGAGAGAAATCTTGTCTATCACATCAGGGAATATGCTTGTCTTGTACACATATTGGAACCTCTAAATCAATAGTAAGCAAATCCACAGTGTAATATAATATGTAACAATGTCATCTATAAAATTGTGGGTAAGGAACTGCTTTTTAAAATTGGGCTCACAATGTCCTAAATTTAAGACATATATCATGGAAGGATTTGAAAGGCATAACTTTATCAAGAAAAGGACAGGACTTTGGGAATGTGGTATCATAGTTTGAGAGAAGGATACAAAGAGAATGGAAGGGGGAAAGAGTGAGAAAAAATTCAACAGTGGGAAATAAAAGGACCATCAACTAGGGGTGAAATACAGCTGTCCAATTAATTCTTTAGGTCTATTATTCATATACTTGTTATTGTTCTTTCAAGTACCAAGTTCAATGTCAGCACTAGCTTTGATAAACTCCCTTGTTTTGGGACAGCAGTTTCTTACCAATTGTAGATAACTTTAGCCAGAGATGCAAGGAAGCATTAGTGTCAGCATGTTCGTTTGTTTAAAGGAGAATTCCTTATCTGGCCTTTTCCCAAATCAGTGTGTACCCTGTTTTCTGAGGCCCATCAGTATACAGCCACCTGGTTAGAATTCCTTAAATACTACTGTATTCTACACATGTAGTATTAGTGAAGCTACCCACAACGGCACATAACAACAACAACCCACAAGGGCCTCAATATTCCTGCCTTGTCTTCAACATTGTACCATCCTAGTCAGATTCCTGGGACCTAAATTAGAGAATTATTTGAATGAAACAAGCTAGCTAACATATGTGAAGTTCCTGGTTTAATACAGACTATAAAGAATGTTAGAAACAAGTAAAAAACAAACCATTTCTCTAGATGAAAGGTACTGTCTTCTAAGTATTTTTAAGTGTTTTAAAAAGTCAACTGAATCAAGTGAATAAACATAAGTAACTCTTAAGAACAATGTGAGGGGAAATCTTAATAGTGATCTCAATAGAGTTAAGAGGACTTTTTGGTCTTGGAAACAAAGATTTGCGTTTTCAGTACCAGGCACTTCTACCTGTTGATAAATTATGTGCTGCTGGGTCATCTGTAAAATGTAAGACTCTGACTCCATGCTCTTTATTTTCAAGTCTTGGCATTTTGCACTGCTCTAGAAAGGGTGAAACTGATTGGTAAAAATGTTATTTTGGTGCTAGAAGTAGGTGGTAGACAAAGTATAGACTAATTAGGTCCAGAATAATTCCTGCTAGTAATACTAGTAAGTAGACTCTCTGGTTTTCAGTCATGTCTGTGTGCTTCTATGCTGGTCAAAGTTACTCTCTTTGGGGAAAGTTGTCTGTTATTGTCATTGAGTTGGGATCAACGCATAGCTGACGCTCTAGCAGGTTATCAGAGGCTGCAAATTGTCTGGGAGGAGACTACCCATTTATCCCCTTTGGAGTAAATGGTGGATTTGAATTGCCTGCGTTCAGGCTGGCAGCCCAACTAAGCCACCAGAACTCCCTGAAAGATGACTAAGGTCCAAAATTCATTATGTATGTTTTAGAGAATAAGGAGTTCCATTTTTCCATTAAGGAAAATCCTTATATAATGACTTGTCTATAAATCAACAGTCTCATCTATAACTAGCCATATTACATTAAAACCATATTTAAAATATATACATTATTGCTAGGTGATGTAGAGAATCAAGTACAACTCATAGTGACTCTGAACAACAGATCTGAACCCTGTCCTATCATGTATTTTAATATTTTTTTGTGTGTATAGACCTCTCAAGCAGCACAGGAAGAGACAAAAGGCTCTTAGGATCAGATATACCTGGGTTCAAATTGTGTGTGTGTGTCCTTAAATGTAGTCTACTTACTGCAAGGTGATGGTGAGGATTGAGATATTTTATTATTGTGTAGCTCATACCTGTGCTTAGTATTAAGAGTGAAACCTGGAAGAGCTGGGACTTTACAGGATTGCCTTGTTTTTCTGTGTCTCAAAAGTTTTCCACCTTTGATAGGGTACAATCCTACTCCTTTTCTTTCTTAAGACAGATTTCGTTCTCTGCCTTACACATGTTCTAGCTACCGCAGGTTTCATTATATATAAATTAATTAACAGTTACTTAGGTAATTCAAGTTGAGGAAGGGCCCAATCTTCCCAATCCACTGACATCAAGCCAATTCTGACACATGCTTCTCAGTGGCTCTGGTGGCCTAGAGGTAAGAAGCTGCGCTGCAGTCCCAAAAGCATGTGGTGCAAATCCACCAGTTGCTCCATGAGAGAAAGATGGGCAGTCTCTTCGCATGCAATTTACTGTCTCTGAAAACCCACTGGAGGGTTAGCTATGGGTCAGTTCCAACTCAACAATACACAACATCAGGCTTCTCAGAAAATCTTAGAAGAAATTAGACTATTTTTCACTTTTCCCCAAAGAGCAACTAGATCCAAATTGCTGCCTTTTTAGTTAGCAGTTAGCAGCCCAAAACCTAACACAACAGCACCAGTACCTACATTATCCAAAATTACCTGTATATCCTTTTGGAATAGTGACTGTCATTTAAGAATATTGGCTTCATAGCCAGAAGACTAGAAATCAACTGTTGGCTCTCTACAGCTGTAAGTTAGACCTTTAAATTTCAGTTTGCAGAAGGTGGTCAAATTTTTATCTCTGTCAAAAAAGAAATTGGGTGTGTTTGCGTTTTTTGCAGGGAGGGGGAGAACTTCTTCTATGCAAATGGTTATGTCTCCTACAATTATAGTATTCTTGGTCCAAACTCAATGAAAAACTGCTGCTTCCAATTAAATTCATCTTCTGCTATGAAATACCCAAAGGTCTTGTCTTTACCAATTGTCATTGCCTGACAATTATTTATTCTGCCTGCTACCCACTCATATCTTTCATAGAATAACAAAGACTAACTACTGTTTGTACATGCTTATTTGATACTATTTTCTATACAGAGAAAATAACCGTCTTGAAAATAGTTTTTAATCCTCAATCACAATGGATAAGAAATGCCAATCAAATGTAGTCCTTCCAGTATTGTAACTGATTTGCTCTTCACTCCTGCTTTATTAACATGCCTCATTCTCCTTTCTCTTTAGGAAATAAATACTCTGAAAGCAGATAATGATGCCCTAAAGATCCAACTGAAATATGCACAAAAGAAAATAGAATCCCTCCAGCTCGAAAGAAGTAATCATGTCTTAGCTCAGATGGAGCAGGGTGACTGATCTTAACCCAGAAACTCAAGGAGCACAGTCTGAAGAAAGAAGATCTCAGAGATCTCATCTCCTAAAAACTGATTTCACAAAAGACCCAGGAACTGATTTGCTTTTAAAAGGGTATTTTAAAAGAAAAAGCCAGTTACTCTTAAATTATCCCTTACGTGCAGCTCTGTTTTCTCTTTCCATTAGCTATATATATCAAAGGCGAGGAAAGCAGAGGAATGTAAACCTTTTATCAAAAAACCATGTGGGTGTTTTTTTTTCTGGGACTAATACCTTAAGAGTGCTGAAAACATGGCTTTAGTTTCTTTACAAAGTAACATCTTTTTCATACAGTCTGCCTGTTTCTTCCTTAGAATTAAATTTCTTGGGAATAACTTTGTTTCCTTCCTGACTTTTCTGGGAACGGAGAGATTTACTTTGTTCCAATCAAAGCTTAACTATAGAAAAATACCCATATTACAAAAGTAGATCTACGTCCTCTATACCCCAGCATTCTGTATGAATCTGGTCCCTACTTCACTACCTCAGATCTAATCAATTAGCCTCTTTCCACTCCTCCTTCCACTACACTCATTCATTCACAAGGATAACTAGCTACTCTGAATTTCTGGAGATGTAGCTGCAACATTTTTAGAGGTCTACTAAACATGACATTCCAGTTGGAGATCATAGTTTTCATTTTATAATCATAACCAGACTGAGTATCTGAAAACATGGCCATCACCATCACCTACATGATTGACTAGCTAAAATAAGTACAATGCAAGCGTGGTATTATATTCTCTACAGTACACAGAATATGGAATTGATGGCTTGTTTTATTGAGGGGGGGAAAAGTTTGTGAAGAGTCCATTTAAGTCTTAATCTGTTCCATCTTAAATCTTTTTTTGAAGCATACGGTTGGTAAAACTTCTTTTTGAACTGAATTTGTGCTCCGTTATTAATACTCTTAGAAATAAGCTAACTGAATCCATGGCTTCAACAAAGCTGACAGCCTGTACATATGTACATAGTATGTAAAGACAATACCAGGCATGACTGCAATATCAGGCATGTGGTGTGGAATTTTGTTTACCCCTTCATAAAATGTTGATGTGAACTAAGTAACTTTTAGTCATTTATATAGACTCGGAAATAAAAGCTTCAGTGTGGTATAAAATAATTTCTCATAAATTAAGATTTACTTTGTTCCATCCAAAGCTTAACTATGGAAAAATATCCATATTCCAGAGTTAAGAATCATAAAGATTTCTGTGAATTTCCTACCAATCAAAATTAAATGATAAAGGGGCACATTTAGTTGACTGGGCAACTATTCTCAAGCTTCTTTTTCTTATATTTATTTCTCTAAAAATTGACATGTATTTTTTTTGAGGAAGTGTTTTCCACAATCAGAAAGCATAGCAGTACTAGGCTAATTCTGAATTCCTAGACAAGTTAATTGTCAAGACCATGATCTTCACAATTAAATGTTTCAAACTTAAAGCCAACAGCACCAAATCGGAGTAAAAAAGTATATAGGAAATGCTGCCCTTTTCTAGGATTCAAATCACTTAAGGAGTTCCTGTAATGAAAGACCAGTCCTGATCTGTGTACCTCCTTGTACCACATACTGTAGTTATTTTGGTGACATAAAACGAGCTTTAAGTATTAAAGGCATCTTTAAAATGTTTCACTAAATTTTTGGTGAGCTCTGGTGGCCTAGTGACAAGAAGCTACACTGCAATCCCAGAAGTGCGCGGTTCGAATCCACCAGATGCTCTGCTGAAGGAGTGACAATCTCCTCCTGTACCAGTCAGATCTGATTTGACGGCACATGCATAATAATAATTTAAAAAAAAATAAAAATGTTTCACTAAATTTTAAAAAATTACTTAATCACAAATTTATTGTTTTCTAAATCCAAACTCGGAAATCCCAGAAAAGGGCTGCTTATGTCCATAGTCCCAAGTATGAACACCTGAAAGCTTTTTGCTATTGATTTTATGTAGAAAATGGAAAGGCTTTGACTTTTGTTACTATTATTATAGGGTAAGAAAGAGTAAGTCTAGTTTTAAACTTTCAAACTTACTCTTTACTATTCCTGTGATACAGACCAAAGTATGTCTATACAGCTCATTTTCTCTAAACATAGAATCCCGTTAAAAAGTGTTATTCTTACCTCCGTCCAAAAGATAAACTCCAGATTAGTTTTTAAGTATTACCTATAGGAATTAAAAAGCTTATATTTTCTTTAATCAAATTAGCGGTTTGAGGGACTCCAGGATTGCAGAAATTGTCCTTGAAATGGATAGCAAGTAGTAACTTCATCACAGGTCTAGCCAAGACCCAAAGTCTAGTGTGTAAATTAACTCTCTCTGCACTGAGCTTTATGTATACATGGGGTAATTAGATGCTACAGAAATACTCTGAAGAAATTTCTGGTTGATCAAGTTTAAGATGCAGATTTTTGCATGTCATCTTGTTATTGTTCTTGGTGGGTACTGTCAAGTTAATTCCAACTCATGGGGACACCCTATGACAGGGTGGAATTCCCTATAGGATCACTTTACACTGACCTGAAATAAATTTTGGCAAATATTTGCCAAACTAAGAACTAATCGTGTTACAGCAATGCCACTTCTCATTTTCTCTGGTACCTTTTTACTAGTCATTTGTGAATTTCTGTCTAAAAATATGTAATGTAAAAGGACTGCAAGGAAAAATATTGTACAGATTGTAAAAGGTTGGTATTTTTTTGTTTGATACCTAATGTAAGTTTTCTGTGTAATATTTACATGATTAAAGACATTAGGATCCCTACAACTTAGATCTCTTTTGTTTCTTCTATTTCACAAATATGCAAAAGTATACTTGAATTTTTCTGATATTCCAGAGCAAAATCCCGCTATTATCAAACCAAGTGTTCCTGTAAAGAAAAGCAACTACATTATTCAATTTCAGTCTTTCTGATTTTTTTAATGTGAAGTGACACCACAGAAATCCTAGCCTCTTTCTACCTTATTTGCATAATCATTTACAGAAATCTCAGAATACTAAGTCTATAAGAGAAAAATTTTTATCATTTCTGTGGCTTTTGACTTTAATGCTATAGTTTCATGAAAGCAAACAAGCAGTAAAAGAATTTTGAAGCTGTGCATGAAATTGATAAAAGGATAATTCAAACCTGGGTAGAGCCATGACAATTCATCTATGGTCATGAGTGACTGGATATAGACATGATTTTCCCTTACTCACCCACCACTTTTGTTAAACCAGATCAAAGGAAAGGGAACCCACTCAGATTCCAATAAGCATGGATTCTGATCTTTTATGTAGTTTCATTTGTCATTTTGTTAATTTATAATACTTGGCATATACTATGAAGTCACACTGACATAATCCTTCTATTCTTAATTTTCATACCAGTTATCTCTACCCTGTGCATTGGTGGCTTAGTGGTAATGACCTGCACTGCCAACCCAAAAACACATGGTTCAAATCCATCAACTGCTCTGTGGGATGAAGATAGGGCAGCCTGCTCCCAAGTGGTTTACAGTCTCTGAAACCCACTGAAGGATCAGGTATGAGTCAGTCCCAACTCAAGAGTGGGTATAAAACAACTGTGCTCCTGCTAGGAACAGATAGCATCATGACTCCAAACATTGTCTCACTACAATTTTTTTCTAGGTTGTCACAAATAAATGTTTCTATTTTCTAAATGGTTTTTCTTTACTACTGATGCTTCCCAAATTTGCAATACACTTGGGATAGAGTTAAAGAAAAGAGTTGTCTTCTTCTGGTTAAGAGCTTATATGTAATGATGAGCTGATTATGTCTAGATATGATATATATTCTTTTATGGTCTGGATGACAGGTCATTTCTTTCTTTCATCCAGTCAAGTAATGTCTAGTTTTATTAAATGCAACAGGCTAGACAAAACCAGGAATGGAAAGAGGGGAAATGAGAAGGCAAGGATGTGGAAAAACAGACAAAACCAAAAAGAGGAAATTTTTACTTAACAAAATAAAAATTTCTTTTTTACAGGAACAAGTTATTAGGGGCCCAGAAAATTATTTTTCATTCACATGAAGTTTAAAGAATGTGTAAGTAAGAATGATTCTAGCTCCAGCATGATTCTAGGAGCAAGTGTTAAATTAAGATTTATGGTGACTGCAGTGCATAATACAAACAGAACTCAGGGTACAGAGAAGCCTTGCAACAACTGATAATGTGACCGCTATTACTTACCATAAATTCTAAGGATAAATAAGGTGAAAGTAGTTGTAAACCCCTTTCTGTGCCAGCAATTAGTACTAAAAAAAAAACCAAACAAAAACAAAACACCATGAAGGACCAATAAAAAGATTTTCAGGGAATTTATTTTTTTAGCTAATAATTCCATTGAAATCTAGTTTTCAATGCTCATGACTAATGTTAAAGCTGTTTTCTTCAACAATGAAATTAACTTTATCTACATCAAAAACCACCTCAGAACTGGTTTGAGGCATTGAACACGAACGAGCGGAGACCAGAAAAGTTGTGGGAGGATATGAGGGTATCATCCAAGAAGAGTGCAAACGTTCATTACAAAGACAGTGGAGGAAGAAAAGACCAAAGTGGATGTCAGAAGAAACTCTAAATATTGCACTGGAGCACAGAGAAGCCAAAGCACAAGGAAGAATTCAAGATACTAAAGAGCTGAACAGAAGCTTTGTCAAAAGGCAGCATGGGTGCTCACTTCGGCAACACATTTACTAAAAGGCAGCACGGGATGACAAAGTAAAATATTACAATGAAATGTGCAAGGAATTGGAGTCAGAAAATCAAAAGGGCCGAACTCACTCAGCATTTCTTAAGCTCAAGGAACTGAAGAACAAATTCAAACCTTGAGTTGCTATAATCAAGGATACTTTAGGAAGAATATTAAATGATCCAGGAAGCATTAAAAGAAGATAGAATATACTGAGTCACTGTAGCGAAAGGAATTGGCAGACACAGAAGAATTTCATGAAACAACATATGAGCAACAGCCTATGGAGATGAAGGAAGAAGGTCAAGCTGTTTTGAAGGATATAGCAAAAAATAAGGCCCCAGGAACAGATGGTATACCAATTGACATATTTCAGCTAACAGATGCTGCCCTGGACATGCTCACCAAGTTGTGTCAAGAAATCTGGAGAACTAAGCCAACTTACTGGAAGAGATCTATATTTGTTCCCATTCCGAAAAAGGGTGACCCAACAGAGTGTAGAAACTATAGAACAATATCATTGATTTCACATGCAAGCAAAATTCTGAAGACCATCCAAAAACAACTGGAACAGCACATCAGCAGAGAACTGCCAGTAGTCCAGGCTGGATCTAGAAGGGGTCATGGTACTAGGGATATTATAGCTGATGTTAGATGGATCTTAGCTAAAAGCAGAGTACCAGAGGAATGTCTCTCTGTGCTTCATTAATTATGCAAAGGCGTTTGGCTGTGTGGATCATAACAAACTGTGGCTGACTCTGAGGAGAATGGGAATACCAGAACACTTGATCGTGCTAATGCAAAACCTATACTTGGACCAAGAGGCAGTTGTCAGAAGAGAGCAAGGAAACACTGTATGGTTTAAAATTGGGAAGGGCGTACACCAGGAATGTGTCCTGTCTCCCTACCCTTTCAACCTGTATGCAGAGCAGATTATCTGAGAGGCTGGGCTCTATGAGGAGAA
>NW_006399776.1:9372071-9377487 GCF_000299155.1 Elephantulus edwardii
GGTGACTAGGGTAATCGGGATGGGTGTGTCGGAGACAGTGAGATTGGCACAGGACAGAGCAGAGTTTAGGGCTATTGTACATAGGGTCAGCACATACCAACAGCAACATCAAAAAAGTTTACAAATAACCAAGATCTCATTTTTCTATTCTGAATACACACACACACACACACACACACACATATATATATATATATACATACATAAATTTTTTTCATTTGTTTCAAGGAGCTAATTTCATTCTTTTATAACCCAATCATGTTTAGCAGGTTGTTATTTAGCTTCCACATGAATGGTTTTGTAAGCTTTACCCTCCTGTGTGGTTCATTTCTAATTTTATGGTATTATGGTCTGAGAAGATACTTGTATTATTTCAATATTTTTTAATTTGTTGAGGTTTGCTTTGTGTGATCAATATGTGATCAATTCTAGAGAATGTACTATGTGCACTTGAGAACAAAGAGAACTGAGTTTTAGTTGGATGCAATACTCGGAATATATCCACAAGGCTGAGCTGGCCGATTGTATAGTTTACATCTCTGCATCTTTGTTGAGTTGATCTATCCTTTGGTGATAGTGCTGTGTTGAAGTTTCCTACAACTATTGTGGTGCCATCTATTTCTTTCTTCAAGTCTGTTAACAATTGTTTTATGTATTTTGCCAGCCTAAAATTTGGTGCATAAATGTTGACCAAGATATGATCTATTGTGCCTTTAATCAGTATGTAACGCCCTTCCTTTTCTCTTATGATGGTTTTCATTCTGAAGCCTATTTTATCAGAAATTAGTACTGCCACTCCAGCTTTTTCTTTTTGTGGTTGTCATTTGCTTGATATATTTTGTTCCAGTCTTTTGAGTCGGTCTTCCTTTCCATTTTTTTGATGTGTCTTTTGATAAGCTCTGTGGTTTTTTTAAAATCCATTCTGAGACTCTTTTTCTCTTAATTAGCACATTTAGTTCACCACTTGACGTGTGATTATTGTCTGGCCAGGATTTACTGTTGCCATATTGCTGTGTTTCTTTTTTTCTGTTGCTTCTGGTTAATAAGGTACATCCACTTTCCTCTGGTATCTCTTGTGAAAGATTTGAAAGACCTCACTTTAAATTTCTTGTAATTTTGGTCTTGTTTTTACAATTCCTTAACATGTTGAGGCAAATAGCAGTAATGAATTGAAATAAATGTGTTTCTAAGCACAGCCATCAATGTAAAAGTGTGCAGCAACGTGTTTCTTCTTTTCTGCAAAGGATCTAATTTTTTTCCTTCATATTTGATGGAGAGCTTCGCTGAATATAGGATCCTTGGCTGGCAATTATTTTCTTTCAACTTTCTGTATATGCCATACTATTGTCATCTAGCTCGTATAGTTTCTGCTGAGAAATCAGAACTTAATCTAATTGCTTCCCATTTGAATGTGACTCTTTGTTTTCTCAAGCTGTTTTTAGTAGTCTATCCATATCTTTTAGAGTGGGATGAACTCAAAATTTGGTTGGTAGTCTGTTCCACAATCAGCACCTGGCTTCGTTTTCACAGCTGATATTGAGCTTCTCCAGCAATTCTTTCCACATATGGAATCTATCTGATTCCTGTGCATACCATCCATCAGGTGAAATCCATGTGTATGGCCTGCATTTGTTTCTTAGAAACATATCTGCAATGAATAAATCACTGAATGTGCAGACTTCTATCATTCAATCTCCAGATTCATTTCTGTCACCAAGTCCATTTTTTCCAGCTACTGATCCTTCTTCCCTGTTCCCAACTTCTGCATTCCAATCAAAACTCAAATTTCAAAATCATCTCAGGAACAGGCTTGAGGCCTTGAACACCAAGACCAAATGAGCTGTGGGAGGATAGAAAAAATATCATCCATGAAGAATGCAAAAGATTACTTCAAAGGCAGAAGAGGAAGAAAAGAGCAAGATGGATGTCTGATGAGACTCTGAATATTGTATTAGAGTACCGAGAAGCCAAAGCAAAAGGAAGAAATTAAAACGCTGAACAGAAAATTTCAAAGGGCAGCTCGGGATGACAAAGCAAGGCATTATAATGAAATGTACAAAGAGCTGGAGTCAGAAAATCAAAAGGGCCGAACTCGCTCAGCATTTCTTAAGCTGAAGGAATTGGAAAAACAAACAGGTGGCAATGCTTAAGGATGCTTTGGGGAAAGTGTTAAATGATCCAAGAAGGATTAAAAGAAGATGGAAGACGTATACAGAGTCACTGTACCAGAAGGAATTGGCTGACACAGAAGAATTTTATGAAACAACGTATAAGCAAGAAGAGCCTGTGGTGATGAAGGAAGAAGTACAAGCTGCTCTGAAAGAATTGGCAAAAAACAAGGCTCCAGGAGTTGACAGCATACCAATTGACATTTCAACAGAAAGACACTGCCCTGGATGTGCTTACTAAGTTGTGCCAGGAAATCTGGAGGACAGCACCTGGCCAACTAACTGGAAGAGATTAATATCTGTCACATTCCAGAGAAAGGTGAACCAAAAGAGTGCAGAAATTATCAAACAATATCATTAATATCACATGCAAGCAAGATTCTGCTGAAAATTATCCAAAAACAACTGGAGCAACATGTCAACAGAGAACTGCCAGATATGCAGGGTGGGTTTAGAAGAGGAAGTGGTACTAGGGATATAATAGCTAATGTTAGATGGATCCTAACTGAAAGCAGAGAATACCAGAAGAATGTCTGTGTTTCATTGACTATGCAAAGACTTTTGACTATGTGGATCACAAGCTGTGGCTGACTCTGAAAAGAATGGGAATCTCAGAACATTTGATTGTGCTGATACAAAACATATACTTGAACCAAGTGGCAATCCTAAGAAAAGAGTAAGGAGACACAGCATGGTTCAAAACTGGGAAGGGTATCCGCCAGGGATATATTCTGTCTCTATACCTTTTCAGTCTGTATGCAGAACAGATCATCCAGGAAGCTGGGCTATATGAGGAGGTATGTAGCATCAGGATTGAAGGAAGATTCATCAACAACCTGTGTGGTTATGCAGATGACACAACCCTGTCTGCTGAAACAGGAAGACCTGAAACGCTTGCTGCAGAAGGTCAAAGACTGCAGCCTTCAATATAGATGGAAACTCAACATCAAGAAAATCAAGAGTCTCACAACTGAGCCAATTGGCAGCATCATTATAGGTGGTGAAGCGATTGAGATTGTTAACAGTTTTAGTTTGCTTGGTTCCACAATCAACACTCTTGGTCCCAGCAGCCAGGAAATCAAGAGACAAACTGCATTGGGATAGGCAGCTGTTAGGGACCTCTCCAGAGTACTGAAGAGCAACAACATGAAGCTAGAGACTAAGGTGCACCTGATCCAGGCCATAGTCTTCACAATTGCGTGCTATGCACTGGAGAGCTGGACAGTGACTAGGGATGATAGAGAATTGATGTCTTTGAGCTGTGGTGCTGGAGAAGAGTGTTGAATATACCATAGACTGCTAGGAGAACAAACAGGTTCATCCTAGAGAGGATAAAACTGGGCTGCTCCTCGAAGGCAAGAATTCTGAAGCTTTCATCTGACATACTTTGTGCATGTTGCAAGGAAGGACCTGTCCTTAAAGAGAGACATCATGTTTGGGAGGGTGGAAGGACAGTGCAATAGAGGAAGACCCTCAATGAAATGATCAATTCAGTGACTGGGATAATGGGACTAGGTGTGTCAGAGACAATAAGACCAGCACAGGATAGAACAGGGTTTAGGGCTGTGGTACATAGGGTCACTATGAGTCTCAAGCAACTCGATGGCACATAACAACAACAACAACAACAATCCTTATCTTTTAATCTGGAAAATTTGACTATGATATGTCTTGATGTTTTTCTTTTTGGGTCTACTTTATTTGGTGCTGAATACATTTCTTTGAAGGATTAGTTTTTAAACGTGCATGCTCAAGACTGCAATGTATATGATACTTTTATAGGGTAACAAGAAGAGAGCAAAGTCCAGATCCACTATTCACTATGGGTCACTGTGAGTCACTCTTGACTCAACTGCACTTAAAAACATCTGCTGAACAAAAAACCTGCCAAACATTAAATACCATGTGTCTACTTATAACAGTAACACTTTCTATCTGTTAAATTGGCTAGATAGCAGAAAGCTGTTTAAATACAGCATAAATTATCATGAGTATCACAGATACTCATTTGTCATTCACACTCATTGCCATATAGACTGAACCAACTCATAGCTGACCATCTACCAGGTTTTCAGAGGCTGTAAATCACACCAGAGACTGTCCATCTTTATAATGAGAAGCAGCTACTAGCTTTGAACTGATTGCCTTTGGGTTGGTAGCATAACCCACCTGGCCACAAGAGTTCATTTTATAATGGGGGTGGGGAATTGTGGCTAGCTCTCTTTTTTCAAGCTTATATTACAAGTAAAAATAGATCTGTTGTCCACCTCAAAAAATATTCACAAAAGGTCTTCTTACAGTTTTTAACAATTGTACTTGTACATTTGATACTTAGCCCCTGACTGCTGCAACTACCAATCCACAGATCATCACTCCCTAACCCTGTGCTTCCCCAACTGAGCTGTGAGTCACAACTGTCACAGGACACCATCCTACTAAGGCTGATAACTACTACTTTAATCTTGTGTTATACAGTCCAGCCTACCTTTTCATATTCAGATGGCTAAAGTGAAGGCACAAATGATGAGTAAACCCAGTTTATATTTTTTTTACATCATATAAAAGTAGCACATGTCATTGTTTCTTTAGAGTAATTCTGACCTCAATCTTTAACTGTATTTTGTCAAACAAAATCACACAGAATTTATATCCAGTTGGAGACTAAATATACATAGCAAAAGGTAAACTTCAGTTTTAATTACTGGAACTTTAACATAAGACTAGCCAAGGGATCTCTTCTAATACAATAAAACAAAACGAATTTTAAAAAATCAAGATAACAGATTATAGAACTTAACAATGTGTACCTTCCTCTATTTCAGAAAACAGAATTAACAAACACAAAACACATCCACAGGAGTAGGGGTAAGACAATAGTCTGTATTTCTTTCCATTACATATGGGGTCACTTATGTGTCTCAAATCTGAATAAAATACAGGTAACAATCTAAAGTCAATTGTGACAATAAAATACTTTCCATTTTCCAAGTTTGATGGTAATAAAGATTTACAGTTTTAAAAATTGTTTTTGTTCATTTTTTGTTTTTTAAAAAGACACAACATGCTCAAAGGTAGGTACACAGAATATAGGGGGCAGGGGGGCACCACTTCATTCAAGAGATCAAATGGTAGTATAAAACAATGCTCTTATATATCAACCCAATTCAAGAATGCAATCAAGAGTGTCTAATGTGTTTACTTCAAAGATGATATTCAGATGTTGCTTAAAACACTATGCCTAATCTATC
>NW_006399776.1:9377778-9386684 GCF_000299155.1 Elephantulus edwardii
CCACCCCCACCACCTCCTCTCCCACCTCCACCACCACCCCAACCACCCCTTCCACCGCCTTCTTGTCTCTTTTGCCATGGGGGCATTTCAGGGGGAGGTGGTTCAATTTCATTAGGCCTTCCTCCCCGGTCAGGCACTCGTCCCATCAGCACCTGTGTGAAAAAACAGTTTTCTTTCAGTTTGTAATGAAATATTTTAAAGGTTAAATTTCCAAAATGGGCTCAGATGATACTGAAGCTATTATTTCTAATAAAGATACATGAACCAAATATTTAAGGATATCAAAGTATCAGACATAGTGGTATGAATTCACATTGAAAATACAAGTGCAATGAATGACAAAATTTTCAGAATAAAAACTACTTTTAAACCATCTGGGGTAATATATCAGAAGCTTCAAAGACTTGCCAATTTTTCTCTCATTTCAATTTCCTTAGCAAATATCTATCACAAATGTAGTAAGTACTGGAAACACCCAGAAATTTTAAACCAAAACATGTTTAATATAGATCAACTATATGCATTCATTAACTAACAATTCTGGACTTTTTATTGTTTTATTTTTACCAAATCAATATTTTCAATATTTGTTACTGAATTACTATATATAATCCATATATAAATTACATACACACACACGTAAATACTATATATAAAAGACTACTAATAAGTATATTTTATTTCAACAAGATATAAAAGATATAATATTTTAATGCAATGAAGTTGGAAGACATATAAGTAATATAAATACTATAAACTATATATACATACATATATAAATACTATACATAAAAGACTATAATAAGTACATTTTATTTCAACAAAATATGAAGTAAATATGATAATATTTTAATGCAACAAAGTCAGGAGACATATATGGCTATAATATAAGTTATCACTGCTTAAAGGTTTAAAGGTTTTTAAACAAGGATTCAAAATTAATTCTTTCTTATGAAAAACTTAAGCACACTAAGTTTCAAATTATCTTCTTAGTTACTGTATTGTTTTATGGAAAAGAGCTGAATTCCATTTTAAGGTCCCTAGACTTGTGAAAAGGGCTACTTTACATTCTTGTAGACAGAGGAAAAGTTCATACCCACACTACAGTCAAGGGAAGCCAGTAGCAGCTTCTTAAAGTCTCTTCCGTCAGAAAGACAATACAGCACTGCTTCAAACAAATGACCTATGAATCATTTGGCTTCTGAGTCCACTGATCCTCTAATCAAAACATGTTTCAGCAATTTGTTATAAATGAAAAACAACACTGAAAGGCAGTATCTTCACCGTGGGGCAAGCTTCTGAGAGTGCAAATAACGACGGCCTCATTACCAAATCCAAAATATAGCTTTCACTTGGTTGTTATTGCATTGATGAATTATTAGAAGATTTATGTAGATATTGTTCCAATAACTGATCATAGGACTGTCCCCAAACACTTAAGACTACAAATTAGAAATTCCAAAATGAAGTAAGGTCATTTAAAGAAGGAAACACTCTTGAGCCAGCAAGGCTGAATAATAAGTAATATATCTAAAGAAAGCATTATCTTTCAAAAGATAGAACATGTAGATGGCTTTTGGGAGAATTATAATCTTCACAATATTGAGTATTCCTATTCATGAATAGGGCACATTTTCCATTTCTTTAGGTTTTTTATTGTGTCTTACAGAAACATCCTGTAGTTTTCTTTATATAGGTCCTTTGTATCTCTAGTTAAGTTCACTCCCATGTATGTCAATTTGTGGCTCGCTATTATAAATGGTATTACTTTTTTTGGTTTCCTTCTGAGTTCTCTTTGCTACTGTAGAGGAATCCCACTGATTTTTGGATACTGATCTTATATCCTGTCACTCTACTAAATTGGCCTACTAGCTCTCACAGCTTTTTTATTGAGTCTTTGGTGCTTTCTGTATACACTATCATATGATCTATATATAGCGATAATTTAACCATCTGTTTGCCAATCTAGATTCCTTTTATTTCCTTCTCTTGTCATTTTGCCCTAGGAGACACTTCCAGTATAATACTGAATAGAAGTGGTGACAGACATTCTTGTCTGGTCCTTATTCACAAGGAAAATGCTTTTAGTCTTCCTCCATTGAGAATGATGTTGGCTCTTGTTTTTTGCAAATATACTTTTCATTATGTTGAGGAAAATCTTCGATTCCAGTTTTGCTAAGTGCCTTTATCAGGAAGCGGTGTTTATGTCAAATGCCTTTCTGCATCATTTGCTAAGATCATATGGTTCATGTTCAATAAAATCTCAATACATATACAAAATTCATTTTTCAAGGAGCTCAAAAGGGAAACTGTCAACTTTATTTGGAGAGGCAAGAGATCTCAGAATAAGCAAAACACTTCTGAGAAACAAAAATGAAGTGGGAGCACACTCCCTAACCTCAAAACCTACTACACAGTGGTAGTAACCAATACAGCATTGTACTGGTACAAAGACCAGCACATAAACCAATAGAACAGAACTGAGAACAAAGAAATGGACCCACCTATCTATGGTGAGCTGACATTCAACAAGGAAATAAAACCTATCAAATGGGGAAATGACAACATCTTCAACAAATGGTGCTGGCAAAACTGGATTGCTACCTGTAGAAAACTGAAACAGGATCCACATCTCATCCCATAAACAAAAATCAACTCAAGGTGAATCAGAGACCTGGGAGTAAAGCCCAAAACCATAAAGTTCATCAGAGACAACTGGGATCAAGCTTGAAGGACCTAGTCTATGGTATAAAGAGACTGTCAAGTACAGCCAGAAATGCACAATCTGAAGAGGATAAAATTAATGAATGGGATCTTCTAAAGATTAAATCCCTCTATACACCAAAAACATTTCTAACAAGGTAAAAAGAAAACCTACCAACTGGGGACAAACATTTGGTAGTATCATCTCAGACAAGAGTCTCATAAGAAAAAGAGTATCCAAAAGAAAAAGACTGAACACAATTACAAAATAGAAATACAAACACAGAAAGAGTTTTCACAGAGGAAGACATTCGAATGGCCAACAGACACATGAAGAAATACTCAAAATCACTGGCAATAAGAGAGATGCAAACCAAAGCCACAATGAGATACCATCTCACTTCAGAAGCAGTGGCAAAGTTTAACAGGACAGCAAGTAATAAATGCTGGAGAGGATGTGGCAAGATAGGAACTCTTATACATTGTTGGTGGGATTGTAAAATGGTACAACTACTCTAGAAGGCAGTTTGGCGATTCCTCAAAAAGCTGAGCAAATATAACTCAGCTATTCCATTGGTTGGAATATACCCCAAGAAAATGAGAACTGCGGCTCAAATGGAGACTTGTACACCAATGTTCATAGTAGCGTTATTATTCACCATGGCAAGAACATGGAAACAGCTCAAATGTCCAACCACAAAGGAATGGATTGAAAAGTTGTGGTACAGTCTCACAATGGAATACTACACAGCATACAGGGGCAATAATTTTGTATATTACTATCTAACTTAGGAGGGACTGGTGAGCATTATGATGAGTAAAATAACTCAGTCCCACAAGAACTGTATAAAACTGTATAAAACCATTATTGTAAAATGAATATGAGGATCCAAGGGGAGGAGTGTGGAAGCAGAGGGGTGAAAATGGGCAGAGGGGTAGGTTCCTAATCAAAGGGTGGGAGAATTCAGTGGGTGGGAGAGTGAAGAAATGGGAAGGATCTAGTGTGAAAAACAATGTATTTGAAGTTTGTAAATAAATCAGTATTTAAAAAAAAAAAAGACAACAGAAGTTGATTCAAAAGGAAAACAGAAGAAAGAACATCTTGGAGGTCATCCCTGGGGAGCCCTATTTAGCAATAATAAACAAATTTCCTTTCAAATAACCATCCTTTGCCATGTTCTTTAACAGAGTGTATCTCAAGATGGTTACACTAAGTGAGAAGCAAAGTTTTAAAATAAAATAAATTCTTAATTCTGATTTTTGGCTCACTTATTTACAGACTATTTCTGCCACAGAGCATTCCGCTTATGTAAACATAACATGCATACTATAACTGAGCTGACAGAAGCATTCTACCATAGCTGCTATAACGCATTAATAAACTCCTTGAGCTTGTTTAACTTAAGGCTACTCTGAAAGAAATGGATCTGGTATTTTAATCAGGAAACAGAACCAAAGGAATTCACTAACTTATCCAAGGTCATTCTTGAAAAATGAATGATAGAAGATGTAAATATAAATATGATTCCAAACGCAAGTACTATATAAGAAGTCAATCAGTACCCAAAACAATTCCTCCAGATTCTTAACACATAAAAAAGGAAAAAAAATGTCTTGGAAAGATGTTTTTCTTGCTAAATTCATTGTTGTCAAGACAGAAATGGTACACAGTTGACCCTCCGCTGGGTTTCTTGAGGTTGTAAATCACACAGGAAGAAACTGCCCTTTTTCCCCTTGGAGGACCTAATGGGTTCTGAACAGGCAGTGAGGCCTTTGAGTTACAGTTTAGGCCAATAGAGCTCCCTTTTTCTTGCTAAAGACAGTGATAAAGTTTATAATCTGAAAATACAAATGTTTTATTAATTCTTATAAGTTAGAAAAAATTTGATTAGTAGAAAAACTCAAAACTAATGTAAAGAGCACAACTACACATACATTAATTGAAACCCCCAACTCATTTTTACAAGTTAACCAATTAAAAAATTATTATAACCTATGAAAACACCAAACAAGAACATAAAAATTCATTTCTAAATGTGATAAAAGAGGAACAAACCTTATTAATGGCACATGCCGTCTTCTCCCGGGTCTTGCCACTACTTGTCCTCATTATTTTGGACAGGTCTTCACGAGCAGCAAGCAAATGTGCTAATGTAATAGTTGTCTTAGGTGACAAAGCATAACGCTTAGGCTGGTAAATTCTTGCTATGTCATCTGTTTGAACCTAAATTATAAAAATTAGTGGGAAAAGAAACCAAAGTAAGTCTTAGCAAAAAGACCAATGGCAAGTATAACTTTCAGATAGGAGAAAAGGAGATCATGTACAACTATAAAAAGGGAAAAGACATTTAAATACCTGATTATTTTTATGTAGAAAGAATATACCAACAGACGCTAAAAGAGCATATAACTTTGTCATCTGTAATTCACTAAAAACGTAATATGAACAAAAACAAAAATTAAAATACCTACAAATTGCTATTAAAAATGTTTAAGACTTTTAGGAAAGAAATATTAGTAAATATGGAAAACTGGGTAAGCAGTGCAAAGTATGAGTTTTCAGATGGCGAGAGTGAGCACTACTGTCCGTTCTATTCCACACATTAGCAAACACTAAACTCAATCCTAATGGAATTATTTTGCAGAGATATAAAGAATAAAAAAATAAACACAGAATCAAAGTTGGACTAGAAATTAAATATGTAAGGATGATTAAAAGAATTTTGGACATTTAAGAGTCCCACCAGATACTAATATATAATACGGAATTGTCATCATTTTCTTAACAGCATTTAAATGTTGCTGTGTTGCTGTTAGGTGTCGTTGAGTGTGACTCATAGCAACCCTACGAACAATTGACCTGAATCCTGTCCTATCCTGTGCCAGCCTCATCATCTCTGACACGCTTAAGCTCCTTGCTGCGGTTACTATGTCAAGCCACCTCACTGAGGGTATTCCTCTTTCAATGACCCACCACCTTTCCAATATGATGTCCCTTTCCAAGTTAAAAAAATATGGAACGCTTCACGAATCTGTATGTCATTCAATATGACAAGATACTATTCCTTAACAGATGTTATTTAAGTCCTCAAAATAAACTTTTACAATGGTTGCTTTTTATTATTCCATTCTGCAAACAGGAAAGAGTAACAACAAAAAAGGTTAGAAAACATAAGTTACTTCCCCTAAAATACACAGTAAGACTCCTGGTTCTATCTACTAATAAAGGTCTGACCCCAAGTACTATTATATCAGTAACAGTATACTATACCACTTCCATCTAATTAATTAGAACTTGGGGGAGAAAAAATTAGTGAAACAAAATAGAAAACTGAGATTCAGGGCTTCATAAACATATGTGATAAAGGAAGTGTCAAAGATCAGCAGGAAAGCAAAGGATTATTTTTAAAATAGTACTACAAAAAAGCGTTAGCTGTTTGTAAAAGCATTAGAAGTAATAAAGCATATCATATAAAAGGGATACCAAATAAAATGAAAAAATTATCAAGATTTTAAAAATACAGAAGATTAAAACTTCTTTACGACAAAAGTTATAAAACACAAAATCAAAAGACAACTGGGGGAAAATTTTTGTCAAATAAGAAAACTACTTAACTTCCTTAATTATATACAGAAAAGGTTCAATCAAAAAGACAACAGGACTCTAAGAAGGGAAACGAAGAAGTCAAAAATAGAAATTTCAAAGAAGAGGAAATTAAAATGACTAGTAGCCTATAAAAAGTGTTTAGGTCTGCCAATAATAAAAATATACAAATTTGAAACAAGTTGTGTGTGTTATGTTGATTGCCTTCAAGTTGAGCAGGATGCATAGAGACCCTGTGAACAAAAGACCTGAGGCACCAGCCCTGTACAACCATAAACATTTATCAAAGTCCATAGAGTTTCCAGAGGCATGTTATCTAGGAAGTGGATGCCACTAGACATGTTAAATAAGTTAGCAATGAAGTGGAAAATATTCTAAATAAAGTGAGAAAAAGTTCATTTACTCTAACATCAATACTCTTCTCCAGCACCACAGCTCAAAGGCAACAATTCTCCTCCAATCCTTCCTAGTCATTGTTCAACTCTCTGACACACAAGTGATTGCAAAGACCATGGCCTGTATCAGGCGTACCTTAGTCTCCAGAGACACACCATTGCTCTTCAGGGCTTTGGAGAGGTCCCTAACAGCAGACGTTCCCATGGCAATATGTCTTTTAATTTCCTGGCTACTGGTGCCAAGAGTGTTGACTGCGGAGCCAAGCAAACTAAAGCTGTGAACAATCTCAATCTCTTCACCATCCATCCTGAAGCTGCCAATTGGTCCTTGACATTGAGCCTCAATCCATATTGAAGGCTTCAGTCCTTGACACTCTGCAGCAAGCATTTCAGGTCCTCCTCAGTTTCAGCAAGCAGGGTTGTGTCATTTGCATAAGACAGATTGTTAATAGACCTTCCACCAATCGTGATGCCACATTTCTCCTCATAGAGCCCAGCCTCCCGGATAATCTGTAGAGCATACATGCTGAAAAGGTATGGAGAGAGGACACATCCCTGGCGTACACCCTTCCCAATTTTGAACGAATCAATGCTTCCTTGCTCTGTTCTGACGACTGCGTCTTGGTCCAAGTATAGGTTTCACATAATGACAATCAAGTGTTCTGCAATTCCCATTCTTCTCAGAGTCAGCCACAGTTTGTTATGATCCACACAGTCAAATGCCTTCGCATAATCAATGAAAACCAGACAGACCTTCCTCTGGTATTCTCTGCTTTCAGCTAAGACTCATCTAACATTAGCTACAATATCCCTAGTACCACGACCCCTTCTAAATCCAGCCTGGACTTCTGGGAGTTCTCTACTGATGTGCTGTTCCAGTTGTTTTTGGATAATCTTCAGTAGAATCTTGCTTGCATGTGAAATCAATGATATTGTTCTATAGTTTCCACACTTTGTTGGGTCACCCTTCTTTGGAATGGGAACAAATATAGATCTCTTCCAGTTGGCCAAGAGGTTGTTCTCCAGATTTCCTGACACATCTTGATGAGCATGTCCAGGGCAGCATCAGTTAGCTGAAATATGTCAATTGGTCACTATGTCATCTATTCCTGGGGCCTTATTTTTTGCTATTTCCTACAAAGCAGCTTGAACTTCCTCCTTCACTGCCATAGGCTCTTGCTCTTATGTTGTTCAGGAAATTCTTCTGTTTCTGCCAATTCCTTTCGATACGGTGGCTCAGTATACTCTTTCCATCTTCTTTTAATATTTCCTGGATCATTTAATATTCTGCCTAAGCAACTCGAGGTTTGAATTTGTTCTTCAGTTCCTTGATCTTAAGAAATGCTGAGCGAGTTCGGCCCTTTTGATTTTCTGAATCCAGTTCCTTGCACATTTCATTGTAGTATTTTACTTTGTTATCCCACGCTGCCTTTTGAAATCTTCTCTGCAGCTCCTTAGTATCTTAAATTCTTCCTTTTGCTTTGCCTTCTCTGTGCTCCAGTGCAATATTCAGAGTTTCTTCTGATATCCATTCTGGTGTTCCTCCTCTGTCTTTGCAATGACCGTTTGCACTCTTCCTGGATAATACCCTTGATATCCTTCCACAATTCATCTGGTCTTCGCTCATTAGTGTGAAAGGCCTCAAACCTGTTCCTGAGATGGTTCTGAAATTCAGGTGGGATAGACTCAAAGTTATATATTGATTCCCTTGGATTTGGTTTAATTTTCCTCACCTTCAGCTTGAACTTGCATAAGAGTAGTTGGTGGTCTGTTCCACAATCAGCTCCTGGCCTAGTTTGCACAGCTGATATTGAGCTTCTCCAGGGGTTCTTTCCACAGATGTAATCAATTTGATACCTATGCATACCATCTAGTGAAATCAATGTTTATAACCTGCGTTTATGTCTATTAAAAAAAAAAAGTATGGTTCAACAAAAGGAAAACAATTAATGTGATTCATCACATCAACAAGGCAAAGAACAAGAACCATATGGTCCTATCAATTGATGCAGAAAAAGCCTTTGATAAAATTCAACATCCTTTCCTGATTAAAGCACTCAACAAAATAGGATTAGAGGGTAATTTCTTCAACATAGTAAAAAGTATTTATGAAAACCCAAGAGCCAACATTGTTCTTAATGGAGAGAGGTTAAAGGCATTCCCTTTAAGAACAGGAACTAGGCAAGGATGACCACTATCACCTC
>NW_006399776.1:9390499-9391652 GCF_000299155.1 Elephantulus edwardii
CCCAATAAAAAAAAATTTAAGAAAAAAAAAAAAAACAAAACAAAACAGTAGTGTAGATAAATGTAAAATGTTACACACCAGAATATGCACATTTTCAGAATGCAAGTACTCAAGAAAAGTTTCTATGTATTCTTTGTTAGGAAGATATCTCAGGATTTACTAGAGCAGAGAATGAAAAAAAACAAGAAGTAGGGGATCATGAGATCCAGCAAATAATGGTACAACCTAGAAGAGCTAAGCAAACAGTCCAGATTGCAAAAGAGCTTCTGGGAGAACACATACACAGAAAATTAAAAACCCATTAGAAAATCTGATTTTATAAAGCATATTTTAAAAGAAGAAAAGTTTATGATGGAAAACTGTAATGACTGAAAAAATCAAATTCAATTAGATGGATGATGAAGCTTCATCATTAGATGGATAAAAAGCTGAATAATGGCCCTGAAAGGTGTCTATATTTTTATCACTAAAACCTGTGAATATTATCTCACAGACATGATCAAGTTAAGTATCTGACATGAGTTCCTTATAAGGGGGCTCAGAGGTAGAGAAGACTTAAGGATGGGAAGTAGGTGTCAGGAAAAAAATTACTATATACTGGTTCTAAAGACAGAGGATAGAGCTATGAGCTAATGAATGCAAGTAGCCTTTACAAGACAGAAAAGGCAAAGAGAAGAATTTCTCCCCAGAAACCCCAGAAAGAACCAGCCTTTCCAATACTTAAATTTAGGGCCTTAGACCTCTAAAACTCTATGTTACTTAAGCAATTAAGCTTGTGATAATTTGTTACTACAACAGGAAACTAAGGCACAGAAGAGATACAGAGACTACTTGTAAGGGTAGAGGAAAGCAAAGCACCCTAGCCAAAAATCAGTTTAAGGACCAAGACATTTGAGACAGTATCTTAGATATGCCAGCCCAGTGAACAAAGCTACACGAGTAATCCCCAGATGACACAGTCAACTACTAATACTTGAACTTCTACATGTAGCCTCTTAAGTAATAAAAACTTGGGTATCATCCAGGAAGAGTGCAAATGGTCATTACAAACACAGAAGAAGAAGAAAAGACCAAAATGGATGTCAGAAGAAACTCTGAAGATTGCACTGGAGCGTAGAGAAGCCAAAGCACAAGGAAGAATTCAAGATACTAA
>NW_006399776.1:9393277-9395267 GCF_000299155.1 Elephantulus edwardii
GGATGGGTGTGTCAGAGGCTATGTGACTGGCACAGGATAGAGCAGGGTTTAGGGCTGTTGTACACAGGGTCACTATGAGTCACAAATGACTCGATGGCACATAACAACAACAACAACAAGGCATGTAAATCAAGGACTTTTAAATACTGGACACCAGAGGCATAGGACAGCAACCCAGGAAAGGTGCAAGTATAGCAGATAAACATAATAAGTGTTCCAGAATACCACCTAGAGTTTCCAAGCTGTGCTACAGAAAAGGGGATCCATAGGAAGCCTGGGCATAAGCTAAAAACTGAATTTAGCAATGGAGACAGTTCTCTAGAAAGCTATCTAAAGAGATTCACATTTGGGAATAATCTACTACACCCATCTTCAATTGGAATGAGCTTCACACTTTGTCTCAAAGGGCTTTCATAAAAGTCCATGCAGGCAGTAATGCTACCCAAACTTATTTCTATACTCAAATATCTTCATTATAATATTTATTGTATCTATCACATGCTGTTTATCTTTACACATAACACAACATGTATGAGTTTAAAATAAATATGAAAAATTTGAATGGAAATGAAGATAAAGTTATTTGCAAATAGAGATTTATATAAAACCAGAACCATTACACAGAATCAACAGCTGGTCTGAGAAGAGTAGTGAAGAGGAAATGTGATGGTTACATAAGTGTACAAGGAAGCTGGAAAAATTGTCACAGGCTACCATCTACAGGCCATTACTGGAACAACAGTCTTACCTTTGCTCTGTCAGACCAGCCAAAGGACTGTACTGTCACATCTAAACGTTTCATTAACATTCGCCGGCGGCATTCATATTCAGAGGAAAGAGCATCATTGATTCTTTCCAGTTGTTCCTAAAGATTTTGGGTGGAAATAGAAACTTTAAACTTTCATAATTAAAAGAAAGAAAAATAATAGGAAATATCTCCTCTTGATTCAAATGTGATTTTACTTACTGAACATTTGACATCATGAGAATCTGTTGCTATTGTTAGGTGTCATCGAGTTAAGTATGACTCAAAGTGACCCTGTGAATGGCAGATCTTAACCTTGTCCTATACTGTGCCAGCCTCACAATCTCATAAAACTTAGGACAAACTATTTAAACAATAAAGAGTATTATAATATTTATAGTATTCAGATATTAAACATATAACCTAAACTCAACCAATAGTAAAATTTATCTTGTTTTCAAATAAACACACTAATTTATGTAAAATGTCTACTTGTTAAGTAATAAGGAAAAAAGTATCAATAAATTCTCATTAACTTTATACTACTATTCTTTTCAAATAACAATTTTGCTAATAAATTGGCTGCTATTAATATTCTTAATCAGTTATTTTAAAATGTAATTATTAATTTGACTGCAGAAAAGTCTGAGGGCTTTTACTTCAGAATATCAATTATCATTCTACAAAACAATAAACACACTCAATGTATTTTCAATTCTATAAGGCAATTTATTTACTAACAAAAGAAAACTAATGAGAAGGATTTACCGCCTGTTCTGGATTTAAATCCACTTTCAACAGTGGTTTTCCCACATGATTTTTCTGGACTTTTGAGAGAATATCTTTCACCTAAAAGCAATATATATAAAAAAAAATAAATAACAATTTTATTAAAATGCATACCCCTAATGTAAAACAAGTGTATTTTTTGTCTGTTTTGAAAACTAGAAAATAAACAAAATGTTAACTTTAATTAAAATATAACTTCACCCATTAAAAAGAAATCATTACAATGCAGAATATATTTTTCAAAGAAGCAAGTTGTTGAATTTTCTTTGCTAGAAAAATAATGTGCCCAAACACCTGTTGTTGTTGTTATGTGCCGACTAGTCCTTTGCGACTCATAGTGACCCTATGCACAACAGCCCTAAATCCTGCTCTATCCTGCGCCAACCGCACCGCCTCTGACACACCCATCCCGATTACCCCAGTCACCGAATCAATCCATCTCATAGAGGATCTTCC
>NW_006399776.1:9397787-9405553 GCF_000299155.1 Elephantulus edwardii
ATCTCTCCAATGCCTAATATGTCAATGTTTATGCGTTCCATTTCTTTCTTAACAATTTCTAATTTTCCTACATTCATGGCTCTCACATTCCATGTTCCAATCACTAGGGTCTGCTTACAACTGTTCCTCCTCCTTTGTATTTCCATACTTGACAGTTCTACCTAGGTTGTCCTTTCTGTTAGTCTGCGTGTGTTCTGTTGTGCATAGGGTTTTCAGAGGCCTGCCATTTCAGAAGTGGGTGGCCAATCCTTTTTCCTAGTCTGTCTTAATCTGAATGTTCAGATGTAGAGAAGTATCTGACAGACAAGCAATTTGTGGAGCAGTGAAAGGTAAATCCCTTATTGTGGAGTTAAGCATTAGTTACAGTGTTGACCCCACCCTTAGCCCAGTGCCTTGACCCACTTACTTCCCAGCTCCACCTTCCACCAGGATATTCCTTCACATCTGCCAAGTCCCTTTAAAAAATATCTTCCATTGTCCAACCCATGATCTGACAGCTCATATCTTAAGCTTTCTTGGCTTCTGTGATTCCAAACATGTCGACTGCTGACATTTTTTTCCTTTTGACCAGTGTCTCTTTAAATTTAGTTGTACTGTCTCCAAGGGAAGGTGACGTGTCCTGTAGAACGACACCTACCAAACTAAAAACTAAAACCAAATCTGTTGCTGCGCAGTGTAGTCTGACTCATGTGACCCTGTATGATAGAGTAGAATCGTACCACAGGGTTCCTCCTGGCACCACAGTAGGTTAAGCATGTGGTTACTACCCAAAAGGTTAATGGTTTAAATTTAGTGGTTTAAAAAAAAAATAGTCGTTTTCATGAAGTAAAAAGATATGGCAGTACAGAAGTAGATTGGGAAATCCATACAAATAGTAAGGGTTAGAGGTTTTTTTAGGGTGACAGATATGTTCTAAAATGAAAGACTCAAGTGATGGTTGTACAACTATATATATACTAAAATTCACTGAAATAATAGCAATGGATTTTATAGTAAATAATGTCTCCAGAAAATTGCTTTAGAAATTATTAGTTTCACAGTAAGCATGTTGTTGTTATGTACCATCAATTCATTGGCGACTTACAGCGACCCTATGTACAACAGCTCTGAAGCTTGCCCTGTCCAGAGCCAATCTCACTAATTCTGACACACCTATTTCTCATTATGCCAGTTACTGAGTCATTCCATCTCCTGCCCTGTCCCTCCAACCTTCAAAGCATGATGTCCTTCTCTAAGGACCAGTCCCTCCTGGCCACAGTATGTGAAGACAGAGCTTCAAAATCCTAGCCTCCAAGGAGACATTTGGTTTCCTCTTCTCCAAGACAGACTTGTTTGTTTTCTTGGTGGTCCATGGTATATTCAAGCCTCTTCTTCAACAAAAGTGATACAATTATTGATAGCACTCTTACAGAGTATAAGGAAATGATAATCCTTACAAAATATACCATTTCTGTATATTCACCAACTATTAAAAATTAAAATTTATTAAAAATTAATACTGACCAATTTATTTTGTTTTTACAAGTTTTAATTGTTAACTCTTCAATCAAGAGAGACTGTGAATACATACTTTCAACTTCTTACATTTAATCATGTTCAACTTCTAAGATTTCAACATTTCATACTGGTTATAAGTTTGAGAATTACTTGTTTCTATATATTGCATCTTTATATCCATAAACAGGGAATACGTTTCCACTTATTTTAGTCTCTTACTGTTTCTCACAGAAGTGCTTTGTTGTTTTCTTTATAAAGGTCTTTTGTATCTCTAGGTAGGTTTATTCCCATGTACCTCAATTTGTGGTTGGCTATTGTAAATGGTATTGCTCTCCTAAGTTCCTCCTCTGTGTTTTGTTACTGTAGTGGAATCCACTGATTTTTGTATACTGATCTTACATCCTGCCAGTCTAATAAACTGGTCACCTAGAACTAACAGATTTGGGGTTTTCTGTATATAATATCATACCATCTGCATATAGTTGACAGTTTTATTACATCTTCAATGATCTGGATGCCTCTTAATTCCTTCTCTTATCATAATGTCCTAGCAAGTATTTCCAATACAATACTGAATGTTGTTGGTGTTATGTGCCATCAAGTTGCCTACGACTCATACTGACCCTATGTACAACAGCTCTGAAACCTACTCTATCCTGAACTAACCTTCTTGTCTCTAACACATCTATCCTCATTACCCCAGCCATGGAGTCAATCCATCTCGTTGAGGGTCTTCCTCTCTTGCCCTGTCCCTCCATCCTTCCAAGCATAATGTCCCTCTCTAACGACTCATCCCTCTCCAATGACTGGTCTTCCTTGCAACGTGTCCAATATATATCAAACAGAGCTTCAAAATCCTTGCCTCCAATGAGCAGCCTGGTCTCACCCTCTCCAAGACAAATCTCTTTGTTCTCCTAGCAGTCCATGCTATTATAGTCAATACTCTTCTTCAACACCACAGCTCAAACGCATCAATCCTATCATCCCTAGTTATTGCCCAGCTTTCTGATACATATCACGTAACTGTAAAGACCTTGCCTGGATCAGGCACACCTTAGTCTCTGGACTGACGCTGTTGTTCTTCAGTACTCTGGAGATGTCCCTGACAGCAGACTTTCCCAAAATAATTTGTCTTTTGATTTCATGGCTGGCAGTACCAAGAATGTTGTTTTTGGAGCCAAGCAAACTAACAATCTCAATCTCTTCACCATCTATCATGATGCTGCCACTTGGCCCAGTGGTAAGAATCTTTGTTTTCTTGATGTTGAGCTTCAATGCATATTGAAGGCTGCAGTCCTTGCCATTCTGCAGCAAGTGCTTCAGGTCCTCCTAAGTTTCAGCAAGCAAGGTTGTGTCATCCTCATAATGCAGGTTGTTGATAAATCTTCCTCCAATCCTGATGCCACACTCCTTCTCAAAGAGCCTAGCTTCCTGGAGATCTGTTCCACATACAGATTAAAAAGGTATGGAGATAAGATATATCCCTGGTGTATACCCTTCCCAATTTTATACCATGCCAAGAAAACTGGAGGACAACCACCTGGCAAACTGACTTTAAGAGATCTATGTTCCCATTCCAAAGAAAGTGTAGAAATTATCAGATAATATCATTACTATCACATGCAAACAACAGTCTACTGAAAATTATCCAAAAACAACTAGAACAGTACATTAACAGAGAACTGCCAGATGTGCAGGCTTGGTTTAGAAAAGGTCATGGGACTAAGGATATTACAGCTAATGTCAGATGGCTCTTGGCTGAAAGCAGAGTACTACCGGAATGTCTATCAGTGTTACATTAACTATGCAAAGGCGTTTGACTGTGTGGATCACAACAAGCTGGCTAACTCTGAGAAGAATGGGAATCCCAGAACACTTGATTGTGCTTATATGAAACCTATACTTGGACCAGGAGGAGGCAGCCATCAGAACAAAGCAAGAAAACAATATTGAATAGGAGTAGTAAAAGTGGGCATCCTTATCTGGTCCCTGTTCACAAGGAGAATGCTTTAAGTTTTCTGAAGGCTGAACATAAAAATTCCGTATGATCTAGCTCTTCCACTGCTAGGAATATACCTCAATGAAAATAGAACTGAGACACAAGCGGAGATTTGTACAATGATGTTTGCAACAGCATTATTCATAACAGCAAGAAAATCAAAATAGCTCAAATGCCCATCAACAAACGAATTGAATACTATGCAACATTAAGGAACTATCATTTTGAAAAATATTATATAACATGGGAAAGGCTAGATACCATTATGCTGAGTGAACTCAGTATCATAAGGACAAATGCTGCATAAGACTATTAATCTAAAAACAGATGGATAACTAGTAAGATGTGTCCAAAGTCCAAAAAGGGAACAGGTAAGGAGTCTAAGGGTGGGGAAGGGGGGATCTTGAGGTCATAGTTTTGTGGGCAGAGAGAGAGGTAAAGGACTTAGGAATAATCCAGTGGGGACCTAAAAACAGAGGGTAATAGTGGGCATAGACAAAGGTGATTACTTAAAAAAAAACATTGTATGGGAATGATCGTGTGAAACACAATGTGAACAAAGGAGTATGTGAAACACAATGTATATGAACGAAACACAGTGTGCACGAATTTTATATGTAAACCAATACAAAATTTTTAAAAAGCAGGGGGAAAGAACAATTCCAACCTTGGAAAGAAAAAAAAGCCAGAGACAAAAGATTAAACGGGGGTGGAGGGTGGTGGGGGGATAGTCGGGGGGTGTTGGTTGTGGTGGGAAATGTGTTATCTTATTGACACTAAAATTCTCCGACAATTAGGAAAGTTAATCTTATTTTCTAAGTCATTATCAGAGCCAAAGAATTTTTTTTTTACTATTTAAATTAGCTGTTACTATTCAGTTGAACTCCCTCAAAAAAGAAAAGTATAGGCAAGCTCTGGTGGCCTAGTGGCAGGAAACTGCACTGCAATCCCAGAGGTTTGCGGTTCAAACCCACCAGATGCTCTGCTGAAGAAGGAGGAAAGATCGCCTCCTGTACCAGTCAGATCCAATTTGACAGTACACAGATAAAATAAATAAATAAATTAAAATTATTAAAAAAAGAAAAGTATAACAAATAGAATACCTTTGATTCCACTTGGCCTAGCATAAGTGGAATGTCAGAAGTTGATGACTTGGGTACAGCAAGGGTATCACAGATAGCTTGAACTTCTTGATAAATTTCACTATTTTTATCAAATTGAGAATTTTTACGTTTCTTCTTTTGTAATATCTGTAAAGCTTGAAGTTCTGTACTTAAAAATACTAAAATTAAAAAGTAAAAAGCAAATAATGTTAATAAATACATACAAATTTCTTAAGATATGTTCTAAAATAATTTACTTAAAGCAAATGCAATAATAACAATAAACAACATCAACTTACAGAGAATTAAAGAATCTACTGATAGTTGTAAAACACTCTCAACTTCAAAATGAAATGAGAAAAAAAAAAATCAACCCGATCTCTCTATTCAATGTTAATGCTGTAGTCTAACTTATTTTTTCATATTGGAAAAGCCTCAAAAAAATAAGCAAAGATTCAGACTCCCATCAGGGCAGCTTCACTTCTATCTACTTTACCTATAATAGAAGTTTGGCCAAAGACTTTGAAATTTAGGAATGGATACCAAAAAAGGATCCTGTACCTAGATACCACACCAAAACTAAAGTGAAGAGTCCATTTTCTAAACCATATCAGAGAATCATGGAATGGTTGTTTTAATTCTCCTTGATTTCACAAAAGCAAACTCTGGTGGCACAGCTGTACGGAGGTAATACTGTTAATACAAAGGTGGGGCCTCTTTGAGGGTTCAAATTCACCAGCAGTTCCACAAGAGAACGATGGACAATCTCTTCCTATGCAATTTACAGGCTCTGAAAACCCACTGAAGGAGTAGCTATGAGTTGGTTCAGACTCAGCAGCAATGCTATTGTTATTGTTAGTGTAGTGGAACTAGAATTAAGTAAAATGAATACAATAATGTGCAGAGAATGAAGAATGAAGAAACGGCCTCTATAGTAAGATTACAATCCTACTTAAGTGTGTGAAGAAATAAACAGAGTAAATGATTACTCAAGATTCTCTCTGCTCAACGAGATTGTAAATTCTTCTCCAATGCTTTATCTACTAAGATTTCAATGGCATATACTTTTACAATTAGGAAAAAATCTAATTCTTCTAATATCTCTTTTATGTTTACCTGTACCAAAGATCACCATCACTATTACTACTGAGTTTTTAGTAGCTACGAGGAAGCTGGGGGGGTGCACGGAAATACAATGGATTACCTATTCCTACAATGTATTACATATTCCTAATTGACTGACATAAAGGGCATGCAAGTTCCTATTGGGCAGTTCTTAGCTTCCTTTCTGTTTCAATACACCTAAGAATTCTATGACCTCTAATTAATAACAGTGGTACACATAACAACAACAAAACAACAACAACAACAACATATTAAATCGAGTCATACTAGACACCAGGTAAAAGAGGAACCACTGTAAGAACTAAGAGAGAAGGAGAAAAAAATTGTATCCTCCTCCCAACACTTACAATGTAATTAAATGCTAATTCCTCCATCACCACTAATTATACACTTGTGGGTGCTTTAATGGAAAAAAAACTTGTTAACAGTAAACCTAAAATATGTTACACAGATCCTTTTATAAAAGCTACAATCTCAGATAATGGAAATCTTCAATGATAGATATAGAAAAATGCTTTCAAGTAGTCATTTTTTGAAGACATTTAAAAGTAGTATTCACTTAACTGTGAGCAAATAAAAAATATCTGAGGGTATAGACAGGAATTTATTATCCATGGTAATCACTTGACTATGAAGTTATGTATACTCTGAATCTCATGAGAATATGCCATATTCACCAGACAGTGAAGGCACAGATTTTTCCTTGTAAGGGAAAAAAATTATTACTTTAATGCTACAAATAAAAGGTTATTGTTGTCAAGTGCCATCGAGTCGAGCACGTCTCATAATGACCCTATGAACAAAAGACCTAAACCCACTTCTGTAACTATTGTCATTTTTCTATTGTCATTGTTAATTTCCAGAGTTATATTTATGACGCGGATGCCACTCCTGCTTCCAAGCCTGTTTTAATCTGGGAGTTCCACCAAACACTGTCTACCACCATGGGTAACCATTATGGCATCTGACACACAATAAATGGCGGTGGTGGCTGTTGTATGTGCCATTGAGTCGTTTGCAACTCATAGCAACTGTATGTACAAGAGCCCTAAACACCGTTCTATCCTATGCCAACCTCGCTGTCTCAAACACATTCATTCCCACCACTCCACTCACAGAATCGATCCATCTCATCAAGGGTCTTCCTCTCCTGGACTCCCAAACATGATGTCCCTCTCCAAGGACCAGTCCCTCCTTGCAACATGCCTAAAGTATGTCAGACAAAGCTTCAGAATCCTTGACTCCAGGGAACATTGTGGCTTCACCCTCTCCAGGACAAACCTGTTTGTTCTCCTAGCAGTCCATGGTATATTCAACACTGTTCTCCAGCACCACAACTCAAAGGCATCAATTCTCTTTCTATAATCCCTATTCACTGTCCAACTCTCTGATGCATAGCACGTAACTGCAAAGACTATAGCCTGGATCAGGCACACCTCAGTCTCCAGCCTGACGTCGTTGCACTTCAGTACTCTTGAGAGGTCCCTCACAGCTTACTTTCCCAGTGCAATTTGTCTCCTGATTTCCTGGCTGCTGTTACCAAGAATGTTGACTGTGGAGCCAAATAAACTAAAACTGTTAACTATCTCAATTTCTTCACCACCCATACTGACGCTGCCAACTGGCCCAGTGGTGAGAATCTTTGTTTCCTTGATGTTGAGCTTCAATCTATATAGGAGGCTGCAGTCCTTTACCTTCTGCAGCAAGTGTTTCAGGTCCTCCTCAGTTTCAGCAAGCAGGGCTGTGTCATCTGTGTAACGCAGGTTGTTGACCAATCCTGATGCCACATTCCCTCCTCGTACAGCCCACCATCTCGGATGATCTGTTCTGCATACAGATTGAAAAGGTATGGAGACAAAATACATCCTTGACGGACCCCTTTATTGATTTTGAACCATCCAGTGTCTCCCTGCTCTGTTCTGACAACTGACTCTTGGTCCAAGTATAGGTTTTGCATTAGCATGATCAAATGTTGTGGGATTCCCATTTTTCTCAGAGTCAGCCATAGCTTGTTGTGATCCACGCAGTCAAAAGCCTTTGCA
>NW_006399776.1:9406533-9473589 GCF_000299155.1 Elephantulus edwardii
TGTCCAACAATCAGCACCAGGCCTGGTTTTCACTGCTGATGTTGAGCTTCTCCAGCAAACCTTTCCACAAATATAATTGATTCCTATGCATACCATCAGGTGAAATCCATGTGTATAGCCTGCGTTTATGTTTCTTATAAAAGGTATTTGCAATGAATAAATCATTGACTGTGCAGAACTCTATCATTCTATCTCCAGCCTCATTTCTCTCACCAAGCCTGTTTTCCAGCTACTGATCCTTCTTCCTAACTTCTGCATTCCAGTCACCCATTATTATCAATGCATCTTGACTGCATGTTCGATCAATTTCTGACTGCAAAAGTTGGTAAAAATCTTCTAATTCCTCTTCTTTGGCTCTAGTTGTTGGTGCATATAATTGAATGCTAGTGGTATTCACTGGACTTCCTTGTATATGTATCGATATTATCCTGTCACTCACCACATTGTATTTCAGGATAGGTCTAGAAATGATTTTTTTAATTATAAAACCAACCCCATTTTTTCTCACCTTTTCATCCCCGGCATAGTAAATCATATAATCATCTGATTCAAAATGTCCCATGCCAAGCCAGCTCAATACCTAGTATGTCAATATTTATGCATTTCATTTCTTTCTTAACAATGTCCAATTTTCCTACATTCATGCTTCTCACATTCCACTTTCCAATCACTAGTGTATCTTTACAACTGTTTCTCTTTCTCTGTGTTTCCATTTCTGAGATCTCAGTTTCAATCGCCATGTCTGTTAGTCCAAATGATAATCTAAGTGTGCTCTATTGTACATAGGGTTTTCGAAAGCCTGTAATTTCAGAAGTGGATGGCCAATCCTTCTTCCTAGTCTGTCTCAATTTTTAAATACATATAATAGTGTCTGACAAGCATTCTACATAAAAGAGCAGATAAAAGACATTTACCAGTTAGAAAGACCAATATTCAATGCTGCTGCCCACCCAGCTACATGTTTGGTTGGTTTGGGGTTTGTTTTTGTTTTTTTGTTTTGTTTTTAAAAATCCACCCTTTCCCTACTCCACCACCAAACCTTCCTACTTTTGCTTACAACATTCAACACCCGTCTCCCTTTGACCAGCCCCTAATGTGAATGGTAATCAATATTTAAACAAATTATCATTAGACACAGCATCTAATATACTTCTTAGTAGTCTAGTTTCCAATTAAACAATTAAATCAGATTAAAAAAATTAACTAGGACCCTGGAGATTATCATCCTGAGCTATCTAATTAAAATATCAAGTGATAAATTAGGTAAAGAAAAATAAATCCATAATAATAACAAACATGAGGCACTCTATGTAGTTGTTGTGTTCTACTGAGTCAAAATCAACACATAGCTGACCCTCTAGCAGGTTTTACAGTAAATCACATGGGATGAGACTGTCCATCTTTTTCCCTCAGGGCAGCTGATGGCTTTGAACCATGCAGCTTTGGTACTGCAGCTTAGCTCCTTATAACTAGGCCATAATAGCCTGTGGAGTTTGTTTCTCAATAGCGTGGACGACTGACTATATGGAGGAGTGTGACAAGACAAGTGAGGTACGCTGACTTACCCACTAAGAGACTATTTACCCTTCCACAAGGGGGCTCACCAGTCTCAACAGTCTACAATAGGCTAGTCTTGCCAACAAACTGAACAGCTCTAACTGCAGAGATTAGAGAAATTCTTCCTTCACTAGAAGAAGGTAGCCCAGCCTAACCCAGTGAAATAAGTGACAGCAGCTGCAGTAGCAATGAATGGTCTGGAGAACTGATTTGAGATGAGACTTGGGTTGTGGGGAAGCCAACAGTGGCAGGACTGAGAACTCTGTCGGACAATCAAGTGGAAAGCCAATACTGAAAGGAATGAGAACTTTGATGGACAATTGGGTGGAGAGACAACACTGGCAGGACTGAGAATGTTACTGGATAATGAGCGGAGAGAAGTCAATACTGGCAGGACTGAGAACTTGGGAATGCAACGAGGCTACGGCTGAGATGCCTGTACACCCATTTTGGGAGCTGTCTTAACCATTTTCAGTTATTAATCTAAATTATAACCTTTTGACTTCCCCCATATGGTTCTGTGATCTATCACACTGGATTTTGGACCCAGTAAAGCATTAAGATTGGTGTTGAGATAAGTAGAATGAGGCATGGGAGGGAGCGTGCTGTACATGTCTAACCTCATGGGAATTGATTTGGTGTGCTACTGATGCTGTGCACGGAAACAGCTTCCCTGTCTGAAGCTGATAAAGGTCAGATTATGGTGCTCCCCATATAGTCCTTGCTCTTTTTACATAGTCACTAAAAAGTACAAGAAATCTTACAGGTGATGTTAGAATTCATTCATACTATATTTATTAAGATGTACCTGAGTTTCATTTTTTAAGTCAATTACTAAAACCTTCTTAATATACAAAATGTCTAGTGTTTCATTAATGAAATAGAAATTTTTATTTAAAAATATAACAAAAAGCATATGAAATATACATTCAAATGTTAGAAAAAAGGTAACTTACACAGGAGTTTCAAACAGTCATCCTTCTTTTGTAAGCGGTCTTTTATATCTCCTGATATAAGTGCAGAATATGGACATGCCATTTCTTTTAAAAAACCACTTATTTCAAGCTGGAAGCTTTCTAGATCATCTCGCCCTTTAAAAATAAATAAATAAGTAATGAAACATTTACTAAGTATTTACCATGTTACTACATACTATAAAATTTATAAGTAGTCGATTTTAACTTTACACACAATTCCAAATTACAGACATTATTTTCCTTTTCACTTTTACATTAAATTCTTTTAAATGTGACTCTAAAGCTTAAAAAAAAAGTATAAGTATAGTTTCTACATATAAAAGGTAACATTACAATTAAAGACTACAATTTTCAATTTATAAATATAGGTTTTCAATTTAAAAGCATAAATTTGAAAATAAATATATGTATTCCTGATTTGTCTTTTCTAATTTACCTTTGATAAAATGAATAAATTGAAAACCACAGCTACTATTATTAACTGACTTCAGAACAAAGGCTCCATTTCTATTTTATCTCTATATATTCAGATAATAAATGTTATCTCTAAGTTTTATTACTAGGACTTCAAGTATCTTTGGTTGCTTTAGTGGGTAAGGAGTTATACTATCAACCCAAGCACAGCTTGACCAACCAGTGGCTCTAAGAGAGAAAAATAAGCAATCTCCACTTGCGCAATTTACAGCCTCTGAAAATTTGTCCAAATATCAAGTCATGAGTCGATTCCAAATCGATAATAATGAGGGATGAGAGTGAAGTCAGATCTTAAATCATATATTTTGAATATTGTTTATTTCATTTTGTATCAACTGAATTTTGTTGGATTTGGTAAAAGAAAAAACTGAGTAAAAATTAAGGATTGGTTTAGATGGGATAGTTATTCTGTCACCCAACCAAATGTCCACTTTTTCAACATTTTTATTACATAGCCAAAATTCTATCAGATATCACAAGGACTCAAGTTACCAAGATAGTAGTAAGTTGAACAAAGTTTTATGAGCTAGCATAGGAAAGCTTTATAAGTGATTCTATCCGAATACATGAGTCTCAGGCTTTGAAACAACACTTATATTAAGCACAATTCTTTAATTAAAAACATATTCATTCAAAAGATACAACCTTTAAAAATGAAACTTTTAAGTAATTCAAGACTCACTTTTAATGGAGTATACTAAGATTAAGACATCTGATGAACGCTGGCAAATTTATGAACAAATTTTGGATTACTATAAAATTTAATACAAAGATTCTTAATATCACATATGAAGCTTTTTATAATATTAATGGTTTCTCTTTGTACAATGGGTATACTGTGGAAAATGGTGTGGTGTTTTCTTAAAAAGTTGCAAATAGAGATAACATTTGACCCAGCAATTTCAATACTGGAAATATACCCTAAAGAGACCATAACTGCCATCCAAGCAGATATATGCACACCCATGTTTATTGCAGCTTTGTTCACAATAGCAAGGAGTTGGAAACAACCCAAGTGTTGCAAATAGAGAAGTTGTGGTACAGTCACACAATGGAATACTATGCTGCATTGAAAAACAAGGAACTCATGCAATATTATTCAAAATGGGTGACCCTGGAGGACATTATGCTGAATGAAATATCTCAGTCACAAAAGGACAAATACTGTATGGTACCACTGTTGTAGAATGGGACTGACATCAGGGTTGGGGTAAGACTGAGAAAAACTGGATAAATTATGTATACTGCATTGAAACAGATAAGGGAGAAAACAATTTAAAAGTGATATATGATAGGGTATTATGGTTATCACAAGAGTCCAGAATGAAGGTTGCATAGTGGAGTGTACTGGGGGGGGGGAATTGTATACCAATGAAAGACTTTTTCTTTTACTTTTCAAAGAGAGGAGTGAGCTGAGGGGGGGGGGATGGGCAGGGAGAAAAGTGCAACAATGAATGAATATAAATTGAAAATTTCTGTAAATGTTCATTGAAACTAATAAAATAAAATTTTAAAAAAAGAAAAAACTATAAAAACATAAGCTACCATTTTACTATTAAAATTTTAAAAGTAAATAAAATCAGTATCAATACCAGCTGAAGTGATACTTTCTTCCAAGTTGCACAATGATTTTATTTGAGAGCCTAACCAAATACAGAGCTCTGAAAATTCAGGGGAAGACAGTCCACCCTCTGCTGCCTTGATAAGGGCTTGCTCTTCTAAAAGTGGTCCCTTATACCTATAAGAGAAAAAATTAAAAGTTAAAAAGGTACCTAAGAAATCAACATTTAGAAATACTACTGAATCCTCTTTTATAGTTGCATAGTAATAATACTCAACAGTGTGGGTGCACCATCTTTTACTAGGTCAGCCTCAACTGAACAATATTAGAGTTGTTTCCAGTATTTTGCTATTACAAATTATGTTGCAAATTTTTCCAGTGTAACTTTTTTACACTGTAAATTTTGTAGATTCCCTGTTGTTGTTATGTGCTGTCAAACTGCCTGCAACTCAAAGTAACCCTAACCTAAGCACAATAGCTCCAAACCCTATTGTATCCTGAGCCAATTTATCTCTAACACATCTACCCCATTACCTCTGCAACTGTGTCAATCTATCTCATCCAGAGTTTTCCTCTCTTGCATTGTCCCTCCACCCTTCCAAGCATGATTAGTCCATCCTGGCAACATACTCAAAGTGTGTGAGCTTTGAAATTCTTGACTCCAGAGAGCAACCTGGTTTCACCCTGTCCATAGCAGACCTATTTGTTCTCTTTGGTATTCCAAGGAATGATCGATAATCTTTTCCAACATCACAACTCAAAGGCATCTTCTGTCTTTCATTATCGAGCTCTCTGATGCACAGTAAAATAATTGCAAAGATTAGGGACTGGATCTGGCAAACCCTAGTCTCTAAACTGACACTGTTGCTCTTCAATACTCTGGAAAGGTCCCTGACAACAGCAATTCTTGATCCAATTCATCTTTTGATATCCTGGCTGCTGGTGCCAAGAGTGTTGACTGAGGATCCTAGCAAGCTGAAACTGTTAACAACTTCAATCTTTTCTCCAAACAGCATGCATGGTGCTGTCAACTGGCCCAATGGTGAGAATCTTTATTTTCTTGATACTAAGATGCAATCCACACTGAAGACAGTCCTTGATCTTCTGTAGCAGACACTTCAGGTCTTCCTCAGGAAGGTTGTATCATCTGCATAACTCAAGTTGTTGATGAGTTAGTCTTTCACCAATTCTGATGCCACATTCCTCCCCATAAATACCAGCTTCCTGAATGATCTGTTTCTGCATATGGACTAAAAAGTTATCCTAGAGGTGATGTGGAGTCAAAAAGTAAACACATAATTTTGCTAGAGACTGTCAAACTTTCACCTAAAGAAGCTGTACCATCAAGGTATGAAAAAGTCCATATCCTCACTTTGTCAACCAAAGACATTAAATTTCTGGATTTTGACAATCTGATGTTTCAGTTTAATTTTAATTTGTTAATTCTCTTATGAGTAAGGCTGTACGTCTTTTCATATGTTTAAAGGCCATTTGCAATTCTTTTTCCTCTGAATTACCTATTGACATCTCTTAAAGGGTACAAACTGTCAAATCTCCATTTTGTAGGTAAAGAGGTTAAGGCTTAAAGATGTTGGGATACCTCCCTTAAGTGACAGGCCATCTATACAGCTCTGGTTGCCTGGTGGTAAGCAATCATGCTGCCAACTAGCTGATCTGTGGAAGAAAGATGGGCAGTCTCCTCCTATGTGATTTTCAGAGGCTTCAGGAAACCCACTGGAGGGTCAAATATGAGTCAGATGCAACTCAACAGTAATGAGAGTGGGTAGGCTAAGGATAAGTAACTGAATGATGGCATCATGACTCAAATCCAATTTTGACTCCAAATATTCCACGTGAACTCCTAAAACTCTGTTTACAACTATTTGCAAACTAAGCAAAAAACCTGACTCAGGTGATCCATTAGCCTGAGTAAGCCATCACAAGGTAGGATTGAGGCTAGACCACAATCTCTGCACCATCAGCCCAGGTCTGCTTCCCCTCTCAAGATTTAATAATAAGCACCTTATTTCCCTATACTTGCTTTCATTTCTGCAATAATGCCAACAGTTATAAATTTAGTTTATTCATAATAGGTTATTTTCACTGAAATGCTAATTACAAAATTCAACAAATGTTGACCAAAACAAGAAAATCAAAATGAATAGAAGCAATTAGCCCGAAGGTCTAACAGACTATATGAACTATAATCTCTGCTACCCTGTGACCAGAACTAGATGGTGGTGACTGACTACTACTGCTGACCATTCTAAAAGGGATTACAGTGAAGGGTTCTAGATAGGGTAGAAGAAAAATGTGGAACAAAATACAAAATCACAAAAATGACCAGGCTTACTCATCTAACAGAGATTGGTGGAAAACTACAAGCTATGGCTCTTAGTAAATTTTGGAACTAAAACTGAACATGTGTGGTTCAAGTTTAAACTAGACAACAGACATGCTTCTAAGATGAACAGTAAGGGAGTACCTCACACCTTAAAACATAAATCAATCATATAAGATCAAAAGGGAAGTATCTGCCCTGGGAGAAAGTTCAGAAGGAAGAAAAGGCGAGAAGGATAATAGAAACATCACAGGGGGGAAATTTTAAAAAGCCATTACATTATTTAAAGCCATAAAATAAAATCTATATGAATGACTGAATGGAAAGCCAATTATTCTGTAACTGTTCACTCAAAGCACAATTTGGGAGAAAAGGGTAATCAAATCACAAAAAAATATGGAATTAATTTAGGGAAAGAAAAAAATAATAAACTCCATAATTCTTAATGTCTCAAGTCACCAAGTAAAGTAAAAATAAAATAGAATTAAATTAAATTAAATGCATGTAACCAATCTGAAGCTTCGGCTGACATACTTTGGGCTTGATGCACGAAGGGACTGGTCCTTGGAGAGGGACATCATGTTTGGGAGAGTGAAGAGACGGCACAGGAGAGGAAGACCCTCGATGAGATGGATCAATTCTGTGAGTGGAGTGGTGGAAATGAATGTTTGAGACAGCGAGGTTGGCACAGGATAGAATGGCATTTAGGGCTCTTGTACATAGGGTTGCTATGAGTCGCAAACGACTCAATGGCACATAACAACAATAACTACCACCAACGAACATTTAGTAACAAGAATAATTATGCTTTTTGTTGTTATGTGTTGCCAAGTCAAGTACAAATTTGACTATGCTATATAGATGGGTGGGAATATGCAAATAGGGTATGTTAGCCTATCAACAATGGGATTTACTATCTTCCATTTCACAAGGGGCTAGTCTCACTAATAAAATGAATAGCTCTGGATGGCAATCTTTTGACTTCCCCAATATGGTTCTGTGTGGTGTGTGAGCAATCCCATTGGATTTTGGACCCAAAAAAAGTGGTAAAATTGGTGTTGAGATGAGTAGATAGAGGTTCAGGAGCATGCAGTACATGTCCAACCGCATGCAACTGGTTTTGTTACTGATACTGGTAATGGGGACAGTTCCCCTTTGTAAAGTTGGTAAAAGTCAGACATAGCCCCACACATGGTCCTTGCTCTTATTACAGACTCACAACAACCCTATGAACAGCAGATCTGAGCCCTTCCTATCCTGCACTATCCTTATCATCTCTGACAGTCAAACCCATTGCATAACCATAATTAAGAGGTAACATTTATAAAGGTTGCCACCTTTCTCCACACTTATTCAATATATATGCTGAATAAATCATTCAGAAGCTGGACTTAATGAAGAAGAATATAGCATCATGACTGGAAGATCTATCAACAGTCTGTATTATACAGATAATACAATCTTGGTTTTAGAAAGTAAAGACTTGAAGCACTTACTGTAGATAATATTGAAGAACTACAGCATCCAATAAAGGTTACAGCTCAACATTAAGAAAATAAAAATCCTCCCTACGGACAGCCTCATGACAGATAGAAAAAAGATTGAGCTGTCAATGATTTCATTTTTACTCAGATATATAATCAACATATACTTGAAGCAGGAAGCAGTCATCCGAACAAAGCAAGGAAACACTGCATGGTTCAAAACTGGGAAGGATGTACGCCTGGGATGTGTCCTATCTCCACACCTTTTCAAACTATATGCAGAACAGATTATCCAGGAGACTGGGCTCTCTGAGGAGGAAAGTGGCATCAGAATTGGAGGAAGATTTATCAACAATCTGTGTTATGCAGATGACAAAACTCTGCTTGCTAAAACTGAGGAAGACCTGAAGTGCTTGCTGCAGAAGATCAAGGGCTGCAGCCTTAAATATGGTTTAAGGCGCAACATCAAGAAAACAAAGATTCTCCTTACTATGCCAATTGGCAGCACCATGGTAGATGAAGAAGAGATTGAGGTGTTGACAATTACAGCTTGTTCAGCTCCACAATCAACACTGTTGACACCAGCAGTCAGGAAATTAAAACACAAATTGCACTGGGAAAATCTGCCATCAGGGACCTCTCCAGAGTATTGAAATTCAACAATGTTAGCCTAGAAACTAAGGTGCACCTGACTCAGACCATAGTCTTTGCAATTACTTGTTATGCATATGCATCATCAGAAAACTGGACGATGACTAGGGATGAAAGAAGGAGAACTGATGCCTTTGAGCTGTGCTGCTGGAGAAGAGTATTGATTATACCATGAACTGCTAGGAGAACAAACAGATTCATCATAAAAAAAGTGACACCAAGCTGCTCCTTGGAGGCAAAGATTCTGAAGCTTCATCTGACATACTATGGACATATTAAAAGGAGGAACCAGTCCTTGGAGAGGGACATGTTTGGGAGGGTGGAGGAACAGTGCAGGAGAGGAAGATCCTCAATGAGATGGACTGATTCAGTGACTGGGGTAATGGGAATAGGTGTGTCAGAAACAATAAGACTGACACAGCATAGAGCAAGCTTTAGGGCTGTTGTACCTAGGATCGCTATGAGTCACAGGCAAATCGATGTCATGTAACAACAACATAATCAACACCCTTGGTCTTGGTAGCTGCAGTCAAGAAATCAAAAGATATGTAGAACTGGAATAATATGCTGTCAAGGACCTCTCCAAAATTCCAAAGAGCAAAGATAATAGTTTAAAGGCTAAGGTGAACCTGACGCAGGCCATGGTATTTTCAATTGCTTCCTATGTAGTTGTAAGTTGGGTTTATGAATATAGATGACAAAAGAAGAATTGATGTCTTTGAATTGTGATGTTGGTGAAGAATACGGAACATATCATGGACTGCCATAAGAAGAAACAGATAATCTGTCTTGAAGGTAGTGCAACTAGGGTGCTCCTTAAAGGTAAGAATGCTAAAACTTCATCTCACTCACACTGGGCACATTTTCAGGAGGAACAAGTCATTGGAAACTGACATCAAGCTGGGAAAGATAGAGGGTCAGCAAAAGAGAGGAAGACTCTCAACAAGATGGACTGACACAGTGACTATCACAATGAACTTGAGTAGGACAAAGATTATGAGGATAACACAGAATACAACAAGGTTCACATCTGTTGTTCATAGGGTCACTATGAAACACAGTCTACTTGATGGCAGCTAACAATATAACATTGTACACTAGGTTAAGTGTTTTATGTACCCTACCTTATTTAATATTGTTGTGCATTTAAAGCTGTTGTGTGGACAGAGAAAAAAAAACCACATTATTTAAAATTAAGAAAGAGGTGTGTCATGGTTGCATCCTTTCTCTATACCCATTCAAACTGTATGCGGAGCAAATTATTGAAGAAGCTGGACTCTGAAGAAGAATGTGGCATCAGGATTGGAGGAAGACTCATCAATAACCTTCCGAATGCAGATAACAAAACCCTACTTGCTAAAAGTGAGGAGGACTTGAAATACTTGCTGCAGAAAATCAGACACTGCAGCCTTCAACAGGCATTGCATCTCAACATCAAGAAAACAAAAATTCTTTCCAGTGGACCAATGGGCAATGTCATAGAGAAAAGTTTGAAACTATCAACAACTTCATCCTACTTGGATCCACAATCACTATACTTATGATAACCACAGTCAGGAGATCAGAAGATGTATTGCACTGGGAAAGTCTACAGTCATGGATCTCTTCAAATTACTAAAGAGCAATGATGTCAGTTTGAGAATTAAGGGGCACCTGATTCAGACCATGATCTTTTCAATCACTTGCTATGCTGCTGAGAGCTGAATAATGAATAAGGATGACAGAAGAAAAATTGATGCCTTTGAACTGTCACATTGGAGGAGAGTACTGAATATCCTATAGACTGCCAAAAGAATAGTTATGTCTTGGAGAAGGTGCAGCCAGAGTGGTTCCTGAAGGCAAGAATAGCAAAGCTTCATCTCCAAGGCTATTTTTTGGAGAAGGACATCATGCTTGCAAAGATAGAGGGATGGGAGATCCAAGATGGTGGCAGAGGCAGAGACAGTGTGGTGAGCTGTGGGAGCAGGGAACCACTTAAAGCAGGGCCATTATGGCCTTCCACAGACTTTGGCTTATTGATAATTGAACACTTAAACAGTGGATGACTGGCCCTCAGTGAAGATCGAGGCTCAACAACAGGAATTCAAGGATTCCCAAGGAGAAATGGGTGAGTCTTGTGGCTGCCAACCCCCACCCCCTGCAGAGCCCTCGCCACACTGCACAGCCGCTGCAGCTCCATGAGGCTTCCACAGCCGGAACGAATGGATTCCCTCACCCAGGATGGATGCTGGGCACCAGCCCTCCTCAAGACTGGTACAGAGAAGCCACCACACTGCTACAAGGTGGACTTGGTCTGGAGAGAATTCTTCGAGCCAGGATGGCGGCTGTGGGGGAAGCGGGCAGGCACCCACCGGCAGACCGCACAAGAGGGGCCGCGCACCAGCTGAGCGCCTGTGCGGCTGCGGGGGGGGGCGTGCCCCCAACATCTGCCTGCGCTGGGGGGCCCCACGCGCCTCCCACAGGCCTCCTGCACTGGGGGGGGGGGCCCCGCACGACACTGGGCACCGGTGTAGGAGGTGGGGGATGGGATGCATGACCACCATCTGTAGGTTTGGGTCTCCTTGGACAGACCAAAGACGACGATTACCTATGCATTGGACAGGCCAAAGAAGATGATTACCTATGCAATGGATTGCTGAAAGTCACTGTGAGTTTGATGACCTTAACAGTGGCAGCATGCACAAGAGGATCGACATCCTAAATGCACCACATATTTTGTTCTGTTGACTGCTTCTGCCAAAAGATGGTTAGACCTGGGGGGAGTCTGTTCACAATTCTCAGGTTCCCTTTATCATATATAAAGGGGGAGGGCAGTGACACCTACTTCAAAATATAGTATGACTACTTATGGGGAGGGGTGTAAAAGTGGCAGTGCTGGAATTGTAAACACTATCCCTGACCACAGAGTCCTCAGTCAGGCGAGGGGACCAGACTGGGGTAGGGGCAATTGGAGGGGGAGTATACCATCCAGCTCCTGGGGGGTGTTGCCCTGCTCAGGATCTGCTGCCCTCGGCCCCAGGTCGGGGCGAGCCGTCGCGGCCCTCTGCCCAGGGTGAGTCGTCGCGGCCCTCTGCCCGGGGCGGGCTGCCCTCAGCCCCCGGCTCAGGGCCAGCCGTCGTGGCCCTCTTTCCAGGGCAGGCTGTCCTCAGCCCCTGGCTCGGGGCGAGCCGTCACGGCCCTCTGCCCAGGGCAGGCTGCCCTCAGCCCCCGGCTCAAGGCGAGCCGTCGTGGCCCTCAGGGTGAGCTCCTCAGTCCCCAGATTGTGCCATTGTCCCCAGACTGACCCCTGGGTGGGGAAGGAGGGGGAAAAAAAAGAAAAAAAAAGAATGCCTCGGGTATCCAATGTTACCTGGGCCACCTTCTGCCACCCTCCCCCCACAGTAAACCTGAAAGCAACACCCTCAAAGCCCTTCTATTTGTAACTCACAAGTTTGTTCTCTCTAGGTTTGCTCCCTTTCCTATAGGTAACCTTAACTCTGAGTTTTACTCCAGAATTGACCCTGAACCCAGTGCCAGTGACAAAAAGGAAATACAAATGACAGCTAACGAAGCAAAGGAGGATGGAGCCTCTGGGTTCAACCAGCCATCCCCACAGGACCCACCTGGGAAAACACTTTGCAGTCCAGAGAGGAGCAAATGACAGGAAAATATCTTCTAACAGAGCAAGAAGGCAAGCAGCTTTAACCCAAGACCACCAGTAAGGTGATAAAGCGTCCTCCCTTCCCCCCTTTACATCTACGCCCCTGTTCAGCATGAAGAAGCCAGAGAGTCGGCATCCAATTCCCAAATCAATAAGACAGTTGGCTTAATTACCACTGGAAAATGCTTGTCATTCCTCGGTAGTATCTGGTCCCCTCTGGACCCTCATCATTTCTTTCACCTGCTCCCCCCACCGACCAAACTGTGCAGCTCTGCAACTGCATCCTGGCCCATCCTCACCCTTCTGCCCCCAACCCTCACCTCCTTGTACCCTCAATATGTTTTTCCCAATTAAAAAAAAAAAAAAAAAGATAGAGGGATGGCAAGACCTTCAATCTCAAGGATTAAAACGGTGATTGTAGCAATGGGCTTTACTGTGTCAGAAATTGTGAGGTTGGAACAGAACAGCAACCTTCCACTGAGTTTCATAGGCTATAATAAATCTTACTAGGAGGAAGACTGTTTATCTTTCTTTTAAGAAGTGTCTGGTGAATTCATTTTTCAAGGAGATCAAAAGAGACTTTCTTAAGTTTATTTGTAAAGGCAAGAGATCCTGGATAAGCAAAACACTTCTGAGAAACAAAAATGAAGTGGGAGCACACTCCTTGACCTCAAAACGTACTAGACAATTTGATCCAGCAATTCCACTACTGGGAATATACCCCAAAGAAACCAGAACTTCCACCCACATAGATATATGCTCACCCATGTTTATTACAGCTTTGTTTACAATAGCAATGAGTTGGAAACAACCCAAGTTGTTTCAGTCAACAAATGAATGGACAGACAAGCTGTGGTATATTCACACAATGGAATACTATGTTGCATCGAAAAACAAAGAACTCATGTAATATTCTACAAAATGGTGGACATCTCAGTCACAAAAGGACAAATATTGCATAATGCCACTGTTGTAAAGCGGGACTGACACCAGAGTTGGAGGGAATTTAAGGGGGGATAAATAATATATACTGCATTGAAACAGATGAAGGAGAGTACAGTTTAGGAGAAATGTATGATTAGGTATTACTGTCATTACAAGAGTCCAGAATGAAATCTGCATAGTAGAGTGGACTGGAGGGGGTGTGTGTATGTGTATAACAATGAAAGTTTTGGTGTTTTTTTTAACTTGTCAAAGAGAAAAGCAAATGAGGTGGGGAAAGGTGCACAGGGAGGAAAGTGTGCAACAATGAATGAATGAATGGAAATAAAAAACCAAATAAAAGAAAAAGGAAAAAACCCTACTACACAACTTGTAGTAACCAAAAGAGCATGGTAGTGGTGCAATGACAGGCACATAGACCAATGGAACAGAACTGAGAACCCAGAAATAGATCCTGCTATCTGTAGTCAACTGATACTCAACAAGGAAGTAAAACCTATCAAATGGGGAAATGGCAAACTCTTCAACAAATAACACTGGCAAAACTAGACTACTACCTGCAGAAAGCTGAAACAGAATCTACATCTTACACCACACACAAAAAATCAACTCAAGGTGGATCAGAGACCTGGGAGTAAAGCCCAAAGCCATAAAGACCATAAAAGACAAACTGGGACCAAGCTTAGAAGTCCTAGTCTAAAGGGCTAAAGGGACTGCCAAATAACAGTCAGAAATGCAAAATCTGAAGGGGAAAAACATAGATGAATGGAATCTTCTAAAGATTAAATCCCTCTATGCATCAAAAACTTGGTTTCCAACAGGGTGAAAAGAAAAATCTACCAACTGGGAACAAACATTTGGCAATATCTCAGACAAGAGTCTCATAACACAAGTTTCCAAAATACTCCTGTACAAGAAAAAGACTGATACCACAATTACAAAATGGGCAAATGACATGGAAAGAATTTTCAGAGAGGAATCCATTTGAATGGCCAAAAGACACATGAAAAATGTTCAAAATCACTGGCAATAAGAGATGCAAATCAAAAAACCACAATGAGATACCATCTCGCTCCAGTAACAGTGGCAAACTTTAACAGGACAGAAGTAATAAATGTTGTAGAGGGTGTGGTGTGGTGCGATAGGAACTCATACACTGTTGGTAAGATTGTAAAATGGTACAACCACTCTGGAAGGCATTTTGGCATTTCCTCAGAAAGTTGAACATAGAAAGTCCATACAACCCAGCTATTCCATTGTTTGTAATATACCCCAAGAAAATGAGAACTGAGGCTCAACGGAGAATTGTATACCAATATTTACAGCGTTATCCACCGTCACAAGAACATGGAAACAGCCCAGATGTCCAATCACAACTGAATGAATTGAGAAATTATGGTACATTCACACAAGGAATACTACGCAGCACACAGGAGCAGTGATTTTGTAAATTACTACCTAAATCAGGAGGGATTGGACAGCATTATGCTGAGTGAGCTAACTCAGTCTCATAAGGACAAACACTGTATAAAAACATTATTGTAGAATGAGTATGAAGATCTAAGTGGGGGAGAGGGTGGAAGCAGAAAGGTGAGGATGGTGGACATTAATCATAGGGTTGCACAATTTGATGGGTGAGGAGGTGAAGGAAATGGGAAAGATCTGGTGTGAAAAATAAGGTATTCAAACTTTGTAAATAAATCAGTATTTAAAAAAAAGTCTCCTGTGGATTCTAATGACCAGACACAGACTTTGTTTACAGAACAACATGCTGATTTAACATCATCAGTACACCTGAATTTAGTAACTATGATATAGCATATTTTACTAAACACAGTGCTTCTTAAACTTTTATATGCATATAACCTCCAGAGCATTTTGTTCCAATTTAGTAGGGCTGGAGTGAGGTCCAAAATTCTGTATTTTTTTTAAAACTCCCTAGGGAGTTCTGATGGCCCAATAAATGGGGATTTGCCAACTCCAGGGCAGGTAGTTCAAATCAGGGTCAATAACAACCTTCCCCAAAAAGAGAGCCAGAGCTATCTTTCTAATTTTAGTAATCAACATTAAAAAAAAACAAACACAAAAACCACAAAACCCAGACATCCTTTATTTCCCTCCATCATTAACCTATCCTATTTTCCTTGTCTCTGTTCCTGCATTAAACTTTCATACTGTTTCCCAAGCTCTCTGCACTAAATTCCATCCAGTTCTTTAATTTTCATTTTATATTGATTTGCTTACAAATTTCATATACATTGTTTCATACTATTCTTCATTTACTGTGTTTCATACAATCATTACCATTCATTACGTTTTATAAAATTACTCACCATTGGACAATGATTACCCTATCTTTTCAGGTCTCTGCTGACTCTCATTTCCTTGACTCCCTCCCTCCACCCATCAAATTGTGCAACTCTGTGATTTCGCCCCTCTGCTCCCACTTCTTCCCCCGTAGGATCCCCATACATGTTTTACTAGTTATCCTTCTATTTTTACAATAATGATCTTATGCATTTTTTTAATTACTATACTTCCAATTTTTTCTTATAGAAATTAAATTATTCCTGGTATCTCTACCTTAGGCTATTCTTGCCATCTCATGTTCCTCAGGGGCAAATGATGGAGTGTTGGAGTGTGGTCTCCCATCTTCCAAACACTGCGTGTGTGTGTGTGTGTGTGTGTGTGTGTGTGTGTGTGTGTGTAAAACTACTCTCTATACTTATATATCTATCTGCTAAGATTCTGGACAGATTTATCAGTGTCTTGAGGTTATCAACTATCAATACCCTAGATACTCTTTGACAATTTCTTTGCTCCGTTTTTTCTCTCTACTACTGTACTTGACATTAAGCACTGATGTCCTAGTGGCAAGAAGCTGTGCTGCAATTCTGAAGGCAAGTTGTTAGAATCCCACCAGTTGCTCTGCGGGAGAAGGATGGGCAATCTCCTCCCATGTGATTACTGCCTCTGAAAACCTGCTAGAGTCAGCTATGGGTCAGTTCTGATTCGATAGTACACAACAACATGTGACATCATACTGAGTTTCTTCAAAGTCCATATGTACTATTAATATTTTGTTGCTAAGCCTATTCTAACTCAAAGTAATTCTATCTCATAGGGACTCTGCATGACAGAGAAAAACCTGTCTGGTAAGGTATTCTTGACTGTAATCTTCAGGAAAGCAGATTGCCAGGTAGGTCTTTCTCGTGCTGAACCACTGTGTGTGTTTTGGAGCTCCCAAACTTTCATCTAGCAGGCAAGCCCTTAAATATTGTACCACCAGGGTACAATGTTTACCACATGTATACTAAGTAAAAGTCTTGATTGCTTCCTTCTGCTTTGGCTTCTCAGTAAATCTAGTACAATATTCAGAGTCTCTTCTGACATCCATTTTGGTCTTCTCTTCCTCCTCTTTTTAATGACCTTTTGCACTCTTCCTGGATGATACTCTTTATATCCTCCCATAACTCATCTGAACTTTGATCACTAGTGTTCAAGGCCTCAAACCTGTTCCTGAGATGGGTTTTGAAATTCAGGTGGGATAGACTCAAGGTCATATTTTGGTTTCCATGGATTTGATTTAATTTTCCTTAGCTTCAGCTTGAACTTGTATATGAGTAGTTGGTAGTCTATTCTACAATCAGTACCTGGCCTAGTTTTCACAGTTGATACTGAGCTTCTTCCAGTGGTTTTTTCCACAGATGTAATCAATCAGATTTCTATGCATACCACAAAGTGAAATCCACGGGTATAGCCTGTATTTATGTTTCTTATAAAACTTATTTGCAATGAATAAATCATTGAAATACTACATTGAAATAAATCATGCAAAATACTATCATTCTATCTCCAGCTTCATTTCTGTAACCAGCTCCGTGTTTCCCAACTACTGATCCTTCTTCTCTATTCCCAACTTTTGTATTCCACTCACCCATTATTATTAATGCATCTTGACAGATTGTCCAGGAGGTTGGGCTCTATGAGGAAAAATGTGGCATCACAACCCTGCTTGCTGAAACTGATGAGTACCTGAAGTGCTTGCTGCAGAAGGTCAAGGACTGCAGCCTTCAATATGGATTGAAGCTCAATATCAAGAAAACAAAGATTTTTACCACTAGGCCAATTGGCAGCATCGTGATGGATGGTGAAGATACTGAGATTATAAACAACTTTAGTTTGCTTGACTCCACAATCAACACTCTTGGTAGCAGCAGCCAGGAAATTAAAAACATATTGCCTTGGGAAAGTCGGCTGTCACAGACCTCTCCAGAGTGCTGAAGAGCAATGATGTCAGTCTGGAGACTAAGGTACACCTAACACAAGCCAAGGTCTCTGCAATCACTTGCTATGCATCAGAGAGCTGGACAATGACTAGGGATGATCAAAGAATTGATGCCTCTGAGCTATGGTGCTGGAGAAGAGTGCTGAATATACCATGGACTGCTAAGAAGACAAGTTCGTTCTGGCTACAGTTAAAGGAGGCTACTCCTTGGAGGCAAGGATTCTTAGGCTTCGTCTGACATACTTTGGACATGCTGCAAGGAGGGACCCGTCCTTGGAGAGGGACATCATGCCTGGGAGGGTGAAGGGACAGCGCAGGAGAGGAAGACACTTGATGAGATGGACTGATTCAGTGACTAGGGTAATGAGGGTATGCCAGAGACAATAAAGTTGGCACAGGTTAGAGCAGGATTTAGAGCTGTTGTACAAAGGGTCAATCTGAGATGCTGATGACTCAATGGCACATAACAAAATACCTAAGTAAGGTGTACTCAGCACCCTAATTTCCTGTTTTCTAACTTTCCTCAGTATACCACAGTCAGCCTTTAGACTTGGAACTACATTATCACCAAAGGCACCAATTCAAACATGTTACTCTTTGACCACAACACCTTTCTTTCCACTGTGCTTTTCTGACCACCGCCTATAACCATCCTTTGATTCTATTACAATGTCTGTTTCATTGGTTTCTTTGTACTCTCCATCGTTTTTAGCTCTCTGAGGACTTCAGTTTCTTTTTTATATAACTCAGTTTCCCAGATGTAACATTTTATTTTAGTGCTCAACAAAAAGCTAATTTAAAAATTAATCATTTATACTTTTGTCTCCTTCAACTCTAATATCTAATCAATCACTAAATCCTGTATCTTTTTCTCCAACTTAATACTACTAAGCATCACTTTATTCCAACACTAACTAAATTCTCCAATCCACAATCTACCTCATTTAGAGAAGTAATCTTTCCAATGATATTTTAAAACTCTCTTTTTTTATTTAAAAATATTCAGTGAGTTTCCACTGCTGTTACAAAAGAGAAAATTCACAGCCTAAGGTATGTCTTGGAAAGGTGAAGCATGAGTGCTCTTTGGAGGCAAAGATGGTAAAGCTTCATCTCCTATTTTGGACATTTAGCTAGCAGAGGTTATTCTACAGAAACATATATCATGGTTGGAAGAGTGGAAGGTCAGCCAAAGACAGAAAAACTCATCAAGATGGGTTGAAACAGTGATTGCAGCAATGGGCTCAAGCATATCAGAGATAGTGAAGATGTCACAGGATGGGACAGTATTCAGCTCTTTTATTCATAGGGTACCTATGAGTTGTACTGAACTCAATGGTACCTAACAACAAGAGTACTGCATGCCCTGGTCCTAAACTATCTTTCTAACGCAATTTCCCACCACTTAACCAATTTCTTCTCCATACTCCAGCACATCAGCCTCATTTCATTCTTTTAATACACCTTGTTCGTCCCACTTCTGAATATTTTCTTATTTTGTTCTTCCACTAAGGGGATTTTATCCACCCTTCCCATATCACCTCACCTACTTAAATATTTTCATCCTTATTTCAATATCAATGCCACTTTTGCAAGAATCTATCATTAACTCATAAGAGAACTTAAGTCCTTTATCACGTTCTTATATCATCTGTCCTTTTTCTTTGGAAAACTTATTTTATAAATAATGTGTGTGACTGTATTCCTTTACTAGATTGTAGTTCCACAAGTTGTTATGTGCCATCAAGTTGATCACAACTCAGAATGACCCTATAAACAACAGCTATGAACTTTGGACTATCCTGTCCCATACTCACCTTGTCTGACACACTTGAGCCTATTGTTGTAGTCATTTTGTCAAACCATCTCACTGAATGGCTTCCTCCCTTACACTGAGCTTTTTAAGCATGATGTCGTTCTCCAGGGACTGGCCCCTCCTTACAACATATCCAAGGTATGTGAGACAAGGTTTTATCATGCTTGCCTTCAAGAAACATCCTGGTTTAACTTTTTCCAGGACAAATTTGTTCTCTTGGCAGTCCATGGGATACTCTGTATTCTTCTTCCACACAACTCAGAGGCATCAATTCTTCTGTTCTAGTCACTGTTCAACTTTTAGATGCACACCAAGTAATTGAAAGGCCATGGCTTGGATCAGACACAACTTAGCTCCACAAAGGCAGGGATAAAATCCATTGTACTCACTATTGGGTATTCAGAACTATATCCAATATATTCTTATTGCTATCAAGTGACAATTCTGAATCATGCTGTTGCTGTTCTTTACCATCGAGTCAGAATCAACTCACAGCTGATCTTCTAGTGGGTTTTCAGAGGCAGTATAACACACAGGATGAGACTGGCCATCTTTCTATTGATAGATTTGAACCTAGAGCTGCCCTATAATCCAAGGTTGTAATCTTTACAGAAGCAGACTATATCTTTCTCTCATGGAACGGCTGGTGAGTTCAAAACAATGTTTTAGTTAGCATCTTTAACCTGTTTACCATCATGGCTCTAATATATAATTATGTTCCACAAATACTTGTAATAAACTTCCTTTCATGACAGTGGTTCTCAATCCATTATGTGAAGTTTTTTTAACAATGTCTGCTTTCTTATCCTAAATATTACAATTCAGTCTAGCATATCAGCCAACTCTGACATTTCCACATCTTAAGATTTCTATCTGATTCTCCTGCACAACCAAGATTGAGATCATAAAGGATCAAAATTGAAAGACACTTCTGAAATCATCTGTTTGCTCACTTCATTGTGAAAACGCAGTTAATCCCACCTCATTTTTATTTGTGATATCCTATATACACAGACCAAGCAGCTGTTGTCAGAACAGAACAAAGGATCACTATCATTTTAAATCTTTTCTCTATATTTTTTCAGTCTGTATGCTGAGCAAATCATTCATGAAGTTGGGATATAAGAAGAAGAATGTATTATCAGGATTGAAAGAAAACTCATCAACAACCTTGCCTGTACAAAGTAAAGAGGACTTGAAGCACTTGCTGCAGATCAAAGATTTCAATATAGATTGGATCAAGGAAACATCAAGAAAACAAAAATCCTCACCACTGGACCAATAGGCCAACATCATGATAGATAAAGACTGAAGTTATTAACAATTTTATTTTACTTGGATTCACAATCAACACCCATGGTGGTAACAGTCAAAAAACTAGAAGACATGTCATCTGGAAAAATCTGCTGTCAAAGACCTCTCTAACATGCTAAAGAGCAAAAATAACAGTTAAAGGACTAAAGTGAGTTTGATCCAAGGCACAATTTTTTTCAATTGCCTCCTATGTATTCAAAGTTGGAAAATGAATAAGGATGTGTAAAAAGAGCAAGGGCCATGCGGGGACAGCCACATCTGGCCTTTACCAACTCCACAAAGGGAAACTTGTCCCTTTTAGCAACACAAAACCAATTCCCATGACGTCAGATATGACCCCCACACTTCTGCACCTCTTTCTATTCATCACAACAGTAATGTTACTGCTCAACTGGGTCTGAAATCCATTGCAATAGCTCACAGACCACAAAGAACCATACTGGGGAAGTCAAATGGCTATACTTCAGATGGGTAGCAGACACAATCACTCAGTCAAGACAGGTTCTGAAATGTGCTCACAGGCACCTCAATCTCATAGCCCTAGGCAAGTGTTACAAAGCTCTTATTTTAATTAGGTGCCAATGAATCAAGTACACTCACAGAGACCCTATGAACAGCAACAGTTCTGAATTCTGTCCTATCCTGTGCCATCGTCACCACTTCTAATACACGTTAGCCCACTGTGGCAGTCACCATGTCAATACATCTTGATAGCAGTCTTACTCTTTGGCTGACCTTCCACCCTTCCAACCATGATATCCTTTTCCAAGGAATAGCCTCTCCTAGCAACAAGTCCAAAGTATGAGAGATGAAGCTTTGCCATCCTTGCCTCCAAGGAGCATTCAAGCTACACCCTTTACAAGACATACATGTTTGTTCTTTTGGCCATCCATAGGATATTCCGTAGTCTTCTCTAAAACCACAACTTAAAGGCATCAATTCTTCTGTCATTGTTACTGTCTAGCTCTGGGAAGCACAGCAAGTAACTGAAAAGACCACTGTTGTTGTTGTTGCTGTTAGGTACTGTTGAGTCAAGTACAGCTCATAGCAAACCTATGAAAAACTGATCTGAACTGTGTCCTATCCTGTGCCATCCTCATAATTTGTCATCCTGAAGCCCACAGCCAGTCATCATGTCAACCCACCTTGTTGATGGCCTTCCTCTTTTTCGTGGCCTGCCTATCTACCTTCCCAAGGATGATGTCCTTCTCCAAGGAATAAACTCTCCTAGCAACATGACCAAAGTATGTGAGACAAAGTGTCATCATTTTGCCTCCAAGGAGCACTCTGGCTGCACCTTCTCCAAGACACATAAATAGCTGTTTGTTCTCTTGGCAGACCATGAGATCTTCAGAACTCTTTTCCAACACCACAGTGCAAAGGCACCAATTTTTCCTCTGTCATCCTTAGTCATTGTTCAGCTCTCAAAAGCATAGTAAGTGACTGAAAGATCATACCCTGAATCAAGCACATTTTAGTCCTCAATCTGAGATCATTACTCCTCAATTATTTGGAGAGGCTCCTCACTATGTATTTTTCCAGTGCAATGTGTATCTTGATCTCCTGATTGCTGGTACTCCTGATCTCCTGACAGCTGGTACCAAATGTACTGATTATGGATTCATGTAAGATGAAACTGCTGACAGTCTCAATCCTTTCTCTGTCCATCATGATGCTGCCTATTGTTCCAGTGGCAAGATTATTTTCCCTTGGAAAAGACCATTAGTCTCACCAGTTATGGCTCTCCCATGTAGTCCTCTAACTTGGGCAAAATGCTCTTAGTTATGATTCCATGAGAGAGTAGTTCCAAGGTTAGTTCCACTGCAGGTCAGGTCTTTGATTCTCCACTGTGGCCACAGCTGCTGCTGCTGCTGTAGGTCTAGCTGGCACAAGAATCTCTGGCCCAAAAGATGTGTACTGCATGTCTGCTTCTTCTGTGCTGGTGGGGCGATTCTCAAAATCTGCTGCTGAATCTGCTCCATTTAATGGCAAGTCTATCCAATCCCATTATGGACAGACTAGCACACCAAGTTGAAGTCAATGGCTAGCACCACAGGATAAGAGAGTAAGAAATGATGCTTTAAAATTGTGGTGTTGGAAAAAGAGTACTGTGTTGGAGGAAGTGCAAACAAGGTATTCCTGAGGCAAGGCTGACAAAATTTCATCTCTTGTATTTTGGGTATCTGTCAGGAGAAACCAGTCCTTGGGAAAAGTTATCATGGTGGGGAAAGTGAAGGATCAGAGAGAGAAAAAGCCTCAACAAAATGGACTGGCACAGTGACTGTAACAATGGATTTGAACATACTGAAGATCATGAGGAAGGCACACGATAGGGCAAGGTTCACTGGACAAGATCTGCCGTTCACTGGGGTTAACTATGAGACACAGTCAACTTGATGGCACCCAACAACAGAAACAATAATTTCATCCCTAATGGGAGGAGCCCTAATGGCCTTGTAATAAGGAGCTGCACTGTCAATTGAAAGGCGGGTGTTCAAATCCACCACAGCTCCTCCAGAGGAAGATATACAACCTCCACTAGTGCAATTTGCCTCTGAAAACCAGCTAGAGGGTCAGCTTTGAGTCAGTTTCAACTTGACAGCAATGAATGAGTGTTATCAGTAAACTATTCTTTCATCTAGAGTTCCTCAGAATTCCTACCTTTGGTTTTTCTTTTTTTCTAACAAACTAAAGCATCTTCATTAATATCCAAGATATTCCAATTATAATAGAAAACACATTACTCATAAACTGCATGAGTATTTTAAAAACAACCTTCAGTATACATATATTGTAAAATTTTTTTTTCACATCTCCAACAGATTTATTTTTTTAAAGGAATGAATTGTAAGGAAAGAAAAAACATGAGGCAGAGAAAAGTATGGGATAGAAAATAAAAACAAATGTAAGCTGATTTGCTAATTGCTTTATAACCACGACAAACTGGTACAGAGGAAGGTCCTGTACAAAACACAACAAAGGTTCAAAGATGGAGGCATTCTCTTAGCAAGGCTGAAGATTTCAGTCTCTGGTATTTGGAATTTAGGCTGCAGTCCTTGTTTTTGGATGGATCACTGGGTGTGTGGGCACAGTCCATGCTTTAATCAGATTTGAACAGAAGAATGGCAACTTGGCCCAGGTAGAAGTAGATGAAGTGCTTAGTTTCATGTGTCACATAACTACAGAAGTTTCTCCATACGATGCAGTGCCAGGTGGGGTTGTACTTCTTGTCAAACTCCTTCTTGATGTGGGCCGTGATGTCCTTCTCGATGTTGTATTTCTCCAGCGCCTGGGTCGCGCACTCCTCCGACATGTCCACATTTTTGATCACTGCCTTTCGGTCGCACATGGTTGGTTACCCACTTTTCTGAAAGCGAGAGCCAAGCGGACTGCACGGCGGGAGAAGTCCGGCCCGGAGAGAAATGAAGGCAGCGGGGTCCCCGCCCGCCCGGAGTCCTCGAGACTCCTGTAAATTTTTTTTGACATTTCATTACCACCATGTTGTTGCTGTTACATGCCATCGAGTCACCTGAGACACACAGTGACCCTGTCTGAGTATACTAGCTCTGAAACCTGGCCTATCTTGAACCAGTCTCATCATCAACAACAGATCGAATCCCATTTCTCCAGTCACTGAGTCAATGCATCTCATCCTGGGTCATCTTCTCCTGTGCTGTCCCTCCACCCTTTCAAGCATGATGTCCCTCCCCAAGGACTGGAGAGGCCACGTGCCAAAAGCATGTGAATGAAGCCTCAAAATTGTTGCCTCCAGAGAGCAGCCTGGTTTTACCCTCTCCAGGACAGACCTGCTTGTTCTCCTGGCAGTCCTCGGTATGTTCAACACTCTTCTCCAGCACCACAACTCAAAGACATCAATTCTTCTATCATCCTTAGTCACTGTCCAGCTCTCTGATGTATAGCATGTAATTGTGAAAACCATGGCCTGGATCAAGTGCCCCTTTGTCTCTAGACTGAGCACAGTACCCTAGAGAGGTCTGTGACAGCAGACTTTCCCAGTGCAATTAGTCTTTTGAGTTCTTGGCTGGTGCCAACAGTGTTGATTCTGGAGGCAAGCAAGATGAAGTTATCAACAACCTCAATTTCTTCTCTGCTCTATCATGAAGCTGCTAATCAGCCCAGTGGTGATAATCTTTGTTTTTTGTGTTTTTTTTAAAGATATCATGGAAAAATTGAAGCAAAAATTCACATGCAAAAATTTCAGGAGACAAACATGTATGTGCATGGTTATGACATGCCAGAACTGTTTCATTTAATTTCATAATTTATTTGGTTACACACACACACACACACACACACACACACACACAATTATTTACATGGGCGCATTATTTGCAAAATAAATACACTACTCTCCAATCACACTTGTTTAATCTTATTATCTTTCATGAACAAGACTGATATTTAAGATTTATAAAACCCTATACTAAAAGTGCTATCTCAGAAGTGGATGCCACTCCTGCTTTCAAGCCTGTTTTAATCTGGGAGCTCATGTTTTCTTGATGTTGAGCCTCAATCCATATTGAAAACTAGTCTTCTGCAGCAAATGCCTCATAGCTTCAGTCTCAGCAAGCAAGATTGTATCATCTGCATACATGTTGATGAGTCTTCCTCTAATCCTGATGCCACATTTCTCCTCATATAGAGTCCAGCCTCCTGAATGATCTGCTCTGCATATAAACTGAAAAGACAGGGAGGCAAGATGCATCCTTGATGGACACCTTTCCTGATCCTGAACCATGCAGTGTTTCCTTGTTCTGTTTTAACTTCTGCTTTCTGGTCCAAGTATAGGTTTCACATGAGCAATAATTAAGTGTTCTGGGATTCCCATTCTTCCCAAGGTTAATCACAACTTATTGAGCTCCACACAGTCAAATGCCTCTGCATAGCAAACGAAACACAGGTAGACATTCCTATGGTACTCTCTGCTTTCAGCCAAGATCCATCTGACAGTAGCTATACTATTCCTAGTGCCACAGCCTCTTCTAAACCCAGCATGCACATCTGGCAGTTTTCTTCTGATGTACTTACTGTTCCAGTTATTTCTGGGTAATACTCAATAGGATCTTGCTTACATATGATATTAGTGATGCTGTTTAATAATTTCTACATTCTGTTGGGTTACCTTTTCTTGGAATAGGAACAAATACAGATCTCTTCCAGTCAGTTGGCCAGAGAGTTGTCCTCCAGATTTCTTGGCATAAGCTGGTGAGCATGTCCAATGCAGCATCTGTATGCTGAAATATGTCAACTGGTGGTCCATCAATTCCTGGGGCCTTGATTTTTGTTAATTCCTTCAGAGCAACTTGACCTTCCTCCTTCATCACCATAGGCTCTTGATCATATGTTGTTTCATGAAATTCTGTGTTAGCCAATTCTTTTTTATAGAGTGCCTCTGTGTACTCCTTCCATCCTCTTTTGATGATTCCCAGGTCATTTAACATTCTGCCTTCAGCATCCTTAAGTATTACAACTCAGGGCTTAAATTTGTTTTTTAGTTCCTTCAGCTTTAGAAATGACAAGTGAGTTCGTCCTTTTGATATTCTATCTCCAGCTCCTTGTACATTTCATTATAATACTTTGCTTTGTCTTCTCGTGATGCCTTTGAAATCTTTTGTTCAGCTCCTTAACTTCTTGATGTTTTCCCTTTGGCTTCTCTGCACTATAGTACGATATTCAATGTCTCTTCTGACATCCATCTTGGTCTTTTCTTTCTCCTGTCTTTGCAGTGATTTTTTTGCACTCTTCATGAATGATATTCCTGATATTCTCCCATAGTTCATCTGGTCTTCGCCCATTAGATGAGCCTTCACTCAAGGCTTCAAACCTGTTCCTGAAATGGTCTTTACATTCTGGTGCAACAGACTTAAGGTCAAACTTTGGTTCTTGTGTATTTGCTTTTACTTTCTTTAGCTTCCCTTTCAACTTGCATATGAGTAGTTAACGGTCTGTTCCACCAGCTGCACCTGGCCTAGTTTTCACAGCTGATATTGAGCTTTTCCAATAATTTCTTTCAGAGATGTAGTCAATCTGATTGCTGTGTAGATCATCAGGTGAGGTCCATATGTGTATTTGAAGTTTATGTTTCTGACAAAAGGTGTTTGCAATTGAATAGGACATTGAATGTATAAAATTCTATTATTCTGTCTCTAGCCTCATTTCTATCACCAAGTTAATACTTTCTGCCTACTAATATTTCTACTTTATTCCCAATTTTTGCATTCCAATCAGTTATAAGTATCTTGGCTGCATGTTCTATCAATTTCCAACTACAAAAGTTGGTAGAAGCGGGGGAGCTCTGGTGGCCTAGTGGCAAGAAGCTGCACTGCAATCCCAGAGGAACACGGTTCGAATCCACCAGATGCTCTGCCGGAGAAGGAGGCGCAATATCCTCCTGTACCAGTCAGATCTGATTTGATGGTACACGCACACAAAATAATAAAAAAAAAAAAAAGTTGGTAGAAGCCATCTATTTCCTCTTCTTTGGCCCTGGTTGTCAGTGCATTTTTAATGATAATGGTATTAACAGGTCTTTCTTTTATGTGTACGAATATTATCCTGTCACTCACATTGTATTTCAAGATGGATCTAGAAATAGTCTTTTTAACTATGAAAGTGACTCCATTTTTTCTCACTTTTCATCTCCAGTGTAGTAGACCATATGATTATCTGATTCAAAATGTCTCATGCCAACCCATTTCATTTTGCCAATACCTAGTATGTCAATATTTATGAATTCCATTTCTTCCTTTAACAATCTCCAATTTTCTTACATTCATACTTATCACATTCCATGTTCCAATCAGTAGTGTCTGTCTGCAACAGTTCCTCCTTCTCTGTGATACCCAGTGAGAAGGTTCTGCCTCTTGTGCCATATCTGCTAGTCTAATCTAAACGTGCTCCAATGTACACAGGGCTTTGTGAGCCTGTTATTTCGGGAGTGGATGGCCAATCCTGCCACCGAGTTTGTCATAATTTGGTTGCTCGACTTTTAAGCAATATTTGACAGACAAGAATTTTTCCCAAAAAAGCAAATGAGAGCACTTTCTCATTATTCAGGTACTAGACCAAGTTTTGGTCCCACTCACCACCCCCACCTCTGCTGGTCAAGGAACTGCCACTGAACCATCTCACAGAGAAGAGTGCTGAGGATCATGGCTGCCTCAGTCCGCAGACCCACAACATTAGAAAAAAAAACCAAAAACACCAAAAAACAAAACAACCCATTGCTTACCTTAGTGCCCCTTGTCTCACGCCACTTCTGAGACAAAGGAGGACAAAAGACTTAAGGAGAGAAGACCTCAGCAAGAGAACTTCCCACCCACACTGCACAGGAGCATCAACATCACAGGGGAGTGGAGAGGTAGTGGGAGGATAGAGGTAGGTAAAGACCTAAGCTGTCAACCCAGGACTGGCTAGGGGCAGGGGGTGTGAAGTGCTAGAGGGGCAAAAGGAGGGAGTTCAGCAGCTGGAATATCACCATAGAATTCAAATGTCATAACTGCGAGAGAAAAAAACAACAAACAAATCGAATGTGTCAAAACTGATTTATTTTTCCATACTGAGTAGCCTGAAACCAATAATCCTTGTTGAAAATCAAAATTATAGACAATGTCATTTCCCAAAATATCTGCATGTTTAAAAAAAAATATCAAGAAAGGTTAAAGGACTCTCCATTTCTTATATACAAAATGTCACCATTCTTATTTAGAATATTTGGGAGTTCACTGGGACCTAAATACTTTTACAAGGGATTGATTACATACTAAAGTGAAAATTCTCAAGGCATTCTTCCAGTAAAGCTGTCCCCTAAATAATGACTGCCACTATTCTGTGACAAGCAGTTACTCAGAACCAGCTAAATGCAAAGCTCTGTAGCACTGGGTCACTGCAAAGCAGGTAGTAGAATGAAGCAGATGGAACAGAACTAGTTTTTAAAAACCCAAGAGCTTTTCAAGCTTCACAAACGGAAAAGAACTCACTGTCACGAAGTCTGATCTGACTCAAGTTTACCCTCCTGCAAGTTTTCAGAAGCTGTAAATAACATATGAGAAGAAAGTGCTCACCTTCTTCTTTTCCACAGAGCAGTTAGTGGATCTGAACTACCTGCCTTGGGTTAGCAGCACAACTCCTTGGCAAGGAGGCCAACAGAACATAATAAATAGCTCTGCAAAATTCCAGTGTGGTATAATGCAAGCAATTGTCTCCAAGATGATGTCTCCAAGATCTCAACTGATGTCTGCTTTTAGGCAAATCAGCTTCCTGGCCCTGAGAACCTTTCTTCAGTCACTCAGTTACTACTTACTGTGTCATGCACACTTCTGAGTGTTGCTGGAACTTTACCAGTGAACAAGGTGGGCAAGGGACCTGTCTTGTCAGAGCTTACTTTGCTGAGGAAGGAAGACTAAGGAATTAAGAGAGAGGTGGGTTTAAGATATAATTTTTAGTTGTTGGTCAAATAAACTCCAACTCTTAGCAAGAGGATCCATGTACAACAAACAGATCCTGGGCCATCCTCATAATCATCTCTGGGCTTAAACCCACTGTTATTGACAGGTGTCAATCTATCTCATTGAAAGTCTTCCCCTTTGCTGACACTCCACTTTTCCAGACATGATGTCTGTTTTCCAAGGACATGCCCTTATTATGCCCTAATAACATGCCCTTATTATGTGAGAGGAAATCCCACCATCTTTGTCTCAGAGACAATAAACAAACAATTAAGGAGCAAAATAATTTTGTAACCCGGGGCAATGGCTAAAAAGAAAAACAAGATAGTCTTGGGGTGGTATGTTGCATATTCATTCTTATACGTGAAATTACTAACACGATGACAATTTTCCTTAAAAGGCTCACTGCATTTACCACCTTGAAGCATAAACACCAGTTGGCTCTTTGTAATTCCCTCGAGTATGTACCAGTAATCTGAAAACTGTGGGTTTGTGGTTGGTTTTTGCTGTCCTCTGCCCGCCACGCATATCGGCACTAATGAATACATATTAGCACCCATGTTACTATGCGATTAACGAATTGATGAAATGCTTAAATGAATGGACTTACACTTATCTAAAGCACTTTCTTTGACTTGGGACATAGAAAAGTCATTGCCAAGCACTAAATCAGCCACAAGTTGTACACTGTGGGGGACAACGGCCTCTAGCCGCAATCCAGGTTCCCTTCCCCCCGCCCCCCCATGCCTCGGGCGCAACAACTACGTCAACGTAAATACCAGCCGAGGGCCAGGGACCCGATCGCCCCAAGACCGTGCTAGGCTAAACGATTCGCGCCCTTCCTGGGATCCTGGCTGCAGAGTTTCCATGCAAACCGTTTGGAAGAGGGGGCCACGCGCCCCAGCTCTTTCATCCCGCTCCACCCTCTCCAAACGCATTTTTCTCCCGCCTCCCGCTTAACTCCGTCAGCGCCGGAAAAACCAAGCAAGGAAGGAGGCCTCCATCTGGCCGCTCAGGCCCAGCGGAGGACTACGGGGAATAGACTGCAACCGTCAAGCGGGAGGAAGGCTGACTTTTTCAAGGGGGAAATGAAAGCTTCTAGAACACTCACCCCAGCGCCTCTAACGTGTCCAGTACGTCCCCCTCCATCGTAGGTTCGGGAACTGGCTCCGGCCCTCTCATGGTCCCTCGGACCCGATCTGTTCAGCACTCAAAGAAGCCCGCCGGAAACTAGCGTCAATGCGCAAGGTTCCGGTGTCTCGTCCCAGAATGCCTAATGATTTCCCGCCAGGAGGCAACCAGTGCTTGGTAATGCTTAAAAGCTCTTCATGCAACCTCAGTAACTGTTTCTATACTATAAATAATACTAATAAAAGGACCCCTTCGTGTTGGGTCATATCCATATGTAGAAGTCAGTCTTACCAAATACCAAATACTGTTTCTGATTTCTCAATCATTAGATTCTAAACCTTTTTATAACAAAATGTCTTGAGACATCATTTTAACTTTCTGGACCTCCAGTTAGCCACCCTGAACACTTAATATTTTTATTAGACTTTGAGTGAAAGTTACACTCAGTCATTCATGCACGTTTTGTTCTAGAACATTAATTTCTACAGCCACCATGGAATCTCATTTTGTGCTGCAATTCCAAAAGGCGCAGGGTTCAAATCCACCAGCTGCTCCACGGGAGAAGGATGGGCAGTCTCCTCCCATGCAATTTACTATCTCTGAAAAGCACTGGGCTGTCAGCTCTGGCTCCGTTCAGACCTGATAGCAAACAACAACGTATCTCTCCGTCTTCTCTTTCTTTAATTATACTGAGCTAATGATTCCCTTTGGTGTGTGGCCTTGTCCTTCACCATCTTAACGTGACTCTATTATCTATTTAATGATTTTTACTCCCTTGTCTCTCCTTATTCTTTAGCTATCCCGGAATGATTCTATGTGTAAAACTTTTCTTCGTTTTTTATTACAGTGCTCTTATATTTGTCCTTTTGTGACAAATATAAGATTTATTTCATCCAGTGTAATTCCCCCTAGATTCGTCCATATTTCTAGGATCTTTATAATTTGTGGTACATATGCATAGTACTATATCACAATAGTGTGATGTACTACTTTCTTTCCATCTCTTTGTTATTGAAAATAATGATATGAATATCATCACATCATTCATGTATAGAAGATACCAGCTGATCTTACAGTGGGTTTTCAGAGGCTTCCAGTCACAAAAGAGATTGCCCATCTTTATCCCTCACAGGGGCTGGTGGATTTGAGCCACCTTTTCTGTCTCTGTGTTAGCAGTGCAATTCCCTATAGACAATACCACTCAATAGAGCTGTGTTTTCAGTTACATTTTAGAATCTATTTATGCCATAGATTGGGGAACCTAAGTTTTCCCCATTATTTCTATGATGGTCTTTATAGTTTCAGGTCTTTGATCTATCTTTAGTTTTCGTTGATGAAGGAAGATATGATCTTATTTCAATTTTTGCAAATAGTTATCCTGTTTTGCCAACACTGTTTTGTTTTGGTTTTTTTTTAAAAAAAAATCTGTCTTTTCTCCACTTAATGGATTTCATCTTTTGTCATAGATCAGCTTTCCAAAGGCTGGATTGATTTCGAAGTTTGAAGACTCCACTGGTCTACGTATCTGTTGTTTGCCTCTACCACACTGTTCTGATTAATGTCTGGTGGCTATCTAGTAGGTATTCATATCAAGAAGTGTTATTTTTCTTCTTGTAGTTGTTGTTATTTGCTGTCAAATCTCCTGCAATTTATAGTAACCCTATGTACAACAACTCTGAACCCTGCCCTATACTGAGCCAATTTCATTGTCTCCAACAGACTCAATCCCACTGCTCTAATCAGAGTCAATCTGTTTCATCCTAGGTCTTCTTATTTGGTGCTGTCCCTCCATGCATAATATCCTTCTCTTAGAACTGGCCCCTCCTGATCATGTGCCCGAAGTATGTGAGAAAGAGCTTCAAAATAGTTGCCTCCAGGGAGCGTCTTGGTTTTATCCTTTCTAGGGCTGACCTGTTTGTTCTCCTGGCAGTCCACGGTAATGTTCAACACTCTTCTCCAACACCATAACTCCAAGACATTGATTCTTCTTCTGTTATCCTTAGTCATTGTCCAGCTCTCTGATGCATAGCAAGTAATTAAGAAGACAGTGCCCTGGATCAGGTGCACCTTAGTCCCTAGAATGACAGCATTGCTCTTCAGTACTCTAGAGAGGTTCCTGACAGCATTGGTGACTATTTTTCCCATCTCTTTGCAGAATAATGACAGGATCTAAATTGAGATAGCTTTTATCTGTAAATTGTTCTTTATGCTATGGATATTTTTATAACATCAATTCTTCCTTTACATTTGTGTGACATATTCTTTCATTTATGTAGGTCTCTTTTGGTTTCTCACAGTAATGCGTGGTAGAAATGTAGAGTAATGTTTGGTAGAAAGGCATACACCTTTCTTGATTTTGAACCATGCTGTGTTTCCTTGCTCTGTTCTGACAACTGCCTCCTACCTAGTCCAAGTATAGGTTTCACATAAGCACAATCAAGTGTTCTGTGATTCCCACTCTTCTCAAAGTTTGTTGTGATCCACACAGTCAAAAGCCTTTACGTATTCATGGAAACACAGGTAGACATTCCTCTGGTACTGTATGGTTTCAACTAAGATCTATGTGACATTGGCTAGAATGTCCCTAGTGCCACGGCCTCTTCTAAATCCTACTTGCACATCTGGTGGTTCTTTATTGATGTACTGTTCCAATCGTATTTTTTTATACTCTTCAGTAGGATCTTGCTTACATGTGATATTAATGATATTGTTCAGTAATTTCTACACACTGTCAAATCACCTTTTTTGGGGGATGGGAATAAATATGGATTTCCTCCAGTCAGTTGGCCAGGAGGTTGTCCTCCAGATTTCTTGGCACAACCTAGTGAATACATTCATCACCCCTAAACAAGATCTACATAGTAATTGTGGTGTTGTTTTTGCGTATCATAGAGTTGGAATCACTCTATAACTGACCCTCCAAAGGGTTTAAAAGGCAGAGGATATTGCTGGTCTTTATCCTTAGATGCAGGTGGTGGACTCAAGCTGCATACATTCTACATAGTACAGTGGACTTCTTTTCCATTCCACAAAAAGTCTGTATATTAAAATAAAGTCTATAATCTCTTTCCCTACAAGCCTTAAAACTCACTTCTGCCAAATCAATTCTGACTCATCATAACTCTCCTTCATGTTTCTGAGATTGTAAATCTTTGCGAAGAGACAACTCCTCTTTCTTGATTGCAATCTATCAACAATTCTGACCTTTCATTTGAGAACCTTTTACCTTGCACCCTACACCACTAGGGTCTTCCCCACAGAGAAGATTTGTCTAATTTGATAAATATGGGAGAACCCAGTATTAACTGAAATGTATAGTAAAGAAAATAGAGATTATCTTATTTATCTCTTGAGACCTACTAAGAATTCAATCTTTACTCTTTGCAAATGACTGAAAACAAAGCATTTCCTCTGCTGAACCAAATTCTAGATTTAGGAAGAAATTGTAAGAAAGAGAGAAGGATAGTGAGTGCATGCCTTTTGGCTTACCTCAATGGGATGTACCTGAAGCTCTTATATGGTCTGTTAAAAAACTGATTGTCTACCATTGAACCTTATCTTCTTCCTGTATTTGCTCTTAATTTATTAAAATGAAGAAGGACATGCTTAAAACTCTAAAATCTTTAGTTTCCCTATCAAGATGAATACTGTTGCAGAATATTTAAGTAATATACCTTGAACATAAAATTGCAGTGCTTATTGTTACATGCCATTAATTTGACTATGTCTCATGCAGAACAGATCACCCAGGAGGCTGGGCTCTCTGAGGAGGAGTGTGACATCAGGGTTAGAGAAAGACTCATCAACATCTATGTTATGCCTGCTTGCTGAACTGAGGACAACCTGAAGCTCTTGCAGCAGAAGGTAAAGGATTGCAGTCTTCAATGTGGATTGAAGCTCAACATCAAAAAAACAAAGGTTCTCACCACTGGGTCAATTGGCAGCATCATGATAGATGGTGAAGAGATTGAGATTGTTAACAGCTTCAGTTTGCTTGACTCTACAATCAATACTGTTGGAACCAGCAGCCAGGAAATTAAAAGACAAATTGCATTGGGAAAACCTGCTGTCAGAGACCTCTCCAAGGTACTGAGGAGCAATGATGTCAGTCTGGAGACTAAGGTGCACCTGATACAGGCCATGGTCTTTGCCATTACTTGTTATGCTTCAGAGAGATGGACAATCATTAGGGGTGATAGAAGGAGAGTTGATGCTTTTGAGCTTTGGTGCTGGTGAAGAGTATTGAATATACCATGGGATGCAAGGAGAACAAACAAGTTTGTCCTGGAGAGGCTGAAGCCAGGCTGCTCCTTGAAGGCAAGGATTCTGAAGCTCTGTCTGACATACTTTGGACATGTTGCAAGAAGGGACCAGTCCATGGAGAGGGACATCATGTTTGGTAGGGTGGAGGGACAGTGCAAGAGAGGAAGACACTCAATGAGATGGATTGACTCAGTCACTGCGGTTATAGGAGAAGGTGTGTCAGAGACAATAAAGTTGGCACAGGATAGGGCAGGGTTTATGGGTCTTGTACATTGGGTCACTATGAATCGCAAGCAACTCGACAGCACATAACAACAACAACAACTTTTACACATAAACCCATATGCCTTTGTTTTTAGACTCTCAGACAGCTGGACCTTGTGTCAGTCCTGTCCCTGGGAGCTTAAAGACCAAGAGAATTTGGTTTGCAGAAATAAAGTTGTCTGAAGTTGAAGTTCAACTGCATTTTGAGCCTTTACATTTCCAAATGCTATTCTAAATTCTCTGTGCTTTTCCCCTAAACATTTAAACCATCAAAGTGGCCAATATTGCTACCACAAAATTAGATTTCAAATCCCAGGATCTTCTGATTCTGAAAAAAGTTTCAGGAAGAGAGAGATATCCTTTTTTAAAAGACAGGGAAAGCCAGCAGCAATATAGACTGTCTTTCCAGGATTTCCCAGCCTCCTTCCCATCAAAGGTCTAATACCTGGGAAAGAGAAACAAAGAAAAATCAGTAGATTTGTAGAAGATCCAGAACACATTTTATTGTTAAATGTTTTAGCTGATGCCAGTTGCCACCTCTTTAGTTTAAAACTAAAACCAAAAAAAGCTCTAAAACTTTAGAGCTTTATCTCTTCCTGTCCATCTAGACACCCAATTGTCTTGATACAATGTCATTAAATGTTTGGTTGCTCTCCAATCTGTCCTACCCAGCATTCCTAGTTAAGAAAATTTGTTTAGAGTATTTCACTAACATAGAGTAAGTCACTGGAAAGCATGATGTAGCTACAAAAAAGACAAAATGGTGTTTAGTACTGTCAACTATGGGATGTTACCTCCTTTTAACATTGCCAGAACTTCTCAAGAAAAAACAACCTTGTTCTTATGGAGGAGAGTAGATTAATTAACACACAAAGGACAAAACGAATTGCCTATACATATTTTTCTTATAACAACAACAAAAACATTAAAATAAGAGCCATTTTATGCCTCTAACTTCTTCCTCTTTTGCATGTTGAACTAATGAAAACCTTCTTAACTAATGTTACCACCCTGTCAAAGGCTTGGTGTTCAAAATGTCTTTTCTAGCCATTGATTAACTGTTTATTTTGGATGAAGTATTTATTGCATTAAGGAGATAGGATTAGTATGCATACAAGGCCCCTCATATGAAGGCTTATATGCTAGCTCCCTTTTGGGGATGCTGGCTATCCTGGGACACTAGGACACAGCATCTGGCTGCACCATGCACCAGTCTCTGCAACACTCTCCTGCACCTCGTGAATCATTCTGCTTGCAGACATGAGTCTCCGTAAGACCTTCCAGTGAACCATTCATTGAATCCAAGGGACATAGAGAAGCTCAAGAGCTGAACAAAGGAGGGATTATTGATGTTGTAAATCATGGAGTTATATAGCAGTTCAAACATTTGAGGCTCTGTTGACTCCACACGTCCTTATAACTGGTCTGCTACTAATCTTAGCAGAATGAATTTTGAATATATTTACTAAAAACTTATACCAATGATTGTTTTCTAAAACAATCACAGTGATTCAACAGTCTTAGAAAATCTCTGGAAAGACTATATCTTTAAGAATTTTTAAACATTTGTATCTTTGTATTTAATTTTATTAATTTTCATGAACATTAACACATATTTTGGCTTTCCATTCATTCATTGTTGCATTTTATCCCTGCCCACCCCTCCCCCCTATACATTTGCATTTTAAAGTATATATGTAAAATTTTACATGTACATACAATGTTGTGTTTGTAATGATTTTTGTTCTTAGGACAATGGCATATTGTTCTGTCTCCTAATTCCCTTTTCTCTTCACTGCATATGCCAAATAGCATCTCTTTTCCTCACTGCTGTAGCTCTTTGTTTATGTTCTCTCAAGACAAAGTGGAAACTGACAAAGAAAAAAAAAACTAATAGTTTCCACTAATAAGAAATTTTAGAAAGTGATAAGATGGAACCTTGTCAAAAGGCAAAACTTGGGAGACTTAGAAAATCAAGGCAATTCCATTGAGTTCTGGCTTTCACAGTTTTCACCATGTTTCCTAGCACGTAAATCAGCTAACTTCCCCTTTAAGAAATAAAGGTGAAAATATTTCAGAAATTTTGCAGGGTAGAGGGGGGTGGTGAGGAGACTCAGGAGGCAATTTACATTTTGCTGTAATCTTTCTAAATCTTCTCCTGTTGTTATTGTTGATAGTGTAGTGTACCAGCAAGTCAGAACCAATTCATGAATGAAACTTTAGTGGGTTTTCAGAGGCAGTAAATTGGACAAAAAGGAGATTGATTACCCATCTTTCTCCCGTGGAACAGGTGGTGGACTCAAACTGTGTGCCTTCAGGTCAGCTGCACAAGTTCTTACCACTAATCTACCAAAGCTCCCTATGTCTCCTCTAAGTATGTGGATATCCTTTACACACCACTTAGACATCTCATGCAAATTTTTATTTCATTTTTTAAAAATTTATTTTAATGAAAGTTTACAAAGACTTTGGATTTCCATTTATTCATTATTGCACACTTTCCTCCTTGGCCTCCCCTCCCCTCAGTTCGTTTTTCTCTCTAAAAAATTATTTCCTTGTTATACAATCCCCCCAGTCCACTCCAATATGCATCCTTTATTCTGGACTCATGTCATGACAATAATACCTAATCATATATTACTCCTAAACAGTTCTTTTATAGCTTTTCATGTTCACTGTTCCTCAAAGCCTTTATGTAAGATTTAGCAAAATCCAGAATCAAGTTTCTAAGCCTGTCAATCTTGCTATGAGGAGACAACTTCATCTTTCTCTATCAGGGTAACTGGTGGATTCAAACAGCTGAGCTTTATTGTTAGCAACCCAACTCATAACTAATTGCACTACCAGGAAGGGTGTTCATTATAACACATAGCCTCTCCTGGCTTAGTGACCTGGCTTTCTGACGCCCAGTCTAAGGCATTTAGACAAGTAGCCAAGCCATTATGTACCCCTACTTTACTACCTCAGCCAGTGATTTCCTGGCCCACAGCCCGCCACTCAGGTAATTGGGATGATCAGCCAGATTAGGAGAACTGCATGTAAGTGCCCTTCCAATTCTTTTCAATGTCCTATCTTAGTTCTGAACAATGGGTGTTTTTTCAAGTGAGTGATACAGCCTAGATTCTTAAGGATAGGAAAAGATTCTTTTGAAGAACATTAAAATTCATCAACAAAACTTGAGCTTCACAAGCTAATTCAATTTCTTCAAACAGATATTGATAAATTCATTAAAATATATAAGCCTTAAGTACATTAACTAAACACATCCCCCTCCCTCTGTGTATACATTTGGTGGATTTGTGAGTCAAGAAGATTTATGAATTTTCCTAACCCTAAGTTAGGAAAAATGTGAATTTAATTCAATTGGATCTAAAATATTTTATTTACATTTCATTGGGTAGTTCTAATCTGATTGGATTTGTAACTGGAAATTCTGTACAGGAGGCAGTTATGAGCTCAAAGTATTGCTTAGAAACAACAGAAAGCAAATACCACATGTGTTGCTTTAAATTCTGCCCAGTCAGCAGTTGTTCTTTTTATAAGTTGAGGAGAAAGTCACATAACACAAAAATAGTAATTGTAAGATGTCCAATTCATTGACATATTGTACAATTATGATGTTATGCACCATCACTTCTCTCTACTTCCAAAAAGTTCTTTATCCCAAAGAGAGCCTCCTCACTCATTAGATAGTCATTTCTTATTCCCTCTTTCCCCCAGCTCTTGGCATCCAGGAATCTGTTTTCTTTCTTTAGGAATTTACCTATTTGGGATATTTCCTCTAAATGCCTTAACTAGGCAGTCTCCGGGGTACAGAGTTCATAACTGTGCCTTTCCTCTGGGGGACAGAGTTCCTAAATATGATTCTGTAAAGTTGGAACAAATGCATATAGTTCTTATTTAACATTAGTACAAGAAAAAGGACTCCTGGTGGCATAGCAGTTAAAGAATTTGGCTGCTAACCAAAATATTAGAGAGCTCTAGTGGCTGAGTGGTAAGAAGCTGTGCTGCAATCTCAAAAGCACGTTGTTCAAATCCATCAGCTGCTAGGCAGAAGGATGGGCAATCTCTTCCAATATGATTTACAGTCTCTGAAAACCTCATGGAGGGTCAGCTATGAGCCTGCTCCAACTGACAGCTCACAACCACTATCACCATAATATCTTTGGCTTAGCCCCTCCACAGGAGCAACATGAAGCAGTCTGCTTCCATCAAGGTTTACATCTTGGAAACCCTATGGATAGTTCTACTCTGTCCTCTAGGGAGTCACTAAGAGCTAGAATCAATTAGTAAGTGACCAGTGAGTCAGGGGGGAAAAAACCCCACTCAAACCTCAATGCTTTAAAAGCTGTGGATGCAGCAAATGATTATGACGAAAAATCTGTTGTTACTAGGATTTATCAAATAAAATCATTAGTAACACATGCAAGAAGAAACTTGCTGAGGATTATTTTAAAAATAGCTGCAACAATACATTGACAGGGAACTAGCAAAAAGTTGACATGAATTCAGGAGATGCCATGGAATAAGGGGATTGCATTGCTAATGTCAGATGGATCTTGGCTGAATTCAAAGAATACTAGAATTATGTCTACTTGTGCTTTATTTACTAAACAAAGGCAATAATTGAGTGGATCATAACAAATAATGACTAACATTGAAAAAATAGGAATCTCATAACATTTAATTCTATCCATGTGATGCTTACACATAGATCAAAAAGGAGCTGTCTGAACACAACAAAGGAACATTGCGGCATAATTTAAAATCAAGAAAGATGTTTGTATCCATCCAGTTGGAATGCTGAGCATATCACTCAAGAAGCTGGACTCTATGAAGAGGAATATGGCATCAGGAGCAGAGGAAGACTCATTTAAAAGTAGAGTCATGCAGATGACATGTTTTTGCTAGCCAAAAGTGAAGAGCACTTGAAACACTTGCTGAAGAATAGCACACTATGGCCTTCATTATACATTACATCTCAACAAGAAGAAAACAAATATCCTCATCACTGGACCAACAAAGTTGAAGTTGCCAATGATCTACAATCAACACCCATGGAAAGAGTAGTCAGGAAATCAAAAGATAGTTGTACTGGGAAGATCTGGACGATTGTTGGGGACCCGTCCAATGTTCTAAGGAACAATGATGTCAGCTTAAAGACTAAGGTGCACCTGATCTGAGCATGACATTTTCAATTATTTTCTATGCATCTGAAAGTTGGACAATGAATTATTTTCCATCTGAAAGTTGGACAATGAATAAGGATGACAGAAGAATTGAGCATTTTGTATCGTGGTGTTGGAGAAAAGTACTGATTATCCTATGGATTGCCAAAAGAACAAACAAGTCTGATTGAATGAAATGTAACCAAAGTGCTCCTTAGAGACATGGTGAAATGATCTAACATACTTTGGATAATTAGGAAGAATTCTTGGGAAAGGCTATCATGCTGGGAAAGGTGGAGAATCAAAGATGGGAAAAGATGACCTTCTTTGTCAAAATGCATTGACATAGGGACTATAACAATGGGCACTAGCAAATCAGAGATCCTGAGGACTGTGCAGGACAGGGCAAGGGTCAGATCCATTATCTATAGAATTGGTATGAGTGGCAGTGAGCTCTATGCCATCTAACAACACCACAATTTGAGTCAATTGTCTTTAAGTAAGGGCAAATTAAAATAACAGTAAAGGATAAGTATAAGCAGTTTCTGAGATAAGTGTCCATAACCCAGTGAATGTAGTATGCAGCTTTTGGTGTTGGACGTTTTTCCTTTAGCATCATATTTTCATTTCCAGTTGTAGCATATAGAATCCTCTTCTTCTTGTTGTTATATACCACCAAGTTGGAACTAACTCATAGCTGACCCTCTGGCAAGTATTCAGAAGCTGTACATCACATGGGAAGAGATTGTTCATCTTTTTTCCATGGAGCAGCTGGTGGATTTGAAAAACCTGCCTTTGGGTCGGCAGTGCAACACTTTAACACTAAACAGATCATGATACAAAACACCATGATACAAAATACTCAGTTCTTCTGTTGTTGTTGTGTACCATCGAGTTAGAGCCAAACCATAGCTGACATTCCATAGTTGGGTTTTCAGAGGCATTTAATCCCTTGGGAGGAGATTCTCCATCCTTCCACAGAGCAGCTGGTGGCCTCAAATCACGTGCCTTCAGGATTGCAGCGCAGCTTCTTGTCACTAGGCCACCAGAGCTCCCTACCACTAAGCCATATGTTTGAAAAATATTCCACTGAACGCTGGGTGACACAGTCGTGAAAGTGCTTGGCAACAAATGGAAATTATTGGCAGTTAGAACCTACAGTGTGCTTTGAGAAAGAAAAATATAATATTCAGGTTTGTAAAGAAATAGCCTTGGGAATAATATATAGCAATTGTACTGTCTTCTAGGGTTAATGAGTCAGAATCTACTTAATGGCAATGGCCTTTTTGTTTTTCATTTTCTAGGTATATAACATTTTCTTTAGCGAGTAAAAGTATGCTTGGGTTAATTCCAGTTGATGCTTGTAATAGTGTAAGAACATTTACAAGCAACTATTTCAATATTTTGGGGTATACATCGATGAGTGGAATTTCTGAGTAGTAATTTTAAGCAGTCCTGATGCCTTATGGGTAAGGAATCGCACTTCTGATCCAGCGGTAAGTGGTCAAATCTACCAGCTGTGCTGCTGGAGAAAGGAGGGCAGTGTCCTCCAGTGTGATTTACAGTCTCTTAAAAACACCGCTGAAGGATCACCTATCAGTCAATTCTGACTCTATGACAATGAGTTTTGTGAAGGGGTTGTGGTACTAGGGATATTGTAGCTAATGTTAGATGGATCTTAGCTGAAAGCAGGTAATACCACCAGAGGAATGTATATATGTGTGTCATTGACTATGTAAAGGCGTTTGACTGTGTGGACAATAACAAACTGTGGCTGACTCTGAGAAGAATGGGAATCCCAGAACACTATATGATAGCCCTAATGTGCAACCTATACTTGGACCAGGAGGCAATCATCAGAACAGAGCAAGGAAACACTGCATGGTTCAAAATTGGGAAGGGCGTACGCCAGGGATGTGTCCTGTCTTCATACCTTTTCAACCTGTATGCAAAACAGATTATCCAGGAGGCTGGGCTTTATGAGGAGAAGAGTGGTGACAAGATTGATGGAGATTTATCAACAATCTGCATTATGCAGATGACACAATCCTGCTTGCTGAAACTGAGGAGGACCTGAAGTGTTTGCTGCAGAAGGTCAAGGGCTGCAGCCTTCAATATGGATTGAGGCTCAATGTCAAGAAGACAAAGATTCTCATCACTGGACCAATTGGCAGCATCAGGATGGATGGTGAAGATATTGAGATGTTAACAACTTTAGTCTGCTTGGCTCCACAGTCAACACTCTTGGCACCAGCAGTCAGGAAATTAAAAGACGTATTGCGATGGGAAAGTCTGCTGTTAGGGACCTCTCCAAAGTACTGAAGAGTAATGGTGTCACTCTGGAGACTAAGGTGCATCTGATACAGGCCATGATCTTTGCAATCACTTGCTATGCGTCAGAGAGTTGGATAATAACTAGGGAGGATAGAAGGAGAATTGATGCCTTTGAGCTGTGGTGCTGGAGAAGAGTATTGAGTGTACCATGGACTGCTAAGAAAACAGATTCATCCTAGAGAGGGTTAAACCGGGCTGCTTCTTAGAGGCAAGGATTTTGAGGCTTCATCTGATATACTTTGGACTGTTCTAAGGAGGGATTGGTCCTTGGAGGGGACATCATGCTTGGTAGGGTGGAGGGACAGCTCAGGAGGGGAAGGCCCTCTATGAGGTGGATTGATTCAGTGACTGGGGTAATTGGGATGGGTGTGTCAGAGACAGTGTGATTGGCACAGGATAGATCAGGGTTTAGGGCTGTTGTACATAGGGTCGCTATGAGTTGCAAGCGACTCGACGGCGCATAGCAACAACAACAGCAACAACAGTATAGTTATTCTAATGTGGAATATTTCAATGTAGTTTTGATTTGCATTTTCTTAATGGGGGCTAATTGTGGAGCTCTGGGGGCACTGCCCACAGGGAGTTATGCTGCTGACCCAAAGGCCTATCCGCTCTAGCAACTTGACTGCCTCTCAGTTTTGAGGAAGAAAGATGAATCATCTCCCATGTGATTTACAATCTCAGAGAACAAATGGAGGGTCAGTTACAAGTCAGTTCTGGCTCTTACAGCAATGAGTTTTGAATTTGAATGACTAATGATATTGAGCATACTTTTCATGTGTTTGTCTTGAAGTCCTTTTTAGAAACAAACATGCTGTGTACTTGTGAGAACAAAGTGAAACTTCTGATTGCAAAGACATCATTAAGAAGATTGTGTTCTTGTAAGTTTAATCAGCTTGGACAAACACTTCCTTTTCTATTTCTAGAATATGGCAAAAGGGACAGGCTTTTGCCTAAGTGTAGGAAAGTATATAGTGGATTCCTTCAACGGAAATTGTCATAACATTCAGATTTTGTCCTGGTTGCTGTTAAGTGTTTTCTAGTCAGCTACAATTTATACGAACTCCACAAACAGATGTGAACTTCGCCCTCTCCTGCACCAGCCTCAAGATCTAGGATTTGAGATAATTGTTATAGTCTCTCTGTCAGTACATCAGGTCGTCTTCTCTGTCTTTGTTTCTCCACCTTTGCCAACATGATGATATCCTTTTCCAGGGATTAGCCCCTCCTGACAAAATGCCCAAATTACTTGAGACCACTTCACCACCCATGTCTCTACGGAGCACTTTGAATGCACTTCCTCTCAGACAGACGTGTTTGTTCTTTTGGCAATCCATCAGATAGTCAGTGCTTTTCTCCAACACCACAATTCAAATCATCAATTTTTTGGTCATTCTTATTCATTGTCCAACTTGCAGATGCTTAGGAAATAATTGAAAATGTCATTATTTGGATCAGGTGTATTTTATTATTTTTTTGTTTTTGTACTAGCTTATTTACCCAATTTGAATACATTGTTTTGCAGAACAGATTCTTCTGTAAACCAACGTCATTGATTTTTAGAACATTGGAGAGGTCTTTGACTGCAGATCTTTCTAAAACAACATGTCTTTTCATCTCGTAACTGATGTTTCCACGGATGTAGTTTCCAGATCCAAGTAAGATTAAATCATTGGGAATGTCAATCTTTCCCCCATCTATCATGATGAAGGCCAATGGTGAGGATTTTTGTTTTATTGATATTGAGATATCATTTATAAAGAAAGCTATAGTCTTTGATCTTAAGCAATAAGTGTCTCAAATGTCCTTCAATTTCAGCAAGCCAAATTGAACCATCTACATAACTCAGATTCTTTCTTTTTTATTGGTTTGCATACAATCATTCATATATATTGTGTTTCATTCATGAACATTGTGTTTTATACAATCATTTGTATATATATATATATTTATGTATTTATATAATCATTTATATATTTATGTTTTACATAATCATTGATCTATGCCTGTTATCTTTTCAGGTTCTCATTGAATCTTTCCTATTCACCCCATTTTGTCTACTGACCTCTGTTACCCTAGTGCTTTTCTTCCTTCCTCTTTCTCTGTCCTTTCTTTCCCCTTTCCCTTTTGAATATATACACATACCTTGTTCAGTTTTCCTCCTATTTTCAAAATTGTGGTCTTAATGCAGTTTTTATCTTTATGTGACTTTATTTCACTCAGCAAGACGCTCTCTAGAGTTTCATATGTTATAAAGTATTTTACAAAATTTCTATTGCTGCATAGTATTCCATTGTGCAAATGTAACACAATTTCTCAATCCATTCATTTGTTTGTAGGCATATGGGTGATTTCAATTTTCTTGCTATTGTGAATAATACTGCTGTGGACATAGGGGTACATATCTCCATTCATGCCTCAGTTCTGAATTCCTTGGGATATGTTCCTAGTAGTGGAATAGATAAATCATATAGTATTTCTACGTTCAGCTTTTTGAGAAAATGCCAAACTACCTTCCGTAGCAGTTGAGCCATTTTTACTATTCTACCAGCAGTGCGTAAGAGTTCTAATCTCTCCATATCCACCTCCTTTCCAATATTTATTGTTTGCTATGGCCAATTTTTCATCTATATTTGTTCCCATTCCAAAGAAAGGTGACCCAACTGAGTGTGGAAACTACAGAACAGTGTCATTGATTTCACATGCAAGCAAGATTCTACTGAAGATTATCCAAAAACGATTAGAACAGCACATCAGCAGAGAATTGCCGGAAGTCCAGGCTGGGTTTAGAAGGGGTCGTGGTACTAGGGATATTGTAGCTGATGTATCTGTGTTTCATTGATTATGCAAAGGCATTTGACTGTGTGAATCATAACAAACTGTGGCTGACTCTGAGAAGAATGGGTATCCCAGAACATTTAATTGTGCTAATGCGAAACTTATACTCGGACCAAGAGGCAGTAGTCAGAACGGAGCAGGGTGACACTGCATGGTTCAAAATTGGGAAGGGTGTACGCCAGGGATGCATCCTGTCTCCATACCTTTTCAACATGTGTGCAGAGCAGATTATCCGAGAAGCTGGGCTCTATGAGGAGAATTGTGGCATCAGGGTTGGTGGAAGATCTATTAACAATCTGCGTTATGCAGATGACACAACCCTGCTTGCTGAAACTGAGGAGGACCTCATGCGCTTGCTGCGAAGGGTCAAGGACTGCAGCCTTCAGTATGGACTGAGGCTCAATGTCAAGAAGACAAAGATTCTCACCACTGGACCAATTGGCAGCGTCAGGATGGATGACGAAGAAATTGCGAGTGTTCACAGCTTCAGTTTGCTCGGCTCCACAATCAACACTCTTGGCACCAGCAGCCAGGAAATCAAAAAACAAATCGCGATGGGAAAGTCTGCTGTTAGGGACCTCTCTAAAGTACTCAAGAGCAACGGTGTCTCTCTGGAGACTAAGGTGCGCCTGATACAGGCCATGGTATTTGCAATCGCTTGTTATGCATCAGAGAGTTGGACAATGACTAGAGAGGACAGAAGGAGAGTTGATGCCTTTGAGCTGTGGTGCTGGAGAAGAGTACTGAATGTACCATGGACTGCCAGGAAAACAAACAGATTCCTCTTGGAGAGGATTAAACCAAGCAACTCCTTGGAGGCAAGGATTCTGGGGCTTCGTCTGACATACTTTGGACATGTTGCCAGGAGGGACGGGTCCTTGGAGAGGGACATCATGCTTAGGAGGGTGGAGGGACGGCGCAGGAGGGGAAGACCCTCTATAAAATGGATTGATTCTGTGACTGGGGTAATGGGATGGGTGTGTCAGAAGCAGTGCAGTTGGCGCAGGACAGAGCAGGGTTTAGGGCTGTTGTGCATAGGGTCGCTATGAGTCGCAAACGACTCGACAGCACATAACAACAACAACAATGGCAAATTAGCAGCATCGTGATCAATGGTGAAGAGATTGAGATCGTAAACAGCTTTAGTTTGCTTGGTTCTACAATCAACACTCTTGTCACCAGCAGCCAGGAAATTAAAAGACAAATTGCATTGGTAAAGTCTGCTGTCAGAGACCTCACCAAAGTACTGAAGAGAAATTATGTCAGTCAGGAGACTAAGGTCTACCTGATCCAAGCCATAGTCTTTGCAATCACTTGCTATGCATCAGAGAGCTGGACAATGACTAAGGATGATAGAACGAGAATTAATGCCTTTGAGCTATGGTGTTGGAGAATGGTATTGAATATGTCATGGATTGCTAAGAGAACAGGTTCATCCTAGAGAGGATTGAATCAGGCTGCTCCTTGGAGGCAAGGATTCTGAAGCTTTGTCTGACATACTTTGGACATGTTGCAAGGATGGGCCAGTCCTTGGAGAGGGACATCATGCTTGGAAGGGTAGAAGGACAGCACAGGAGAGGAAGACCCTGGATGAGATGGACTGATTTAGTGACTGGAGTAATGGAGGTCAGTGTATCAGAGACAATAAGATTGGCACAGGATAGGGAAGGGTTTAGGCTTATCGCACATAGGGTCGCTATGAGTCGTGGTTGACTCAACAGCACATAACAACAACAACAATGTTGTTTAAATGCTACTGCTCCTGGGATGAAATTGTAGCTCATTGTTGTTTTGATTTGCATCTTTCTGATTTCTAGTGATTTTAAACACTTATTTATGTGTGTGTTAGTCATCTAAATGTCTTCCTTGGTAAAGAGTTATTTCATGGGTTTTGGCCATTTTTTAAACAGGTTGTCAGGGTTTTTTTCTTGTGGCGGCCCTGTTATTGTCAGATGCCATCAAGAAGAGTATGACGCATAGATACCCTATGAACAACAGAACTGAATCTTGTCCTATGTTGTGCCATCCTCATCATCTCTTGAACTTGTTACTGCAAGCACCATGTGACTGAGGATTTCTTCTCTTTCACTGACTCTCCAGCTTTCCAAGCATGATGTCCCTTTCCAAGGAATAGTCTCTCCTACCAGCACGTCCAAAATATGAGAGAGGAAACTTTGCCATCCTTGCCTCCAAGGAGCTCTTAATGCATCTTCTCCAAGACATATCTGTTTGTGTTATTTTGGGGGTCTTTTTTGGTAATCCATAGGATATTCAGTGCTCTTCTCTAACACCATAACTCAAAGGCATCAATTTTTCTTCTGCCATATTTATTCTTCTCTCAGATGCATAGCAAGTGAGCGGAAAAGATCATAGCCTGGATCAGGTGCACCTTAGTCTACAAACTGACATCATTGCTCTTCAGAATTTTAGAGAGGATCCTGACAACAGACTTGCCAAATAATATGTCTCCTGACCTCCTAACAGGTACCAAGGCGTTTGACTGTGGATCAAGGTAAGATGAAATCACTGATGGTTTCTGTCTTTCCTCCATCTGTCATGATGTTGCATATTGACCCAAGGGGTGAGGATCTTTGTTTTCTTGGTTTTGAGATATAATCCATATTGAAGGCTGTAGTCCTTGATTTTCTCCAGCAATCACTTCAGTTCCTGCTCACTTCCAGCAAGCAAGATTGTGTCATCTGCATAATGCATGTTGTTGATGAGTTTTGGGGGTTTTCTTTCTGATCCTGATGCCACATTCCTCTTCAGAGAGTCAAGCTTTACAAAGAAAAGTGAAGTGGAAGTCCTGCAGTATTCTATAAACTTTAGTTATGAGACCCTTGTCTAAAATGTCACTGTTGAATGAGTTATGAGACCCTTGTCTAAAATGTCATTGTTGGATGATTTTTCCCAATGTGCTTTCTTTTAAACTTTTTTTAAAAAAATTTATTCTTTTTCTGTGTGTACCGTCAAATGAGATCTGACTAGTACAGGAGGAGATTGTCCCACCTTCCCGGGCAGAGCACCTGGTGGATTCGAACCATGCGCCTCTGGAATTGTAGTTGTAGCTTCCTGCTACTAAGCCAACAGAGCTCCCCTCTTTTAAACTTTTTAAAGAAGGTTTTTAACGCATACAGGGAAGTGATTTTAAGAAGGTCTCATTCGTCAATTTTATCTTCTGTGCCATTTTTGTTATGTTTGCAAGCTTATTTATATCTTAGGCTATGGCTTCTAAATTAGTTTAAAGCTTGTCTCTTAGGATCTTTATACTTTTCAAGTTTACCTCTAGGTCTCTGATTCACTTTGAGTTGTTTTTTGTGTATGACGTAAGATGTGGAGCCTGCTTCAGTTTTCTTCTGGCAGGCATCCAGTTTTACTAGCACCATTTGTTAAAGTGACTGCGTTCCCCATTTAATGGGTTTTGTTTTCTTGTCAAATAACAGTTTGCTGTAGGTAGATGGGTTAGTTTCTGAGTTCTTGGTTTTATTCCATTAATCTATCTACGTATCTGTTGTTGAACCAATACCATGTTGTTTTGATTATTACAGCTATGTAGTAGGTTTTGAGATCAGAATTTGAGATTCCTTCTACTTCATTTTTGTTTTTAAGAAGAGCTTTGCTTATTCTGGGTCTCTGTTTTCCAAATGAAACTGGGCATTGCCTTTTCTGTCTTCTTGAAAAATAAATTTGGCATCTATATTGATATTGCACTAAATTTGTAGATTGCCTTTGGTAGGAATGTCATTTTGACAATGTTGAGTCTTCCTATCCATGAACAGGGAATAATTTTTTATTTAGATAGGTCTCCCCCTCCCTTCTTTTTTATTGTCATTTTAACAGAAGTTTACAGAAAAGTTGGATTTTCATTTATTCATTGTTGCACATTTCCCCCGCTACCCAGTTCACTTAAAACAAAGAAATATTCATTATTGTATAATTTCTTCCCTCCCAATCCACATTGTTATAAACCTCTTATTCTGGATTATTGTCATACAGATAATACCTAATCATACCTTCCTTTTAAACAGTTCTTTCCTTCATCTGATCCAATGCATTGTGCATTATTTGATAATTAATTTTAAATGAATAAATGTTGCATGTGAAATTTCGTTTTAGGTGTTTCCTGATAATAGTGACTTAAACTTGTCAAATACAATTTTCCTTTACAAATTCTTATTTTTAAAAGAGAATTGATAAAATTGCTTGTTATTTTCTTATATATTGGATTTTTCACACTCCTTTTTAAGTAATATAGCAACAAAATATATATTAAAGCAAATAGGTGACTAAATGTTTTATTATTACTTATTGCTGAAAATCATGATTATGTGGCTTATTAAGCGGAGCTACAGTCTATACAGACAGGATACAATTCTTCAGCCAGAACCACCTCTCAAGCATGTTTGTCCCCTCTGACCTTCAACCTCACTGAATGCCTGTTGGTCCTGGGCCAATAATACAAAATTTTGGTACTTTAAATTAGGGTATCTATTTTCCCCTCATCCTTCCACCGTTAGGCCTAGCCAAACACTCTTAGTTAGGTCACTTACTGTTTCTTGTGATAGAATTTTGTTATTTCCCTTCTATTGATCTTTTGTGTCTCTATTATTGTGGGTATATGCTATTGAGTTGGAACCAATTCATAGCTGACCTTCCCGTGGATTTTCAGAGGCAGTTAATCACACAAGAGGAGACTGCCCATCCTTCTTCCATGGAACAGCTAGTAGATAGGTTTATTTCTAAGCATTTCATCTTGTGGCTGGCTGACATAATTTATATAACATTCCTAGTTTCCTTTTCCATGCTTCTTTTTTGCTGTAGAAAAAGCCAATTAATTTTTGTTTGTTGATCTTTTAATCTGCTTCTCTACTTGTCTACTAGGTATAACGGGTTTTGTGGTGTTGTTTTATTTCCCCCCTTAGTCTTTGGGTTTTTCTGTGTGCACAAAAATGCCATCTATATATAGTGACAGTTTTGCCAACTTTTCTCCCAATTTGTATGAGTCTTATTTTCTTCTCTTGCTTTATTGACTTAGCCTGAACTTCCAACACAATATTGAATAGGAGTGGTGAGGTAGTCATCCTTGCCTGGTCGCTGTTCACCATGGGAATACCTTTAGTCTTTCTCCATTGACAACGATATTGGCTCTTGATTTTTTGTTTATACTTTTTACTATGTTAAGGAAACTCCCTTCTGTTTCTGTTTTGCTGTGTTTTAAATCAGGAAGAGGTGTTGAGTTTTGTTGAAAGCCTATTCTACATCAATTGATAGGATCATGTGTTTCTTGTTCTGCATTCTGTTAATGTGATGAGTTACATTGCTTTTCTTATGTTGAAACATCCTGCATTCTTGTTATGAATCCACTTGGCCATGATGAATTATTTTTTAATATACTGTTGAATCCTACTGTCCAGATTTTGTTAAGGATTTTTTTTCTTGGAGAAGGACATCATGCGCAGGAGACGAAGGCCCTCTATGAGGTGGATTGATTCAGTGACTGGGATAATTGGGATGGGAGTGTCAGAGACAGTGCGATTGGCACAGGACAGAGCAGAGTTTAGGGCTGTTGTACATCGCTATGACTCACAAGCGACTCAACGGCACATAACCACAAACAACAACATGTTCATAAGAGATACTGGTCTATAATTTTCTTTTTTTGTGATTTTTTTGCCTGGTTTTGGCTTCATAGAATGACTGTGGAAGTGTTCCTTTATTTTTCTACTTTTAAAATAATTTAAGTAGAATTGGTGGTAGCTCATCTCTGAATGTTTGGTAGAATTCATCCATGAAGTCACCTGGGCCAGGACTTTTTCTTGGGGGTGGAGGGACAAGGATTGTCTTTTTATGACCTGCTTAATTTCTTATTTTGTAATGAGTCTGTTCAAGTATTCCTCTTCTGCCTGTGTCAATTTGTAGGCTTTTTTTGGTTTCTAGGAATTTGTGCATTTCCTGCCGGTTTTAAAATTTATCAGAGTTTTCATAATATTCCACTGTTATCAATTTAATTTCAGCTGGTTCTGTTGTGATGCCACCTCTTTCATTCCTTATTCAAATAATTTGTGCCTTTTCGTTTGTTAAGTTTGTCAATGGTTTGCCTATTAACTCTTTTGAAGAACCACATCCTGGTCTTGTTGATGGTTTCAATTGTTGTTTGGTTTTCTATTCCATTGATTTCAACCCTTACCTGTCATTTCTTTTCCCCTAGAAGAGGCTGTGGGATGAGCTTGTCCTTGTTCCTTATGCTGGATGTGTTAAGTAGTTAATTTTGTTCCCTATTATGCAGCTTTCCCACCAGGTGCGTAGGTACTGTACTGAATAACACAGATTTTTGATGAGTCTTCTTTCAATCTTAATGCTCTATTGTTCTTCATATAGTACAGCTTCTCAAATGGCTTATTCAGCACATAGATTTAGTTGGCATGGAGAAAGGATACGATCTTAATACACAGCTTTCCTGATTTTAAATCATGCAGTGTTCCTTTGTTCTGTTTGGATAACTTCTTGATGGAATCTTATCGGTTTCACATGAGTACAATTAAGAATAAAAATTAGGTTTCCTACTCTTCTCAATATTACCCATAATAATTCCTTATGAGCCACACAAATAGATTTTTATAGTAAATAAAACACAAGTAGATATCTTCCTGGTACTCAGTTTTTAACCAAGATCCGTCTGACATTAGCAATGTCACACCATGATTTTTTTTTTTAACATTTATACTTTTAATTTTTCTATTTTAATAAAAATAATGAACATTTACAGAGATCTTGGCTTTTCATTCATTCATTATTGCACTTTTCTTCCTGCCCAGCCCTCCCCACAAGCCTATCCCCCCAGTTTGGTCCTCTCTTAGAAAAGTAAAATTCTTTCTTTGGTATACAATCCTCCCGCACCCCTCCTACCACCCCAAGTATACTCCACTATATAACCTTAATTGTGGACTCTTGTGATTACTATTTTGAATGTCATTTCATGACATCTTTTGAATGCAGCTTGAATTTCTGGCAGTACCCTGTTGATTTACTGTTCCAGTTGTTTTTTTTATAATCTTCAGCCAGATTTGGCTTGCATGTGATATCAGTGATATTGTCTGATAACTCCCATGTTCTGTTGGATCATATTTTGGGGGAATAGGAACAAATATATATATATCTCTTCCTCTCAGTTGGTCAGGCAGCTGTCTTCCAGATTTCCTGGCATAAACTAGTCAGCACATACAGGGCTCTTTTTGTGTGCTGAAACATTTTGGTTATTATTCAATAAATTGCTGGGGTCTTATTTTTCGTTAATGCATTTGTAACATCTTGAGATTTTTTTCCCTTCATTACCATTGGTTCTTGATCATATGCATCGTTCTGAAATTATTCCATGTGGAACAATGCTTTTTGGCACAGTGACTGCATTTCTTTGGTTGCTTCCATCTTCTTTGGATGCTTCCTGCCACATTCAAGAATTTGCCCATAAAATCCTTCAGTATTGCAATTCTAGACTTGAATTTGTTCTTCAATTCTTTCTGCTTGAAAAATGCCAAGTATGTTCTTCCCTTTTGGTTTTCAAACTCCAGCTTACTGCACATTTTGTTACTATGCTTTGCCTTCTTGAGTCGCCCTATGAAACCTTCTATTCATCTCTTTTACTTCAGCATTTCTACCCATTGCCCATGTTCTAGTGTAATTTTCAGTCTCTTCTGGCACTCATTTTGGTCTTGTCTTCCTTCTTTGGTCTTTGTAATGATCTTTTGCTTTCTTCATGAATGGTACCTTTGTGTCGTCTCACAAAGCATCTAGTCTTTGATCATTAGTATTCAATATACCAAGTCTAGCATTCACCACATATTGAATAAAAACCATTAAGTTGTGTTAACAACTGAAAATTATATTAGAATTTAGTGCATGTTAAGACAGTCCTTAGTTTACAAATATATGGTCTAGATAAGTCCTATTTGCCCTTTAATTTTATGTAAATTTCTTCTCACTTTTAAGTGATTAAGCCAGCTCCTACCAAAAAATCCAACGCATTGCCCTTGAGTACACTAGATTGGCAGTTCAACACCTAATGAACAGTATCACCAGAGGTCTTCCCACTACTTGCAACAAATTATGCAACACAGTCACCTTCACATACACAGTTTTTAACTTTTTTAAAAATTATTTGTCCCTTCATGCACTGTTTCCTCCCTCTCCCTCCCCTTTCTCTCAGTTCCCCTTGTAAGACTAATTGTCATACACAATGCCTTCTAATCATCCATTCTCACTTTTAACTTACTAAAGCTACATAAGAACTTTGCACATGTTCTAATTTAACTACAGATTCTTGGAGATAGGAGCAAAGATCATTTGTAAGGTGAGAACTATCTTTATACTAATCAAGCTCTCAGACAAAAACCTGAGTCATTTTAAAGTATAACGTTAAAGTTTTACGTGATAACTAAGAAAAGTGCTATAATGCTATACCATGGACCATAAAACAAAATGAGTTTTAATTGGGAGGACCCACCGATACCTGAATTTCCCCCCTTATTGCTATTATGGTAAGTTCAAATGTTAAAAGCATCTACTTAGGAAGCTGTGCAACCTCTCTGCATGAGCAGTTTGTTTCTAGAATGTAATTTACTGGAGAGAAGAACAGCTCACACAGATAATTAGTGTCACACAGTATTTTAAGTGGATGAAACACTTGAGCTCATTAATGAAATTGCTCACAATAACAACATGGGGGAGGGGAATTGATCAATAAATTTGCCCTGTAAGTTCAAACGTACATTGTTTAGGGATCACTTGTAAATTATACATATATTTTCAATTGCTTAGAAAGTCATCTAAAGTAAAACTGTATTTTCTTAATTCTAATATGAGCTTCCATGTTTGGAAGGGTGGAGGAACAGCGCAAGAGAGGAAGGCCCTCAGTGAGATGAATTGGTTCAGTGACTGGGGTAATGTCAGAGACAATAAGGTTGGCCAACAATAGAGCAGGTTTCAGGGCTATTGTACATAGGTTTGCTATGAGTCACAGGCAACTTGACAGCACATAACAATAACAATAAATATGACCTTGGAGTTCTGATGGCTTTTTAGTAAGAAATTGCACTGCTAAACCAAAGGAACACAGTTTGAATGCACTAGCTGTTCCAAGAGTGAAAGATGGGCAATCTCCATCTGTGCAATTTCCAGCTTCTGAAAATAGGGTCAGCTGTTAGTTGTTTCTGACTCGATGGTTCATAACAACCAAAACATGACCTTGGTTAAGATGCCGCTACCAATGTAACTGGATAGGCAGTGTGGTGATCCTTTGGCCTCAGGCTGTCTATCATGCAGAGAAGCTTTTATTAGTTCCTGGATCCTTTACCACCTCCTACTCATTCCTCTACAGGAGTGACTTACTTGACTCATGAGATTGATGGAGAAAGCACAGAATGCCCAAGTCAATCATTTTCTCTTCATCTTTCCCCCCACTTTATTCTGCTTCAGGAAGAGCATTATCTACTATTTGTTGGAAGAGCTTGCCTCTGCAAGGGGAACTCATCAATCCTCAACTGTGCCCATGATTCTGTGTAGGCTTAATTCATGAGTAAGGACTTAGCAAATCCACTTGAGCAAAGATTTAAAGCTTCACCTTTCAACCAGATATTTATAGATGGTAAAAGTTATTTTTTATCTCCATCTTTCCAAATCCTACTTCTCTCTCACTTAGTTCCAACTCTAGAGAGGAAGAAAGAAGTATTATATACTGGTCCTTAAAACTTTAGCATGGTTTTCCAACTTTTTCTTCAATTTTATGTTGAGAAAAGAATTTGAGAAGCTGTGCTGTATGAAGGAGATGCTGTCAAGGCCACAATCTCACAGTCTCCTTCATGGTCAAGCTCATTGTTGCATCAGTCCATCTCCTTGAAAGTTTTCCTCTCTTTTGCTTATGCTCTGCTTTTTCCAACAGGATGTCTTTTTCCAAGGACTAGTCCCGCTTGACAACATGCCCAAAATATGTGAGATAATGTGAGCACTATTGTTGTACTTCCTTCAAAACAGATTTGTTCAGTCTGTTGACAGTCAGTAGTATATTCAACACTCTTCCAACACTACAGTTGAAAGGCTTCAATTCCTCCTTGGTCTTCTCTGTTCATTTTCCTAACTTTCAAATGCCTAGGAAGCAATTGATAATATCATGGGTTGGGCCAGGGACATCTTAGTCTTTAAATGGATATCTTTGTAACAAGATCCTTGACAGAAGATTTTTCCCAATGCAAAATATCTTTTGATTTATTAACTATTGTTATCCCAGGTGCTGATCATGAATCCAAGTAAAACAAAATCCTTGACAATTTCAAGCTTTCCCCCATCTATCATGATGTTGCCTAATGGTTCAGGGCTGAGGATTTTTGTTGTCTTGATATTGAGTTGTAACCTGTATTAAAGACTGTGATCTTTGATCTTCTTCAGTGAGTGACTACTTCAAGTCTTCTTTTCTTCCTGCAAGCAAGGCTCTGTCATCTGCATAATTCAGATGGTTTTTTTATAACTCTTCCTCCCAATTCTGCTACCATACTCTCCTTCATACAGCACAGCTTCTCAAATTCTTTTCTCAACATACAGCTGAGTAGGTATGGAGAAAAAATAAAACTAATGCATAACTTTTCTGATTTTAAATTATTCAGTGTTCACTTGTTTAGTTCAGACAACTACTTGTTGGTCTTATGTATAGGTTTCATATGAATACAATTAAGTATTCTAGAACTGTCTGAATGTCCATTCATTTCTTTTCACTTATTCCAATAAAGTGTTCATTGTGTATCCACTCAATTTCTTTTTTTTTTTTTAAACAAATGTGTAATCAATACCTACTCTGCAAGGATTTGTTTTTCCTCTTAGGAAGTTGTTTTTGTTTTTTGTTTTTTTTTTCTTTTCTAGCAGTTGATTTGTTTGCTTTATTTTTTTTTTAATAACTATTGTCATTTCTTTTTTTTACTTTTTTAAATTAATTTAGTTTGGTTTTTTTTTTCATTTCAATGAACATCTACAGAGATATTGGAATTCCATTCATTCATTGTTGCACCCTTCTCCCCGCACAAACTCCCCCCCCCTCGCGTTTGTGCCCCTCCTTGAAAAGCAAAACTCCCTCATTGGTACACAATCCCCCCGCACCTCCCCAAACCCCACCCCCTACCCCCAAATATATAATCCACTCTGCAACCCTCATTGCATATTCCTACGATAAAAATAATTCCCTAAAATATAATACTTTTAGACTATTCTCTCCCCCATAGACTTCAATGCCCTAAATATATTTCATCCAGTTTTTCTCAGTCTTACCCCCACCCCAATGCCAGCCTCATTCTACAACAGTAGCACCATATAGCATTTGTCCCTTTGTGACTGAGATACCTCACTCAGCATAATGTCCTCCTGGGTCACCCATTTTGAATAATATTGCATGAGTTCCTTGTTTTTCAATGCAGCATAATATTCCGTTGTGCGAATATACCACAGCTTCTCTACCCATTCGTTTGTTGATGGGCATTTAGGTTGTTTCCAACTCCTTGCTATTGTAAACAAAGCTGCGATAAACATGGGTATACATATATCTACTTGGATGTCATTTATGGTCTCTTTAGGGTATATTCCCAGTAGTGGAATTGCTGGGTCAAATGGTATCTTTATTTGCAACTTTTTGAGAAAGCGCCACAATGCTTTCCACAGTGGTTGCACCATTTTACACTCCCACCAACAGTGAATAAGGGTTCTTCCACTCAATTTCTAATCTCTTCCACACCTCCATAACCATACCAGATTGGTTCTTTCTGTAAGTAAATCTGTTTTAGTTGGTTGGTTGTTTCTAGTGAGTTGTGGTTTCTTTTTTCTTTTTTTCTCTCTTTTTTTAGAAATTAATTTTAATGAAAGTTTACAGAGACTTAGGGTTTTCAGTCATACTTTGTTGCAATTTTCTCCCTGTCCACCTCCTCCCCCCCAATTCACTCTTCTTGAAAATTAAAGAAAAACTCTTTTATTGTTATGCAATCCCTCCTTCCCAAGTCCACTCTACTGTGCAGCCTTCATTCTGGACTCCTATCATGACAATGATAGGCAATCATATATCCCTTTTAAACAGTACTCTTTCTCATTTGTTTCAATGCAGTATACATCATTCCTCCCCTCCTTCTCTGTCTTTCCTCTACCCCAATGTCAGTCCCATTTTACAACAGTCGTCCTATGCAATATTTGTCCTTTTGTGACTTAGATATTTCACTCAGCACAATGTCTCCAGGGTCACCCATTTTGAATAATATTTCATGAGTTGCTTGTTTTTCAATGTTGCATAGTATTCCACTATGTGAATATACCAAAGCTTCTCTATCCATTCATTTGTTGATGGGCACTTGGGTTTTTTCCAGCTCTTTGCTATTGCAAACAAAGCCACAATAAATATGGGTGTGCATATATCTGCTTGAGTGGCAGTTATGATTTCTTTAGGGTAAATTTCCAGTAGTGGAATTTCTGGGTCAAATGGTATTTCTATTTGTAACTTTTTGAAAAAGCACCTTACAGCCTTCGATAGTGGTTGCACCATTTTACACTCCCCCTAACAGCGAATAAGGGTTACAGTTTCTCCACAACCTTGCCAGCATTTGATGTTTGCTGTTCTGCTAAATTTTGCTATTTTTTCCTGTGGTGAGATGATATTTCATAGTTGTGTTGGTAGTTTTTGTTGTTGTTATTGTTGTTGTTTTAATATATGTAACTGTGGTCGCCATTTGAATGAAGCGCAAACAGGCAAGAAAAGAATGTAGAAGAATAAAAGAAAGAGACTGACTTTTCAAAATTGAGACAAGCTGTTCGGCTTCTCAGGCAGGGTAAACTTGGTGCCTATCAGAGCCCACTTCCAAGTGTTGAGATTGGAGTACACTCACTCACAGCAATCAACTGGATCCACAAGAGTGGAAGTTGATGCAATTCAACAACAGAGAAACAGATTGAAGTTGAATGAGTTCCTTCAGTACTGCCCACCTAACATGCTCAAATATGTGGATGAGCTTGTTGATTTGAGGAAAAGGTGTCATGAGGACCTCTGACTTTTTGACTGGGTCCCCTATAGAGCCTAGGGCTGAGCAAGGAGACTGGCATATCTGGTCAAGGGGGAGAAGTGTGGACTCCTGACCTTCCAGCTGATGCCCATTTGAGCCTGGACACAGAAGGCTGGTTGACCAGAGCTGACCAGAACACAACCAGATGGAGAGAGGATGATCCACACTGTGACCAGGGTAAACTGCTGCAAACTGATGATGGCCTTCTCTGGACTGCAATTTGCTTGGGAATGCAGGTACTCAAAGCTGCCAAGTTCAACAGAGGATTCTTTTACAAAAAGGACATGCTTGTCCCTCAGAGTACTGGTTTGATTGGGATGGGCAACTCAGAATTTGGCTATATAAAAGGGGATATTAGAGCATGAGGCATGAAGTAGCTGGCTCACACACCAAGGAAGTTATTAGTAAGATGACCAAAAGGTGGGGGGGGGGGAACCGCAATATATATATGAACAAAATACAGTGTAAATGAAATGAACTATAACATTTCTTTTAAAAAAGAGACAGTACAATTTTTTCAAAAAAAATAACTGCAATCATATTTCTTATATAGTGTTTGCCCTTTTGTGACTTTTTTTATTCATCATACATTCTCCAGACTCAACTAAATATAGTTGAGTTTATTTCACAAATGTTTCATTGTTTCTTTTCAGTACCACTTCATTGTGTGAATGTATCACAGTTTCTTTGTCCATTTGCTGATGGCCACTTGGGCTATTTCCATCTCTTTGCTATTGTAAATAATGCTGCCATAAACATGGGTGCATATATATCTGTTTGTGTTGCAGCTCTTTTTTTCTGTGGGGTATATTCCCAATAGTAGAATAGCTGGATCAAATGGTCCTTCTATTTTCAACTCTTTTGAGGAAATGCCAGACTTGCTGCCATAGTGGTTGCACCATTCTCCGTTCCCAGCAGCAGTGCATGAGAGTTCCAACCCCACCACACCCCTGCCAGCTTTTTAAGTTAACTGATTTTCCAATAATTTCTTCTTGGTCAAGTTAGTGTCTGTTGCTTGCAATCAACTAAAACGACTGGAAACTTTCAATAAATATTTAACTAAAACTAAATGTATTATAAAATAAACATTAAAATTTAGGGATATATTACATAATAATATTTAGATACATTTAAAGGAAAGAATGCCGTACCAAGAGACTCTTAGCTGTTTACCTGTAACATCAAAATACAGTGGAATTCTTGTCCTATTAAAATCCTTCATTTTTGTATCTTATTTCCATAAATCCTATTATTACTATTATCTAGGCATGTCAGGTTTTTTCCTAAGTTGTAGCCAGTTTGATTTAATTTGTCTAATGGTTTATTTCAAATTGACTGTGAGACAAATGTAATGATCATTAAATTGGAAGGGAACATGATTAAGATTTCTGAAAGTATGTTACTCTCACCTAGAGTCATTATGTGATAGGTTTAAAATATAATTTCCACAAAAGAACTAGTCTTAAACCGTTCCTTGTTACAAGAAAGCATCATTTAAAAGTATTTTTTAAGAACCAAGTAATTTTCATGTCATTCTAAAGTACGTACTAAGAAAAATACATTGCATTAGATAAGATTTAATACTGTTTGAAATGAAATAATTCCTCAAAACACAATTAGTATATTTATAACTGAGTAGAGCAAAAAATGAGTTTTGTGTGTGTCTATTCTTTTTGTACAACTTATGGTAAACATATTGATTATGGCTTCTTGAATTGCTTAGGTAAATATTGCTACTATTACTTAGTGATGAGGCATTATAGCATTTTTTTTTTTGCTACAAATGGTTCTTGTTGTTGTTGATTGACTTCAAGTAGAGCATGACTGATAGTGACCCTATGAACAAAAGGCCTGAAGACCCTCACCAATTATCAACATTTATCAAAGTTCATAGAGTTTCCAGAGGCATGTTGTTTAGGAGGTGGATGCCACTCCTGCTTCCAATGTTACAAATTAGGAGTTGAAAATAGAAAGTAGAAGCTTTGAAAGAATACCTTTTATAAACAATAAAGACAATAAGACATCGCTGAAGAGTTTGGAGAAGTGTCTGAATTTACATAGACTTTGACGTAACGGATAGAGAGTTGAGCTGCTAACTGAGAAGCAGGTGGTTCAAATCCACTGATCTCTGCAGGAGAAAGATGAGATATCTCCATTCACGAAAGTTGGTACCACTTAAAGCCCAATAAAGGATCAGCCACGCTTCAGTTCTAACATAAAGGCAATGCGTTGAGTTAAATAAGGTCAGTTTTTCCCAAGCAGAGGAGTTTATGTTGATGATTGTCCATGTAAAAGATATTGGAAGTAACTGGAAGACTCTACTATATGCAGATGACACAACCCTGCTTGCTGAAACTGAGGAGGACCTGAAGCGCTTGCTGCAGAAGATCAAGGACTACAGCCTCCTATATGGACTGAAGCTCAACATCAAGAAAACAAAGATTCTCAGCACTGGGCCAATTGGCAGCATCAGTATGGATGATGAAGAGATTGAGATAGTTAACAGTTTTAATTTACCTGGATCCACAGTCAACACTCTTGGTAATAGCAGCCAGGAAATCAAGAGACGAATTGCATTGGAAAAGTCGGCTGTGGGGGACCTCTCAAGAGTACTGAAGAGCAATGATGTCAGGCTGGAGACTAAGGTGTGCCTGATCCGGGCTATAGTCTTCGCAATTACGTGCTATGCATCAGAGAGTTGGACAGTGAATAGGGTTGGTAGAGAATTGATGCCTTTGAATTGTGGTGCTGGAGAAGAGTGTTGAATATACCATGGACTGCTAGGAGAACAAACAGGTTTGTCCTGGAGAGGGTGAAGCCAGAATGTTCCCTGGAGTCAAGGATTCTGAGGCTTCATCCTTGGAGAGGGATATCATGTTTGGCAGCGAAGGAGAGGAAGACCTTTGATGAGATGGATTGATTCTGTGACTGGAGAGGTGGGAATAAGTGTGTTTGAGATGTCTAGGTTGGCACAGGATAGAAGAGCTTATAGAGCTCTTGTACATAGGGTCGCTGTGAGTTGTAAGTGACTCGAAGGCACATAACAACAACAACAACAACAAATTGTTCTTATCCACTTGTAGCTTCAGGAATTCCACCAGCTATCTGCAAGCTCATATCTTGATTTTGTTTGTCTGTTTGCTAAGATGTAAATACCACTCAGCTTTAGGATTCTTGGTGGTTTAAGAGTTGAGCATGATAAAGAAAAGTTCTGTTTCACCCTAGTTCAGTCACATAATAGGTTATAGAAGCATGCTCATGATGCAGTGCTACGTGCTGCAAAACCATTCTTTTTATAATACCATTCTGTAAGTGGGAAGTTCTGCTAGCATCGTACTCTGTGAAGAGAGTTTCAGATGCTGACAAGTGTTTTGAAGACTAGCCCTTCCAGACCACAATATAACCACTTCCAGAAAGGCTAGGACAATCTTAGAGATCCAGGCAGGCTCACTTCTGAGCTAGGGCCGTGTTCATATCTCAATTTCATGGGATCATTTTGTTTCAAAGATCCTTAGCCAGGAGCTCCATTTCAGAACTATTTAATTTTGACTCATTTAGGGTATAGGATTTGCATTATCAGTCCCTTCTGTGCCAGATGGCCCTGGTCTTCTTATGCCAATTAGTCCATCTCCTTCCTAGGGACTTACTCGGAGCATCCAGAACAAGATAATCTTTGGTAACACAGTTGGGTGGGGAGGAGCGGGGGGGGGGGGGAGAAAGATAAAGTTGTTTCAAATGTGCCTGATAGGACATTTTTACCTTTTCATAATAAATCAAGACCTTAAAACCATTAAAATGACAGAAAAATCTGTTTCATGATCATTATTGTTAATACTGAATAGCAGCTGGTACAAACTTTCTGTGAAAAAGTGAAATTTTGGATAGATTTTCCTGTCATATTAATATGCTAATTCTCCTCTTGGCACCATCTATTTTCAATTACATGAATAAAAAGTGTTTCAAGCACACCCTCCACTGTCTGTAGCTAATTATTACAACCACAATGTTTACTTCAATTTATTAAATAGTTACTATGGGCACATAATAAGCACCAGTAACTCTGCTAAGCACTTTCTATTTCATTCTCTATCAGTTCTGTGAGGTTAAAGGAGATCAAGTATATTGCACAGGTTCACACCACTAATGTGGCCAAGCTGAGAGGACTGTCTGGCCATACACTGCCTTCCAGCAGAAGAGATGCCACAGTATTAGTACTTAGCACGAGAATCGAAGCTACTTCAACCATTCCTAATTTTTCTTTCGCTCTTCTTCTTGTAATACACACATATACACACAAGCCTCCCAAAACATTTCATTTTACAGGGAGCACTTCAGGGCAGGACATAAAATGCATACATATCAAGCAACTAGTTGGTTTCCAGCAAACTCATGGTGATCCATGTGTGTCAGAAGAGAATTGGCATTTTAAATGTCTCAGCTTTCAGAAGAAGATTACCAGACATTTCTTCCAAGGCATTTGTCAAACCTACAACCTTTCAGTAAGCAAATGAGCACATTACCTGTTTGTAGCACATGGACTTCAAACTATATGCCCACTGTACATTCAAACATGGGGTTTTGGCTGCTGAGACAGCCTAGTAGGGGTTGTCTTTACTTTGGGACCAAATAAACCTCTGGGAGAGATAGTAATTGGCTCTGTTGGGCCTGATGTCTGATGTCTGCCCCCACAAGGGCTTAAACCCCTAGAGTGTCAAGGTGCAATGGCCACTCACTGACTATCATTACAGAATGATGAGGAAGAAATTCACCCTGAGAGGAGAAAATGCCAGGATATTGTTACAGGTGGTAAAACACCTAAACAAGAACATATGTTATGGAGATTTTTATATTATGACAAAAACAAACAAATCATTCCAGAATAAGGAAAATCCTTCAACAATGACACCAGTGGTATGTCACGAGTCATGGTCATACCTTGCTTTCATTTACAAGATTCTGAGCACTGTTGTAAATTGTAGATGGTGCTATCTGACTGGGTAGACGAATGATTAATGATTGGAATACATAGGAAATTTCAAAGTAAAAGATTATAGAACTTGTTAGATGGTTCCTGCTGCGTGGCTACATAATGGTCAGAGTTATGGCATGAGAATTAAAGGAGGTGTCCAGTCAAGTAATTGCTTCAAGATGCATTAATAATAATGAGTGACTGGAATGCAAAAGTTGGGAACAGAGAAGAAGAATCAGGAGTCAGAAAACATGGGCTTGGTGACAGAAATGAACCTGGAGATAGAATGATTGAATTTTGAACAATCAATGATTTATTCATTTAAAATACATTTTATAAGAAACATGAACACAGGTTATACACATAGATTTCACCTGATAGTATGCATAGGAATCAGATTGATTACATCTGTGGAAAGAACCACTGGAGAAGCTCAATATCAGCTGTGAAAACTAGGCTGGGTGCTGACTGTAGAACAGACCACCAACTACTCATATGCAAGTTCAAGCTGAAGCTAAGGAAAATTAAATTGAATGCATGGGAACCAAAATATGACCTTGAGTCTATCCCACCTGAATTTCAAAACAATTTCAGGAACAGGTTTCAAGCCATGAACACCAATGAGCGAAGATCACATGAGATGTGGGAGGATATCAAGAATATCATCCAGGAAGAGTGCAAAAGGAAGAAAATACCAAATTGATGTCAGAAGAGACTGAATATTTCACTAGAGCACCAAGAAGTCAAAGCAGAGGGAAGAATTCAAGATATTAAGGAGCTAAACAGAAGATTTCAAAAGGCAGAGCGAGATGACAAAGTAAAAATATTACAATGCAAGAAGTGCATTATAATACAGTGCAAGGAGCTGGAGTCAGAAAGTCAAAAGGGCCGAACTCATTCAGCACTTCTTAAGCTCAAGGAACTGAAGAACAAATTCAAACCCCGAGTTGCAATACTTAAAGATGCTTTCAGCAGAATATTAAATGATCCAAAAAGTATTAAAAGAAGATGAAAAGAATATACTGAGTCATTGTACCATAAGGAATTGGCAGACACAGAAGAATTTCATGAAACAACGTACGAGCAAGAGCCTATGGTGATGAAGAAGTTCAAGCTGCTTTGAAAGAATTGGCAAAAAATAAGGCCTCAAGAATCAATTGTATACCAATTGATGTATTTCAACTAACAGACACTGTCCTAGACGTGCTCACCAAGTTGTGCCAAGAAATCAGGAGAACAACCACTTGGCCAAGTGACTGAAAGAGAGCTATATTTGTTCCCATTCCAAACAAAGGTGATCCAACAGAGTGTGGAAATTACGAAACAATATCAATGATTTCACATGCAAGCAAGATTCTGCTGAAGATTATCCAAAAACAACTGGAACAGCACATCAACAGAGAACTTCCAGAAGTGCAGGCTGGGTTTAGAAGAGGTTGTGGTACTAGAGATATTGTATCTAATGTTAGATGAATTTTGGCTGAAAGCAGGGAGTATCAGAGGAACATCTATCAGTGTCTCATTGATTATGCAAAAGTGTTTGACTGTGTGGATCACAGCAAACCGTGGCTAACTCTAAGAAGAATGGGAATCCCAGAACATTCGATTGTTCTTATGGGAAACACCAGGAGTCAGTCATCAGAACAAAGCAAGGAAACACTGCATGGTTCAAAATTGGGAAGGGTGTACGCCAAGGACGTGTCTTATCTCTATACCTTTTCAACCTGTATGCAGAGCAGATCATCTGAGAGGCTGGGCTCTATGAGGAGAAATGTGTCATCAGCATTGGAGGAAGATTCATCAACAATCTGTGTTATGCAGATGACACAACCCTGCTTGCTGAAACTGAGGAGGACCTGAAGCACTTGCTGCAGCGGGTCAAGGACTGCAGCCTTCAATATGGATTGAGGCTCAATATCAAGAAGACAAAGATTCTCACCACTGGACCAATTGGCAGCATCAGGATAGATGATGAAGAGATTGAGCTTGTTCACAGCTTTAGTTTGCTTGACTCCACAGTCAACACTCTTGGCACCAGCAGCAGCAAATGAAAAAAGTATTGCAGTGGGAAAGTCTGCTGTTAGGGACCGTTCCAAAGTACTGAAGAGCAACGATGTCAGTCTGGAGACTAAGGTGCGTCTTATACAGACCATGATTTTTGCAATCACTTGCCATATGTCAGAAAGCTGGACAATGACTAGGGATGATAGAAGGAGAATTGATGCCTTTGTGCTGTGGTTCTGGAGAATAGTATTGAATATACCATGGACTGCTAAGAAAATTAACAGGTTTGTCCTAGAGAGGGTTAAACGAGGCTGCTCCTTGGAGGCAAGGATTCTGAAGCTTTGTCTGACATACTTTGGACATGTTGCAAGGAGGGACCAGTCCTTGGAGAGGGATGTCATGCTTGGTGGAGGGAAAGCTCACGAGAGGAAGAACTTCTATGAGGTGGATTGATTCAGTGACTGGGGAAATTGGGGTCGGTGTGTCGGAGACAGTGGTGAGATTGGCACAGGATAGAGCAGGGTTTTGGGCTCTATCATAGGGTCGCTATGAGTCACAGGTGACTCAATGGCACATAACAATAACAACAACAAGCTTGTCTGGCTACAATCCAATTTTAAATTGTACTTTCCCTGAGCGCAAAGCCACATTGCAGATTTAATGATTTCAAAGAAATTAAAATAGTGTCTGAGCCTTTTGTCAAGAATCAGAATGGAATTAAACCTTAGCCACAGACCTCAGCCTTTAATAGCCAAGTGCCTCAGATTTTAAACTCTAATATAATACACAGAGGCTTGCTTCCCATTTTAAAAAGAGGATAGTGTTTCTACCTCTTAAATTACTGTTCAAATGGTTTCCCAGCTTTTAAAGAAGAACCACCCAAGATAACCACACAAACGAAAGAATTGTATTGGAAAATGAAGGGAGCACAAAGCAGGTCTGTTTGGGTTTAGTGATAGAATTTACTAGATGGTAGAGAGGTACTCTTTCTATTCTCATCTACCCTGGTTCAATTTTAACAGGGTAACACTTAGCACAGAACAGATCAAGACAAAATCAGAACAACAGATGATGACTACAAACCAACTAACCAAAGCCAGAGATGGAGGTCACGCTAACCCAAGTGTGGAACATCTTTTCCAGGTAGAGCAATGATTGACAATGATCTGCAACCCAAATGACCAAGTAGAAGAGAAGAAAGACACAGAGAGGGTAGGAAAGGATGATGAGTTGCAGCCATTAGATATTCTAGCACAAGAAAGGAACAATATTCTTGGTGGAGAGTGAGCCAGATGTTAGGCATCTAGTTAGTTGGTTTTGGTTTTTGCACTGATAATTTAAATTTTTTATCTTAAAACAAAAGCTAAGATTCTCACCATTAGGCCGATTGGCAGCAGCATGATAGAAGGGGAAGAGATTGAGATTGTTGACAGCTTCAGTTTGCTTGGCTCCACAGTCAACACTCTTGGCACCAGCAGCCAGCAAATTAAAGATGAACT
>NW_006399776.1:9479322-9480247 GCF_000299155.1 Elephantulus edwardii
CCCAGAACACTTGATCGTTCCAATGCGAAACTTATACTTGGACCAGGAGGCAGTCGTCAGAACAGAGCAAGGGAACACTGCATGATTCAAAATTGAGGAGGGCGTATGCCAGGGATGCATCCTATCTCCATACCTTTTCAACCTATATGCAGAACAATAAAAATAGATAGATAAATATATAAAATTTAAAACTCATGCTTTCTTTCTTGATTCTGGAATTTCTTCATACTATCGAGAAAAAGAAAAAGCAGACTTTTAAAAACCAGAGATTGGGGAAAAATATTTGGTAATGACATGTCAGATAAGAGACTTATGTCTAGAATTTATAAAATACTCAAGCACCACAACAAGATAAATGTAAACAACCCAATTGAAAATGGGCATAGGATATGAACAGACACTTCACCAAAGAAGACATTCAGGTGGCAAACAAATACATGAAGAAATGTTCAAAATCCCTAGCTCTAAGAGAAGTGCAAATAAAAAAAAAACTATGAGATATCATCTCACCCCAGTGAGAATAGCAAAATTTAACAGAACAGCAAACATCAAATGTTGGCAAGGTTGCAGAGAAACTGGAACCCTTATTCATTGTTGGTGGGAGTAGAAAACAGTGCAACCACTATGGAAGGCTGTATGGTGCTTTCTCAAAAAGTTGCAAATAAAAATACCATTTGACCCAGCAATTCTACTATTTAGACTATACCCTAAAGAAACCATAACTGCCACCCAAGCAGATATATGCACATCCATGTTTATTACAGCTTTGTCCACAATAACCAAGAGTTGGAAACAACCTAAGTGCCCATCAACAAATGAATGAATAGAGGAGCTGTGGTATATTCACACAATGGAACACTATGCTGCATTGAAAAACAAGGAACTCATGCAATATTATTCAAAATGGGTGACCCTGGAGGACATT
>NW_006399776.1:9480347-9494552 GCF_000299155.1 Elephantulus edwardii
AGAGCAATGATGTCAGTCTGGAGACCAAGGTGCACCTGATACAGGCCATGGTCTTTGCAATTACTTGCCATGCATCAGAGAGCTGGACAATGACTAGGAATGATAGAAGGAGAATTGATGCCTTTGAGCTTTGGTGTTGGAGAAAAGTATTGAATATACCATGGACTGCTAAGAGAACAAATAGGTTTGTCCTGGAGAAGGTGAAGCCAGGCTAGTCCTTGGAGGCAAGGATTCTGGGGCTTCATCTGACATATTTTAGACATGTTGCAAGGAGGGACCAGACCTTGGAGAGGAACATCATGCTTGGGAGGGTAGAGGGACAGCTCAGGAGAGGAAGACCCTCAATGAGATGGATTCAGAGACTGGAGTAATGGGAATAAGTATGTCAGAGACAATGAGATTAGTACATGATAGAGCAAGGTTTAGGGCTGTTGGACATGGGGTCGCTATGAGTCACAGGCAACTTGGCACACAACAACAACGAGAAGACAAATGGCTCATAAGCTTATAAGATTTAAACTTTAAAATGATAAGCACAGATTTCTATTACATTAGAAGGAGCAGGGATGTTCAAATTTATCTAGTTCTCCACTAACTCTGTATGCTGAACTGTTTTTCACCTCTCCTGACAGATTTTTCCCTGGCTACTACTCCATGGACACATCCAATCATCTCCTGTTTTCATAGGTCTGATACACTTTCTATAAGATCTCAAAATGGATTCATTTGTTGTCCCCACATCACTACACTTCCTTGATTAACACACACACACACAGAGGGATAGTCTACAAATAGGTATGGTGTATGTCTACAGAATTTGTTCCTTAAGAAGGGACAGAAAACAAATAGGGATATTTTGTTATTAAGCACAATGTTCTTTTCTTCAGGACTACCCCTCAGTTTTCCATAGTTTTGGAAGAAGAATATGCTAAGGGACTTGTTTAGTTCCTTTCTGAAACTACAGCTGAGACTGAGTGTTAATTTAGCCAAGAAACATCTATGAAGTACATATTATGTGAAAACATTTATATACTCAGATCCACAGATACAAACACAAATGGTCCCTAGCCCTCAGTGCACTAGTGCAATGTTTGTTAAAGAAGCTTGTATAGTACCCTGAAGCCTCTAGCATATATTCATATTGCTGAAGGAGGTAAAACTCACTGCTTGGTGCTCTTGTAGCATAAAGGCTTTGGCACACTAACACTCAGACAAAGCTTGATTTTCCAGGAAGGGAGCACTGGAGGTGTCATATCCTGAATAAACATTCACAGACGTCTCTCTACACCTGACCTCACTTGTATTCTCTGGGCCAAAGCATTGAAAGAATTCTTCTGAAGAGAGAATCTAACAACAAGGAGAAATTAAGAATTTTAATTACCCAACTGTTTCCATGCTTCAGGGACCCTTTTTCATTTAGAGTGACACAACATGGAACAAAAAGCCCTGAATACAACTGATTTCAAAGAGATGCAAAACTTGCTGTGATTCTCTAATTCAAACACACTGGAGCGACCAGCTGGCAGGCGGTGCAGCCTCTCTCAACCCGGAAGAGGCTGTGGGGGTGGGATCCCTGTGGGGCCCCTGGAAGGGACTACAGCTCTGAGGAGCAGAGGGGGCTGTTCACACCACACTGGAGGGGGCCAGAGGTGCTTCCTGGCTTATTAAGTGTGTCTTTTAAAACCCTTACCTGTGAGAGGCTGCCTCATCTCAACATCTACTATTGGAACACTCAGTGCTGCATTCACACATGTAGAACAATCATTAAAAATGAAAGGCTGTGAAACAAGCTGATGAAGGTCTCCATGAAGGGGTGGGAAATTTAGCATTTCATCTCATCTGTCCTTTTCATTGTGCCATAAACTTTTATCATGGGCACAAAATGAGAGATGAATAAGCCATAACATATTCTGTTTGTCAGGAAGGGAAGATGTCCCCTAGGCAATGTCATGAGATCAGTGGTGAATGGCAGTGTAACCAAAGAGACAGTACTCAGAACCCAGTCCTGCTTCGACACCAACAAAAAAACCACACAACTCAATGCAGCAAATCATAGGCTATGAACTGCAGATATGGGGGCAGTTTTAGAGGTGAGAGGATAATATTTAGAATGTTGTTGTTGTTGTTCGGTGTCGTCCAGTCACAGGCGACTCATAGCAACCCTATGAAGGAGAGTCCTCAACGCTTGGGTGCCTTTCATCCTCTCTCCAGGTTCATAGGGTTTCCGGAGGCAAGCTATTACAGAAGTGGATGCCACTCCTCCTTCCAAGAATATTTAGAATAGCTGTGTCAAACTGGCTTTGCAGGTACAACCAGGGCGCTCCTTAGAGAGAGAGAGACGGTAAAACTTCATTTCACGTGCATTGGGCATGTTGTTTGGGGGGAACCCAATCTTTGCAGGGGGAAAACATTGAGCTGGAAAAGCTGGAGGGTCAGAGGCAGACAGGAAGATACTCAACAAGATGGATTGACCAGTGTAACACTGAGCTTGAACACATCAAAGATCTTGAGGGTGGTGCAGAATAGGGCAAGTTTCAGTCTGCTATTCGTAGGGTTTCTGTAAGTCATGGTCTGCTTAATGGTACCTAACACCACCACATCAGTACAAGAATATCGCCAGAGTCTCCCTGTACAGAATAGGTGCTTAGCCAAAATTTCTCATTATGTAATGGGCCAGACTTCCAGAAAAGTCTAAAATATGAGACATATAACGCAAAACATACAGAGTTCTGTTCATATTACAAAAGCGCTATAGACAATCATGTTGTTGTTGTGTATCATCAGTCAGAACCAGCCTATAGCTGACCCTCTGGCAGGTTTTCAGAAGAGTCAATCACTCAGGAGGAGATTGCCCACCCTTCTGCAGAATAGCTGGTGGCCTTGAACCATGGGCCTTCAGGATTGCAGCACATGATTACTTGTTTCTTGCCACTAGGCTGCCAGAGCTTATAGGGTATGAATCTTCAATGCGGGGCTTGTACTTGTCCTTTAATGTTATGCAAATTTACAATTTGAAACAATTGAACCAACCCCATCCTGCACCAAATTCTTCCTTACAATCACCTTCACTTGCTGCTGCTCATCCAGCCTTGCGGTGCAGTAGATTGCTCAACATGGCTTTCCTAGACATCAGCTTTGATTTCCATCATGTGGCTGGGTAGGACTTTGCTACTAACGTGAAAAAGTAAACAATGCCTTAATCATCGGAACATGCAAGCAAGATGCGTAAACTACTAATGAGAGGATTGCTTGGTTTTGCCATCCTACAAGATTTAAATTGAACAGACTTAGAGGCAGAAAATGGGAATCTTGATACCATCAAGAAAGTAGAAAGAATACAAAATATCCTTTAGGGTCAGAGATTCCTGTGCTAGACAGACACCCAGATCAGATTAGCTCAGATCAGCAACACCAGCACAGCAAAGGTAGCAGAGAACTAGAAATCCAAGTGAGGCAAAGCTGAACCAAGACTGTGGTCCCATGATGCCAGAGTCAAGGGCCTTCCCTCGGCTTGCTGGTGGAGATGTGGGGAAGCAGGCAAAGCACCATGACTGGCAGTACTAGAAGAGTACATCAGTCCAGAGTCGTCAAGGGGGAAGGCCCAGGAAGGTTGAAGGTCCGAGGATATTCCTGAGAACCTGTCGTTACTGAAGAGTTGTATCCTGATTCCAACTTGATTTGTAATCTATTATTTCCCTAATAAATTTCATAATTAGGAGTATGGTGTGTGAATGTTGTGTGGCCATTGCAATGGACCCAGTGATGAGTCCAGTAATAGAGCAACAAACACTCTCAGGGAGGGGTGATTGAAGTCCAACTTGATAGAAGAACTTGAGGGAGCATGGAGGAATGGCTGAATTCATCAGAATTAGTTTTGTGCTTTTGATGTTGGGGGTGGGGACTCATTCTTCTTGTGGAACTAGCAGAGGTCATACACAGCTGCCTCCAAATTAGCTACACTGTTCTTACGAACTTTCATACCATTGAAAAGGCTTCATGTATTTTCTTGCACTGAAGTTTGGCATTTTGTAAGAACAATGTGCACCTGTTACGACTTGCCTACAAATTGGACTTAAAGACACCATTAAGAGTGGATCTCATTTTTAACCTGAAAACAGCCTGGGCAAAAATGTACGTATTTTTGCATTCAGTAAACTTTCAACTCAAAAACTCAAATTCACTATTCTCCAGTCAATTCCAACTCACAGCAACCCTCCATGGGGTTTCAGAGGCTGTAAATTTTAACAGGAGGAAACATCACATCCTTCTTCCAAGGAGCTCATGGTGGGTTCAAACCACTGGAGACAATTAACAATTGGGTTAGAGCATAAGCTGCTCATATGCTATGGGCTGCTAGTTAATGGTAACAAATGTCTTCATTACAAATATATCTGCAAATATTTCATCATTGGGGGAAACTGGTCTTCGTTTCTAAGGCCTGGTAGATGAGGAATGATGCAAAACAGTTTAGCAATTCCTGGGTGAGGGAATCACACAGTTTTAGTCTCTATGGTTTTGGGTTTTGGTGATGTAGAAGAGGGGACTGGACATGTGTTAGCCTCATATTGTTAATTTTGAGCTTTTGTTGTTGTTAAGTGCCATCAAGTAGAGTACAACCCTTAAAGACCCTATGAACAAAAGATCTGAACCCTGTCCTACCTATGCTGTGCCATACTCACACTTTCTGACACACTAGAGCTCATCACAGCAGTCGCTATGTCAATCCATTTGGTTTAAGGTCTTCCTCTCCTTTGCTGACCCTCTGCCTTTCCAAGGAATAGCCTCTCCTAGCAACATGCCTGAAGTATGTGAGGCAAAGCTTTATCATCTTTGCTCCAGTGAGCTGCACTTTCTCCAAAACATAATTGTTTATTCTTTTGGCAGTGCACGGAATGTTCAGTTCTCTTGTCCAACACCACAAATCAAAAGTATCAATTCTTCTGTCATCTTTATTCCTTGTCCAGCTCTCAGATGCATTGCAAGTGATCAGGAAGACCATAATCTAAATCAGATACACCTTAGCCTTCAAACTGACTTCATTTTGTCTCAACAATTTGGAAAGGTCCCTAACTGCAGACTTTCCCAGTGCCATAGGACTCCTGATTTCCTGACTGCTGGTACCAAGGTGTTGATTGTGGATCCAACTAAAATGAAGTTGTTGACAGTTTCAATCTTTCCTCCAACTATCATGATATTGACTATAGGTCCAGTGGAAAGAATCTTTGTTTTCTTGATGTTGAGGTGCAATACATGTTAAAGGCTCTATTCTTTGATCTTCTGCAACAAGTGCTTCAAGTCCTCCTCACTTTCAGCAAGCAAGATTGTGTCATATGCATAATGCAGATTATTGATGAGTCTCCCTTCAATCCTGATGCCACATTCTTCTTCATAGAGCCTGGCTTCTCAAATAATTTGTTCAGTGTACAGATTGAGTAGGAATGGAGAGAGAATACAAATCTGACACACTCCCTTCTTAATTTTAAACTATATAGTGTTCCTTTGGTCTGTTTGTACAACACCATCTTGGTTTAGGTATAGGTCTTACATGAGTACAATTACGCTAATTTTGCACTAGTTAGTAAGAAAATCCCATTGGAAAAAAATTGAGATGTCTGTTTTAAATTTTTTAGACAAAAGAAATCCTAATGCATTTGATGGACAAAATTACCATTTTTTTTAAAAAAATTATACTGAATGTACCATGGACTGCCAGGAAAACAAACAGATTCATCTTGGAGAGGATTAAACCGAGCTACTCCTTAGAGGCAAGGATTCTGGGGCTTCGTCTGACATACTTTGGACACATTGCCAGGAGGGACAGGTCCTTGGAGAGGGACAACATGCTTGGGAGGGTGGAGGGACAGCGCAGGAGGGGGAAACCCTCTATGAGATGGATTGATTCGGTGACTGGGGTAATCGGGATGGGTGCGGTTGGCGCAGGATAGAGCAGGGTTTAGGGCTGTTATGCATAGGGTCGCTATGAGTCTCAAACGACTCGACGGCACATAACAACAACAACATACTAGTTTATTTACAAAATTCAAATACATTGTTCTTTAGACCAGATTCTTCCAATTTTCCTCACCCAACCATCAAATTTTATAACCCCATGATTAATCCATTTTTTGTAGACAAAATGTTTTTGCATGTGTTTATAACTTACTGATTGATGCTAATAATGGGGGCAAAAGCATGATCGTTCAAAATATCAATACCACAGCCACTTTTTTTTATTTTGAGGTGAACTGTATGTAATATGATTATGATTAGTGAAGAGAGGAAGACTCTCAATGAGGTGGATTGAGACATTGACTCCCACACTGGCCTTGAACACAGCAGATCAGGAGGCTAGGACAGGATAGGGTAAGATTCAGAGCTGTTATTCACATGGTTGCTATGAGTCATAATTGACCTGATAGCACCTAACAACAACAACACATATTCCAAATCTGAGACAGTGAGTTGACATTTTGAGGAATCAATGCCTTTGAGTTGTGGTGTTGGTGAAGAGTATTGAACACAACATGGACTGCCAAGGGTACAGTCAGAGGCCTTTCCCAGGGAGGGTGAAACCCAGAAGCAAGAATTTTGAAACTGTCTCACATACTTTGGACATACGATCAGGAAGGACCGGTTCTTGGAGATGGACATCAGCTTGGAAAGGTAGAAGGTCAGCCCAAGAGAGGAAGACTGTTGGATAATATGGGTTGACACAGTGAGTCTGGAAATGAGTCAGCAGTGTAACAGATGGGAAAAGTGCCTCAGGACAGGGCAAGGTTCAGAGCCTTTGTTCATAGGGTCACTATGAGTCTTAATTAACTCAATGATACTTAAGAACAATATATAACAATCTTATAACAGTGAAGTAAAAATATTAGATATGAGACAACATTACAATTTTGATCTGGGAATTAGAAGTGTAAAAGGCCCAAAATAAATAAAACCCATAAAAAAAAAATATGGACACATTAAAGTAAAAACAAAGCCCAAAATAGCCACTCCAAGAATTGTGTTTCCTCCTTTGCCTGTGAATATTTAACACATCAGCTGTTTAATTATTTCAACTCAGTGTTTTAACTGGATTGCCAAGCTGGAAATTGCTGAAGTCTTGAAAAAGTTACCATTTATCAAGAAAAGAAATTCACATAAATTGTAAATTAATTAAAGTGATGAGTATACATTTTCAAGGAAATGTCTGAACCCCAGGTTAATAAACTTTGCTTTAAACTGAGGATAGGCTGAGCTTTCAGAAAGATGGACCATGTGGAAGCTGAAAGGCACATCAACCCCAAAATAGTATCTTTTCTACCCCCCAGGCAGCCAGTGTCAGCCTAGAATGCCTTTGGCAGTGTGAATGCAGAAATTGCCTGTTAAGGGCTAAACATTGGATGGAATGGCCTCAAGCAGCTGCCTGTGTGGGGCTGAGGGGCTGCTGGCTCTGGCTCAGCGCTGAGCAGAAGGAATCTGGGATCTGTGTGAACCAGGGGCCCCAGTCTGAAGGTCAAATTTGAAGAGTAGGGCCTTAGAGTCCCATTCAGGCAGTTTCATGCTGGACTTTAGAGTATGATTATATTTGAAGTAATACTTTTGCTACAAAAATGAAAATACTGAATTGGAGCATTTTTAAATGTTGAAAAAGGCTGTCACTGGATGATTTTTGTTATATTTGGAGGTATTAAGGAATATTTTCTTGGTTTTGCTTCCTGTATTCTCCAAAATTTTGACAATGAACAAGTGTCACTTTTGTAATGCATGCGAAGTTATATTAAAATATAATGAGCTTTGCTTATTTCTCAAAAAAAAGTGCTGAAAGCAGACTTTCTGCTGGGATCTGAGCATTTTGAATGTGAGTTGCAGTTTTCAAACATAAAGCGCAGCTGTTTTGTCTCTTGCTCTGAAGCTGTGAAAAAAGGAGAAAGATTTTGAAAGCGGGAACAGGAAAAGACTATTGAGAAAAGTGGCTGCTATTTCTAGGCGAAAGTCTCCCTGGCAACACTGCTGAAAAGCTATGCTGTCCTGCTCGGACTTGCAGAGATTGATGAGTGACGATGAATGCAGAACGTTCAGCAGAAACCACAGTCAACAGAGACTCGGGGATCTTTGTGATGAAGCAGAGAGATGTGACTGCTGTGGGTAATGCTGTCTACCTCCTGGCCCACAGAGATCTGCCAGCAAGAGAGGAGCAGTAGAAGTCATTGATTTTGCAAATATGATTGTTAAAGATGAGGTTCCCGAGATGAGAGGGTTCTCTCTGGTGACCTAGTGGGTAAAGGCTGCGTTACCAACTGAAAGGCAAAAGAGGAGGTTCTAATCCACCAGTGGCTCCAAAGGAGAAAGATGAGAAATCTTGTTAGTGCCATTGAGTTCTGATTAGATGACACATAACAACAACAGCAAAAAATAGTGCTGGATTACTCAATAATCAAGGGCTTGTTTACTTGTTTACTTACTAATCTACAGTGTATACACTCAATTTTTCCACTGTACCAAAAATTCTGCTTTTAGGTATAGCTGATCATGTGTCTCTGTTCCAACCCTGCATTACTACTTAAAAATCTAAAGTGGTGGTCTGTAGGGGTTGTTATGTGCCGCGTGGGAACCCTATGAACAATGACTCTGAACCTTGCCCTATCCTGTGCACTTATTTCAATTTTTACAGAGATTCACATGCCATTTGAACCCTTTCTGACCAGTAAACCTGCCATATGACTTTGCCTTCAGGAAGAGGGTAGTTCTAAGTGAATTACAACTGCCTGAGGAACCTTGTTGTTATTGTTGTTGTGCGCTGTGGAGTCGTAACCAACTCATAGCTTACCCTCCATTAGGTTTTCAGAGGCAATAATAAATAATAATAAATTTATTTAATAATAAATTGCACATAAGGAGAAAGATTGCCCATTCTTCTCTCACAGAGCAGCTGGTGGATTTGAACCATGTGCTGCACAGTTTTTTACTGCTGGGCCACCAGATCTCCCTTAGTACAACAGACAGAGAAGTTAATTATTGCTTAAATGGAACAGCTTAAAGAGAGGAAGACACGAGCTATGGTGGCTTAGTGCAATAATAGTTTCAATATTATACAGAAATAGTGTAACCTTCACTATGGTTTACATCTCCACAGTTAAGGAAAAAAAATTCTCACCACTGAACCAATAGGCAACATCTTGATAGATGAAGATTGGCACTCGCAATAACTTCCTTTTACTTGGATCCATCATCAATACACTTGGTCCCATCAGTCAGGACATTAGGAAATGTATTGTACTGGGCAAGTCTGTAGTCAGGGACATCTCCAAATTATTGAAGATCAAGATGTTAGTTTGAAGACTAAGGTGTGCCTGATTCATATCATGGTCTTTTCAATCACTTACTGTGCTAAGAGCTAGACAGAAGAAGAATTGATGCCTTTAAGTTAGGGTGTTGGAGAAGAGTACTGAAAATTGCATGGACTGCCAAAAGAACATAAAAGTATGTCATGGAGAAGATTCAGCCAGAGTGTTCTTTGGAGGTAAAGATGATATAGCTTCATCTCAGAGGACCGACCTGCCTCAGCTATGAGTTAGTTCTGACTCAACTTCACACAACAATTAAGTGTCTTATATGCTGAAGTAAACTACTTCTGGCCTAAAATCTCACTGGGAAACCCTTGATGTGCAAACAGTTAATATGCTTGGCTGCTAACTGAAAGATTGGAAGTCACCCAGAGGCTTCTGGGCAGAAAAGCCTGGGGATCTGCTCTTAACAGGTCAGTCCTTGAAAACCCCATGACGCATACTTCTACTCTGACACAAATCTCTCTCCTTGAAATGAAGTTGGAATAGCCTCATGGCTGGAAGGTTCACATAGGTCCTAGTTCATAGCTCACCCTCCAGCAGGCTTTCTTCCAAAAAGCCTAAACTGCACAAGAGGAGACTGCTCATCTTTCTCCAGTGGAGCTGTTGGTGGGTTCAAACCACCAGACTTTGGTTAACAACACAAGTCCTTACCCACTTGAACTGGGCAAGTCTGTAGTCAGGGACCTCTCCAAATTATTGAAGAGCAATGATGTTAGTTTGAAGACTAACGTACTCTTTTCCCACACCGTAACTCAAAGGCATCAATTCTTCTTCTGTCCAGCTCTGACACAAATAGGGTCACCATAAGTCACTCAAGAACATGTTATTAAAATTTCAGGGACAGTGGCTGAAGAAAAAGTTCTGCTCCAAAGGACAATTTTAAAGAGCAGAATGTGAATCTGGTCAGAAAATGACAGGATTATAAAAAGTGAAGTCTGGAAATAAGGGAAAAGGAAATATTTAGAACTAAAATTCTAAGGTTACCAGAATTTTTAAAAAAAACAAGCAAGCAAGCAAATAGCTTAAGCCCAGCACAATTTAAGAACAAGATACACCAAAACACCACATTCCCTGCCTCTAGCACCCCTGCATTAGATTTCCAAGGCTCTAACTCTTAAAGGAAAACTACCTATCTCCTGAGGTGTGGATTCAAACCACTGACCTTCCAGTTAACAACATAACACACTAGGCATTATAATAAGAATAGGATGTTGTTGTGTTCCATTGAGTCAGAACGAATTCATCTCGCTAACCCGCCAGTAGGTTTTCAGAGCCAGTAAATTGGACAGGAGGAGATCGCCGTTCTTTTGTGGGGCAGCTGGTGGATTCAAACTGTGTGTCTTTGAGACTGCAGCATAGCTTCTTACTACTACGACATTAGTGCTCCCTGGGTTTAGCATTGATAAAACAGATAAAAAGAATGATTTGCTTTCCTGACTAGACAAAGAAGCACTCCCCACTCAGTTGGGTAAGAAATAAACGAATGCATGAATGCATATAATGAGAGATTAAAAAGATAAAAGCAAGAGAAAGCCACATAAAAACATACATATTGGAAACTGGCTGTATGCCATAGAGAGACTGGGGAGAATGCAGAGTCAGCACATTTCTAAAGCTGTGCTTCTCCAAGTCTGGTCCCCAGATCTGCACCACCAGCCTCGTCTGAGAGCTTGTTAAAAAATATGCAAATCCATGAGCCTCAGACCTACTGAATCACAGACTATAGGGATCTGTGGTTCAATAAGCACTGCAGGTGATTTTGACACACACTAATTCATAGGTATAAAATCATCTAGAAGAGCAGGACAAAGCAAGGAACATCAAAACAGGAAATGCCAAAAAAAAAAAAAAGGAGGTTAGCCAAGGACTGGGAGCCAACCTTTAACCACCTCCAGAAAGTTTCTTACATCTCCTCGCACTGGTTTCAAGTTGTCCAGGGTCTATCGTCCTGGTGGAAAGGTAAGTGGCTTTCCTTTCATCCCCCATATTGTCGAGGTTTGGTATAGAAATCTAGAACTTTTCTAGCAATATTTTGCTTCCAGAAAATAGATGTGTCTTACTGAAAATGTAATCATTTATGTTATTCCTCTCCTTTGGAGTCCATTCAATGACTTTTCGTTGCTCTGAAAATGAAATTCACGCTCCTCACAATGGGCCATACATTATCCATCTTCACGCTATCCCATATTTCTCATCGCTCTCCTTCTTCCATACACACTGGCCCCCTTGCAAATGAAGCTCATCCCACCTCGAGGCTTCACTGTCCATGCTGACCCTTCTTTCTGCGTTGCTTTCAGACCCATCCTTCTTCCAATTCCTTGATGTTTCTTTTTTCCATTTAATAATATATTGAAATATTTCTTGAACATTTTTGGAGTATATTTTTCTAACCATTGCATGCTTTCCCCTTATATGAATGTACTAGAATGTATTTAACCATTCCCTAACTTTGGATTGCTCCCTATTTGTTGTTGTTATTAGTAAAGCCATAATAATGAGTTAATCTTGATTCTTTATGGCAAATAATTCAAATTATTGTCACTATATTGCTGCTATGTGCCAGCTAGTTGACTGTGACTCATAGTGACCCTATGAGCAACAGATCTGAATCTTCTTTTTAAATGTATTTAATTTTCATGTACTGTCTAATTAGATCCAACTGGCAGAGGAAGAGATTGCCCCTCCTTCTCCAGCAGAGCATCTGGTGGATTTGAACTGTGCTCCTTCAGGATTGCAGTGCTGCTTCTTTGCCACAAGGCCACCAGAGCTCCAGATCTGAATCTTGTCCCATCCTGTGCCATCTTCATATTCTCTGCCATGTTCTAGTTCATTGTTTCTATCACTGTGTAAATACATCTCCTTGAGGATCTTCTCTTTCTCTGAACTTCTACCTTTCTGAGTATGATATCTTTTCCCAAGGACTGGTCTTCCCTGTCCAAAATATGTGAGACTAAGTTTCACTATCCTTGCCTGTTACTACCTTAAAGGGGAAAAATTGAAACTGGGGAGAAGGATTGTAAAACAATGAGGGAACTTTTCTTTTACTTTTCCAAGAGAGGAGTGTACTGGGGGGAGGGGTAGGCAGGGAGAAAAGTGCAACAATGAATGAATGGAAATCCAAAGTCTCTGTAAATTTTAATTAAAATTAATAATCATAATGTCTTTTAAAAAAGAAATTACTAAACATAATAAGTATTAAACAACAAATTGCAGAAAAACATAAGGTTAGAGGAGTAACTAAGAGTAAGGACATAAAAAGGGAGCTCTGGTGGGTTAGTAGTAGAACTTGTGCTGCCAACACAAAGGTGCATGCTTCAAATCCACCTGCTGCCCTGAGGGAGGCTGACGGACAGCAATCTCCATTCCTGCAATTTACTGACTGAAAACCTGCCAGAGGGTCAGCCGTGGATTGGTTTTGATTCAGCAGTACACAAAATGCAATAAGGACATAAATGATACCATACATTGTTCTACTTTTTCTTTTTCAATAGATGAATACTGTTCTATGCCTCTCTTAATATAATAGACTTTTCCCCCCCATTTAATTTGGTTAGTAGCATAGCTTCCAGCACTTTCAGTAGCCATGACTTTCTCAACTAGAAAGAAACAGTAATTTATACTCTGTAGGTTTGAGGAAGACTTACAACTTCATACAGTGTGACTTTGGACCAAGTGTCCTTCTGTGGGTCAATTATCTGCAATACCTAAAAACAAACAAACAAACAAAACCAATGAAGACCATTGCCATTCAACTGGTTTTCATAAACTCAGTCAGATTTCTAGCTAACTCTTGGCACTAACAGTCAGGAACTCAAAAGACAAATTGCATTGGGAAAGTCTGCTGTCAGGGACCTCTCTCGAGTACTGGAAAGCAATGATGTCAGTCCGGAGACTAAGGTTTGCCTGATACAGCCCATGGTCTTCACAATTACTTATTATGCATCAGAGAGCTGAACTAGAGATGACTAAAGATGATAGAAGAAAGATAGATGCCTTTGAGTTGTGGTGCTAAAGAAGAGTGTTGAACATACCATGGACTGCAAGGGTGACAAACAGGTCTGTCCTGGAGAGGGTGAAAACAGGCTATTCCCTGGAACAAAGGATTTTTGAGGCTCAGTCTCACATATTTTGGGCGTGTGACGAGGAGGGGCCAGTCCTTGGAGAGAAATCATGTTTGGAATGGTAAGAGTTAGGAAGACCAAGCATGACATGGATTGACTCCCGTAGATTTACGTCCTGGAGCAGTTCTACCTTATGTCATTAAGAGCAGGAAATAGCCTGAACACCTAAAAACTGCTAAATAAAGAATGAAACAGTGACCTTTTATCAGGATTCCAAGGCTGTAAAGCTTTACAGAAGACTGTCTCTCTATATCGTGAAAGAAAGACTAAGTCATTTGCAGTCAACTCTGGTTGTCATAATAAATACACCTGCACAAAAAGTCCATACTACTAGTGGTCTAAGGTGCAACTATAGGTTTTCCTTGTCAGAAACGAAGAAAGGGAAAGAAAAGTAAAGATGTACTGAAACAATTTGTTCAAAGGCCTCCTGGACCACAAAAACCTTCTGCAAAACTCAGACCAGAACAAGATGGTGCCCAGGTACCACCAGGGGCCTCTGTAAAAGGGACCACAATTGAAGAACCATAATCAAATAGGAAAAATGTGGAGCAAAATGAGTAAGAATGGCTGAATGAAAAACCAATTTGCTTTGTCAATTTTCAATCAAAACACAATAAAAATGTTGTTGTTGTTATGTGCCGTCGAGTCGCTTGTGACTCATAACGACCCTATGTACAACAGCCCTAAACTCTGCTCTGTCCTATGCCAATCGCACTGTCTCCGACACTCCCATCCCAATTATCCCAGTC
>NW_006399776.1:9498492-9507953 GCF_000299155.1 Elephantulus edwardii
TATAATAAATTAATAAATATATATATGTATGTAAAACATTGTTTTTAAGGCACAATGATTTTCCAGTTTTTAAAGATGGTCACTAGGTCTTTTACAATATTTTGCTACTACAGGAGACGCCATTACTTAGATAAGAGGCAATATGCTTGGAAAGGTGGAGGGATGGTGAAAGAGAGTAAGATCTTCAACGAGGTGGACTGACATAGTGACTAAAGCAGTGGGTTTGAGTGTTTCAAAGATGACGATGATGGCACAGGATAGGACAGGGTTCAGATCTGTTGTTTATAGAGTCACTGTGAGTTATACTCAACTCGATGGCGCCTCACAACAGCAGTAAAGAGTACAGAATTAATTTGATATAACTTGGAATATTTATCATAATAATTTTTTCAGGGTTTTCCAGACTCTAAACTATTTTAAACTGTCATTGTCTTTTTATACACAGTTGTGCTGTGTATAGGTGTACTTGTTTACAACCATTTTCCCTCAAAATATTGGTGGTTTTGTTTTATTTTATTCTGGCATTATGTTTACATGTGAGAAGTCTGGAGTCAGCCTGCTGCTGTTTCTATAGAGGTAACTTTCCCCTGATATGAATGTTTTTCCAAGTATTATTTAAAAATTTTGGCTAATAATTTAAAATTATAAATTATGCCTAGAAGCAGTTCTCTTTTCACTGAGTATTGCCTGAAATGTAGTAAACTAATTCTGTTTACTACGTAAACAGGGTAATAATAATAAGGATGATAGAAAAGTAATTGATGTCTTTGAGCTGTGGTGTTGGAGAAGAGCACTGAACATCCCCATGGGCAGCTAAGAGAACAAATAGATATGTTTTGGAGAGGGTGCAGTCAGCGTGCTCTTTGGAGGTAAGAATGATGAGGCTTCCCTAACATACTTTGGTCAGGAGGGACTGACTTTGGTTGCTGGGAGGGACTATTCCTTAGAGAAGGACATTAAGCTGGGAAGGGTGGTGGGTTGGCGAAGGAAAGGAAAACCCTCAACCAAGTGGATTGGCACAATGACTGCTGCAATGGGCTCTTATGTGTCAGAATGTGTGAGGATGGCACAGGATAGAACAGGGTTCAGATCTTTTGTTCATTAAATTGCTATGAATTGTACTCGACTTGATGGCACTTAACAAGAGACAACAAGAAGTCAGTTTATATTTATTCATTTTTCACTACTTAAACAAAAATATTTGTTTACTTTTAAACTAGCAAGGCTATTGTGTTATATTTTAATACAGTTTTGCTGTGATTGTCTTTGTTTTATTGTGTCATATCTATTCTTGCTGGGTTGGAGCTCCAATACCTCTGTCAGTCATCTTGCCTCTCCTTTCATTCTCTGTCCTTCTCCCTGTGCTTTTTCAGAATTTCCCAAGTTGATTTTCCACATATCTGAATCAATCTTTACCATGTTAACTCTGTTCTTCAATGTTTCTATTCCTGTGCTTGACGCAAAATACAAGTCCAATAAATAGTTCCTAAACAAATAATAGTTCTACTGCTGTAATCTGTAGGGAGTGGTGCTGCCATCCAAAGACCAAGGCGCTCTGGTGGCTAGAATCCACTCAAGGCTCTGAGGGAGAATGACAGGCAGGCTCTTCTCATTAGATTTACACCTTTGATAACCTGCTAGAGGGTCAGCTTGTGCTCATTCGACTCCACAGCAAAGATTTCTTTTTACTTGAACAAATAATAAACCAATGAGTGTGATAGAATTTTTGGGTTTTCTATTCTCTTTTCCTCTCTCATTTAACCTCATTCCCCCGCCCCCCATCTCAGCTGCATCTTTAAGTAGCCATTTCAAAGAAACATGCCTTTCCATATCCTAGGAACACACTGAACAATTTTTGCCTGGCTCTTAAAAAATCCCTATTTTTCAAAGTGTTGCTTTTTGTCTAAATCTTCAGAATGATGCTTTCTTCTCCTTATTTGGCAATATCTCTATAAGATGCTTTCTCTACTCTGTTTTTCTCATGCTAAAATAAGATGAGCTCTATTTAGATTTTGGTTATTGCACAGAACATATGATTTTTACTTGGCCTCTCTCCAAGTAGGGTAGATTGGGGAACCTTTGCAGATCCATGCCTGGGTGTATTAGTTATCTAATGCTGCTGTAACAGATGCCACAAGTGGATGGCTTTAACAAACAGAAATTTATTCTCTTACAGTTTGAGACTAGAAGTGCAAATCCAGGGCATTAGCTGCAGGGGAAGAGTTTCTCTCTGTGTGCCAGTTCTGGAGGAAGATTCTTGCTTCCTTCAGTATGTGTAGGTCCAGCATTCCTCAGATATATCCATGTGTCTCTGCCTTCCTAGGAGTTAAGGGTCTTCCTCATGCAGAAACCTGGGTCAAGAGAACACACTCCACTTCCTGAAATACTTTTTTGGTGGTACTGAGGTTCTTGGCTACTCCCTCAGTTCAATTTCCCACCCCACCCCTCTCTTTCTCTCTCTCTTTTTTGTGACCCTCCAGTGAGTTTCCAAAGCTACAAATCTCATTGGAGGAGGTTGCCCATCTTTTTTCCTTGGAGTGGCAGGAGAATCAAAAGCCTTTGGATTAGCAGCACAAGTCTCTTCAGACTATGCCACCAAAGCTGCTTTTCTGTCTGTTGTTGTTACATGTCAACAAGTCAACTATGACACAGAGCAACAGTGTAAATAGCAGATCTAGATCTGGCCCTGTGCTGTGCCATAATCATCATCTCTGGGATACTCGAGCCCATTGTTATAGTCACCATCTCAACCCATCTTGTTGAGGGTTTTCCTTTCCTATTCTGTCCCTCCACCTTTCCAAGATGATGTCCTTCTCCAAGGACTGGCCCCTCCTAATAACATGCCCAAAGTATGTGAGATAAAGCTTCACCATTTTTTCTTCTAAAAAGAACCCTGGTCCTACTTTCTCTTTTATTGTTGTTGTTGTTAGGTGTCTTTGAGTCAAATATGACCCGTAGTGATCCTATGAACAACAGACCTGAACCTGTTCTACCCTGTGCCGTTCTCACACTTCCTGACGCACGATAGTAAATTTTGGCAGTCACTGTGTCAATCCACTTGGTTGAGGGTCTCCCTCTCTTTTGCCAATCCTCCACCTTCCCAAGCATATGTGTCTCTCCACGGAATAGCCTTTCCTAGCAACTTGCCTAAAGAAACACTGTATCATCTTTGCTTTCAAGGAGCACTCTGGGTGCTCCAAGACATATTTGCTTGTTCTTTTGGCAGAACATGGGATATTCAGTATTCTTCTCCAACACCACAGCTCAAAGGCATCAATTTTTCTTCTATCATCTTTCTTTATTGTCCAGATCTCAGATGCATAGCAAGTGATTGGAAAGACCATTGACTGAATCAGATGCACTTTAGTCCTCAAACTGACATTATTGGCCATTTTTAGTATATTCTGTACTCCAACACATCAGCTCAAAGGTACCAATTCTTCTCCTACCATCATTCTCTCTTAAAGTCATTGTCCAACTTTCAAATGAATAGAAAGTAATCTAAAAGACTCTGGCTTGGATCAGGCATGCCTTAGTCTTTAAGCTTATATCCTTGCTCTTCAGTACTTTGGAGGGGTCCTTGACATCATCCATCTTTTGATTTCTTCTTGACTGCTATGCCATACGTGGCCTGCCATTTGTACCCGGCTCTCTTGTGCAGCTTGCTGCTGCTTGGAAGAGATCCATATTTATTCCCTTTTTTTTAAAATGTGAAAATTATCAAATAATATTATATGGAAACAAGATCCTGATGAAGATTATCTAAAAATGGCTGGAACAATACATTGATAGAGAACTACCAGAAATATAGGTTAGGTTTAGAAGAGATCGTGGCACGAGAGACATCATTGCCAATGTAAGATGGATCCTGGATGAAAGCAGAGGGTACCTGATGAATTTCTGTTTCATTGTCTATGCAAAGGCACTTGACTGTGTGGATCACAACAAATTGTGGCTAACCTTGAGAAGAATGGGAATCCCAGAACACCTGGTTGTGCTCACATGAAACTCATACTTGGACCAATATGCAGTTATCAGAACAGAGCAAGGAAACACTACAGGTTCAAAATCAGGAAAGGAACACATCAGAGATGCATCCTGTCTCCTGGCTAACCGATCTTCTTTGTCGTTGTGAGGTGTCATCAAACTGGCTCCAGCTCATAGTAATCCTGTGCACAACAGTTCAAACCCTTGTCCTTAAACCCATTATTGCAGTCACTGGGACAATTCATCTGGTTCAGAGTCTTGTCTGCTGGTCTTCTTCTTTTCTAAACATGATATTCTTTTCCTGATTATATACCCAAAGTACATGAGGTCACGTCTCTAAAGAGCTTCTAAAGAGCACTCTGGCTGCACTTCTTCTAAGACAGATTTATTTGTCCTTTTGGTTGTCCATGCTTTTATTTGATACTATTTTCTAACACTACAACCCAAAGGTATCAATTCTTCTTTAGTCTTCCTTGTAGATATATTGGTATTGTCACTGACAGCGTTGTATTTTAAGACATTTTGAAATGTTCTTTGGTTGGTGAATGCAATGGCATTCCTCTTCAATTTGTCCTGACTAGAGCAGGAAATCACATGACTGTCGAATTCAGAATGGCCACTTAACAGACTGTTTTATTAGTGTCTAGGAAATCAATCTTTAGGTATTTCACTTTTCACAACTTCAATTTTCCTTGTTTTATACTTAGATTTAGAAGAGGATGTGGGATGAGTTTCCTAAGTACTGAAGTCAGATGAATCTTGGATGAAAGTAGAAAACACCAGAAAGAAGTTTGTCTGTATTTTATTGACTGCCCAAGGATAGTCAACTGGGGATCATAACAAATTATGGATAACATCTTGAAGAATAGAAATTCCATGACACTTAACTACTCCCACGCAAAATCTGTACATAGATCAAGAGTATTTTTTCTAGAAAGTTGACATAATCATTCAGAACTCTGCTTCTCAAAGACTGGTCTCTGGATTAGCAAGATCAGAATCACCACGGACCAGAGTAGCCATGCAGATTCAAAAAGAGCATGGACTAAATCCTTTCCCGATACTTATTCAATTTATTTGTACTAGTGGGACATTGACTAATAAAGGTTTTATATTATTTTGTGTTATAATATCCTATTCTTTTTCTTCTTGTAATTACTTCTTTTGCATGCTTTTCCACCTTTAAATCACCATATTTCATGTGTTTGGGGTTTTCTATTCTGTTTTATGGGTCTATTGGTCTATTCTGTGCAAGAACTAAGCTTATATAATTACTGTAACTTTCTGTCTTGATATCTAAGTAGTTGTTATGTACTGCCCAGTCAGAATTGATCCATACCTGACCTTCCAGCGGGTTTTCAGAGACAACAAATCACATGGGAGGAGACTGCCGATCTTTCCCATAGAGCAGCTGGTGGATTCAAACCACAGCCTCCAGGTTGGAAGCTCAGGTCCTTAGCACTAGGCCACTAGAGCTCCAGTTATCCAAGAGTGTTACATTTATTTGTATCCACTTTTCTGAATTTTCTTTTCATTTATTAGTATTTTCTTTTAGTTGTTTTTAGTTTGTTTTGCAACTATTGTTATTCAAATGTAAAATGAAATCTCCTAAAATTATAATACAGCAGCATAACATTAAAATACAAAATAAAGGACATTACTGTAAGTATGACGCTACATTAAAAATAAATCTGCATGAGACCAAATGGCCAACAATTACTGAAAAACAAAGATGAAAGGCAAGGGCTTATCAAACTAGAGTACTGGAGACGTAACAACCAGAATAACTCATGAACATATTGACCCTTTGTGAAAAATACATGACAGAACAACTTGTGTAGACATTGTCAGATGAGGGCCTAATTGGCTGTGTTTCATCCAAAACATAGTAAAAATAGTTTTAAAATAAGAACGCTGTAAAAAATAAAATTCTAAATTCACATATTTAAAAGGAAACCATTCCGGGACTTTCATCTACTGCTTATGGGATTGTAAAACAGTACAACCATTATGGAAAGCAATTTGGCACTTCCTTAGAAAACTGAGAATAGCATTTCTTTGGGCCTGTGTGTTGATGCTTCCTTGTGTGAAGAGCTTCCTCAAAAGTGTCCCACTGCCCAGCCAGGCTGGAGGGCTCTGGCAGCAGCAGCTAGATACCAACGCTGTGCTGGATGGAAAGAGCCTCGGGACCGGCACTCTCTACCTACGTTGCTGAGAGCCACCTATCTTGGTTAGATGACTCTAGATTGGGATTCTCACTGAAACACCCTTACATATTTAATACAGTGTGTTACCCCTGTACAAATGGGAAAAAAAATAAGCTTAACATTTCTAGACCAATATGGCTGTTAATTTCTGTACAATGCCAACTCAACAAGGTACAACTGGGATACTTTTTTCAAAGTTGACAGCACAGCAAGTTTCCAAAAATATGTATATGTATATGTATATGTATATGTATTTATATAAAAAGACCATTATGCATCAATAGCAGCAACAGCTTTTCCAGGCTCTGCAGTCATCGGAACAAAAATAATAGAGACATCCAGCACACTCCATTAAAAAAAAAGTACAAAACAAGAATCTCAGAAAACAGCAAAATTCTGTTACTGTTGTGGTACCTGGCACCAGTTGTGTTTTGGTGTTTTTTTTTAAGCTTCTCAATCATCATCTGGAAAGAAAAAATCCTAGAATGACATCATTTGAAAAAACAAAACAAAACAAAGCCAGCTCTGATATAGCACGGTCACTATTACATATCATAAAGCGGGTACAAGATATTTTACATTCACAGAAGTATGAATAAGTACGGTCCTACATCTATAATACTAGAGGATACAATTAAAAAGGCATTATTTGAGACTTGATTCTACTTTTCCAGCAGAGGGTTCAAAGGATGGTGTGACATAGCGCTGGTACAGAAATGCACCCTTTTTAGACAGGATTTCCTTTCATTAGTGGCACGGTTCTAAGTACTCATTACTCTTCATGAAAATCAACTAAAAACCATTAAAAAGAAAAATCCCGCCCAAAATGAAAACAACAAGAAAACCCCATTGGATCCATACAAAGAAGACCAAGTGGAGGCAAGCAGTACACTCAACCTAACTATTATTTTACCAAATCTGTTATGCTTGGATGGTGAGAGCTTCACAGAAGAAAAGGAGATGACCACATAGCACTTCAAAGCTTTGGGCCACAACCAAAAACAGCATCACTTCAAACACAAGCAGCAGCTAAACAGTGCTTATTTAGAGATGTTCAAGGATGCTGACACCAATCCTTAATCACCTGCTCACTCATCCAGGAAGAAGGGGAGATCAGTTACTCTACTTTGATTGTGTCAACTCAAACACCATGTTACAAAATAAGCAAGGTGTCATAATAAAAAATAAGGCTCCTCTATCCAGCACCAATTATCTTCGGTTCTTCACCACCAAGGCTACAAATGCTATAAGCATATGAAGAGAACACAGGAAGCAAAGAAACCACATCTCCAGTAGCAGCACATTGTTCGAGTTGAACTATTCCTCTGTCGGGTTATTTCTGATGTTTCATTCTAATCATGAGGAATTTAGTTCTAAATTATGCACTCGAAGAATGTGTGCACATATCTTTATATAAATTCTGACTGAAGATGCATGGCCATCAACAGAGCATGTGTTACATAGTAGGTGCAAGTTTGCAAAGCCTCATTTTACTGGTGCAGCAGCAGTGCTCCTCTGTCTTTGTGCATCTCCAAGGCTTCCAGCCAGGTCTTTCTCAGCCAACGTCAGTTCAGCAGATACCAATTCCTATTTATGAACCATTGCAAGGACAGCATCAAGCTCAACTAAGTTTAGGAGCTGGGCCTGCTGTCTCCCAAGCTCAGGAATTATTCAGTTCTTCACTTCAACCATATAGATCTCAACCAGCCTTTATGCAAAGCAGTCTGACCCGACCATCTATAGTTCTTTTTGGCACTGACATTCACAACACCAGGAACTTGCCAAGGCACAATCAGGTCTTGCCTTTCAACAGACTTCAAATACTCAGCCAATTCCCATTTTGTATGAACATCAGCTGGGTCAGGCATCAGGATTAGGAGGTTCCCAACTGATTGATGCACATCTTCTCCAGGCTAGAGCAAATCTTACACCAGCTTCAAATCTGTATTCTGGACAAGTACAACAACCTGCACAGACAAACTTTTATAACACTTTCCTGCCACCAAGTGCTCTCCAGCCAGTTACAGTACCTTTGCCAGCCTCCCAGCTTTCCTTACCTAATTTTGGATCTACTGGGCAACCTCTAATTGCCTTGCCTCAGACTATTCAGCCCCCATTACAGCATACCCACTCCACAGGCTCAGGCCCAGAGCCTGACTCGTCGTGCACAAGTAAGCCAGCCTTTCAGAGGATTAATCCCTGCTGGAACATAACATAGCATGATTGCAGCCCCAGGAAAAATGTTGGAAATGGAATTGAAACCTTTTGGAAGTGGCATTGATATTAAACCAGGAACACCTCCAATCAGTGGTAGAAGCACCACACCTACATCTAGTCTATTTCTGGCTACTTCCACAAGTCCGAATAGCCAGTCCAGCAAAATGAACAGCATTGTCTATCAGAAGCAATTCCAGTCAGCCCCTGCCACTGTGAGAATGACACAACTATTTCCTACACAATTTGCACCCCAGAAGAGAGCTGTGGGAAGAGGACTCAGCCACAAGACATTTGGTCCTAGGTGCAAAGCAGAGAGCAGAGGTTCTTCAGTCCATGCAGCGGTTCTTCTCTGAACAACAACAGAGCAAACAAATAGGTGGCAAAGCACAGAAAGTGGACAGTGATTCAAGTAAACCTGAAACACTGACTGACCCACCTGGTGTCTGTCAGGAAAAAGGTTGAAGAAAAATCACCCCCCTGCCATGGCCACCAAAACTGTTAGAACTGGACCAATCAAACCTCAGGCAATCAAAACTGAAGAAACAAAATCTTAAAGGCTCTTGTTGATTTCAGGGGGTTAAGGGTTGGGTGGCGGTGGGGAGAACAAAGGCAAATGATGCCAGCTAGCAGCAGCCAAAGGGGTAAAATGGCCCATGACATTATCCTCTCCTCAATTTGTGTTCGTTTTTTAAAAAGTAGTGTGTCTTCATAGATCAATGGGATAGAATTGAAAACCCAGAAATCAGCCCATCTACATATGGTCAACTGATTTTTGACAAGGAGATGAAATCAGTTAAGTGGAGAAACAACAGCCTGTTGGCAAAATTGGAAAAAATATCTGCAGAAGACTCAAGCAAGATCCATACTTCACTCCCTATACAAAAACCAACTCAAGGTGGATCATGGATCTAAGACTAAAACCAAGGACTATAAACTTCATTAAAGAAAAGCTTGGAAGAATTCTAGTAGTCCTAATCCAGAACATAAACAATCTTCCAAGTACCCTGAAAAATCTACAACCAGGAGAAGATAAAATAGATGAATAGGACC
>NW_006399776.1:9509043-9511550 GCF_000299155.1 Elephantulus edwardii
TCTTCAACAAATGGTGCTGGCAAAGCTGGACTATTACCTGCAAAAAGCTGAAACAGGATCCACACTCACTCTGTACACAAAAATCAATTCAAGGTTGATCAGAGACCTGGGAGTAAAGCCCCAAATCATAAAGTTCACCAGAGACAAATTGAGATCAAGCTTAGACGTTCTAATCCATGGCATAAAGAGACTGCCAAATATAGCCAGAAATGAACAGTCTGAAGAGGATAAAATTGACAAATGAGACCTTATAAAAATTAGATACCTGTGAGCATCAAAAGCATTTCCCAACAAAGTAAAAAGAAAATCTACTGACTGGGAAAAAAACGTTTGGCAGTAACATTTCAGAAAAGGATCTCATACCAAAATTTATATCATACCAAAAATAATACAACCACTCTGGATGGCAGTTTGGCTTTTCCTCAAAAAGCTGAACACAGAAATTCCATATGATACAGCTATTCCACTGCTTGGAATATACCCCAAGAAAACTAGTACTGAAGTACAAATGCAGATTTGTACACCAATGTTATAGCAGCATTATTTAACATTGCAAGAATATGGAATGAATCAAATGGATTGAGGAATTATGGTCCATTTACACAGTGAATGGAATACTACACAGCACACAGGAACAATGATTTTGAAAACCACTATCTGACTTGAGAGGAACTAGAGAACATTATGCTAAGTCAACTAACTCAGTCTCATAAAGACAAATACCGCATAAGATCATTATAGTAAAAATAGAAAGATAGCTAGTAAAATGTTTATGAGGCTCCAAGGGCGGGAGGGGGGAGCAGAGAGGTAAGGATGGGTGGGGAAGGGGGCAGTAATCACAGGGTTATACAATTTGATGGGCAGAGAGAGAAGTGGGTAAAGGGAATGGGAAAGATCTGGTGTGAAAAACCAATGGATACTAACTTTGTAAGTAAACCAGTATAAAAGAAAAATTTTATTTAAAAATAAAAAGTAGTGTGTCTCAGACTTTAACATGTATTTGAACAATCTGGATGATTTATTAAAACAGCTTACTGAACTCCACCCTTGGAGTATTTCTTTCAGGGTCCTGCACATCTAATAGGTTCCCTGGTGATGTTGGTCTTACTGGTCCAGGGACTAAACTTTGAGAACTAGTGTTCTGAATAATTATTTCAAAGTCCTGGAATAAAGACTCCATGCAAGTATATATAATGAAGAACCTTTAGGACCTAGGCTGGGCACTCTCACAGATGTGGTAACCCCAATCAGCAGTCTCTCACTACTGTGACTGCCAATCCCTTTTCTATACAATGACCACTTTCAAAATAGACATCTACATAGGGATTATTCCTCATGTACTTTCTGACTGTAAAATCTAGTTGGATAAGCCCTGCTACCTGAAAGACATGCGTTTTAATCATAATTATCCACAGCCACACGAGCATTGGTCACAGGACACGGGGTTTCTGATGGCTGCCGGGAGGAAGGTTTGGAGGACAGTAGTTTTCAAAGTGCGGAACTCAGACCTACATTTGCTTCACCAAGACACTTGCTTAAAATAACAATTACCACATCAGTCCAAAGTGTATGGAGCGTCTGGACATAAGACCCAGGGGTCTACTGGCTTTTAAGAGCTCAGGTAATTGTTCTGTTGCTTTGTATTTCATAATTTAGGTTGGGGGAATAGAGCAGGGCAACAAGACCACTAGTAAAAGGTAATGGGTCACTGGAAAGCAGAGACTAGCACATCAGAAAAGAAAAATTAATTAAAGGACTGCTTAATACCACCAGTCAGATGTTTGTGATTCAGGTCACAATGCCTGACTTTCTTGCTGTTGTCTTGGGTTTGATTTTCAGTCAATCAATAGCCACTACATGTCTTCCAATGAGGTTTGCATATTTTAAACAGGTTTCAGGGAGCTGTGGTGGCCTACTGGCAAGATACTATGCTGCAATCTAGAAGGCACTCAGTTCGAGGCCACTAGCTGCTCTGTAGGAGAAAACTGGGCATTGTCCTCCTGTGTGATTAACTGCTTCTGAAAACCTGCCAGAGGGTCAGCTATGGGGTGGTTCTGACTCTATGGTACAACAATAAGAAGTAGGTTTCAATGGAGCGTCTAGACTATAATAGAGTGGGAGACTAAAACAAAAAGGAAGAAAGGTCTGACAAGCTACTTTTGAAAATTAGTCAACGAAAATTCTATGGTTTCATAACTGCAGGGAACAGGCCATGAGCTGGAACCAAATTGACTCATCCACTGCCCTCAAGTCAGTTCCAATACCTAGCGACCCTCCCTTGGGTTTTCAAGGCTGTAAATCTCTGCAGAAGGAGACCACCCATATTTTCCCCTAAGAGATTTACACTTATAACCTTTAGATTAAACAGTGTAACAAATAATGCACTACACTACCAGAGCTCCTTGCCAACTTGACAGCAGCCAATAAAAGCAACTCCTTTCATGTACCATCTATAAGGCACCTCAGTGTATCCAATATTCTCATAGATATTTCAAGGGTAATGTTAT
>NW_006399776.1:9512688-9526731 GCF_000299155.1 Elephantulus edwardii
TCCCACCAACAGTGAATCAGGGTTCCAGTTTCTCCACAACCTCGCCAGCATTTGTTGCTTGTTGTTCTGTTAAATTTTGCTATTTTGACTGGGGTGAGATGATATCTAAATTATCACTCTTTATCCTCAAAATGCTGTGATAAAAAGATACCAGAGTTTAAGGATTAAGAACTAGGAAATGGCGGTACTAAGATTTATGTGCATGATCAGCACTGGTGCCTGTTTGTTTTCTGTCCCATGTTACCACCTGCAGGCAGCTCTGGTGGTGAAGTCCATAAAAATATTCATTTCTAACCCAAGGCAATGCCTCTCTCTGGTGGTTCAAATCTACCATTGGCTTCTTGGGAGAAAGATGGGCAATCTCTTCTCGTGTGATTTACAATCTTTCAAAAACCACTGGAGGGTCAGCTATGAATTGTAACTTCTTAGAATGAGATGAGTTACAGTCTTCACCACTTCCTTGAAATGAAACAGGATGTGCATGGGTGTCCAGGGTACGTGAGCTGTGTGGGGAGGTGGAGAGGTTCACAGAGCATTTGATGCTCGACATATGGACGTGTATAGCGACAAAGAGGATAAGAATGACTGAGTACAATATGAGTAGAGCTTTTGCTCTGAATTGCTCAGTTTGGCCACAAGTAAAGTCTCTGACAACTCTTCAGTAGGACATCCTCTGAGTCACTATCACAAAAAAACTGAGTCTGCTTATGGAAATTCACCAGGCACCAAGAAGAGCAGACCATTTGGAGTCTGGGAAAACCCAGAACTATCAAGGCCAAGATCTCCTTTCCTCAGATTTTTAAATCTATGTGTGTTTCTTGGAAAAGTTAATCCACATGCTTGGGTATCATTTACTCTTTACTCATCAAAACGCAGTTTTATAAGAGTTATGTAATGTTTAAAAATTATGATGTGCTTTTTTAAAAAACAAATAAACAAAAATTCATAATAAGCTCTTGTAAGCACATCTACTCCCACCCTCACCCCCAACTTCTAAAGCTGGAAGTTGTGTTTTGTTAATTAAAAAAATAATTCTAGAATCAGAAGACAGGCAACCTCAGCCCTAACCTATAACCCTTTGAAAAGTGACAAGCTTGAAGTCTGGACAAATATGTTCTCTCATTTCACAGAACAGCCCACTAGCGGCTGCGGGAAGAAAGCCGACCAGGCTGCAGATCCAGCCTCCTCCACAGACAGCTTCAGCCTGGCAGGGAACACAAATGTGTTCCAGGTCTTTGCTTTCCAGTTTTTAATTCAAAAAGAGTTCTGCCCGTTTTTCTCAGGGTAGCATTCTGGATTTCATTCCAAGGAAATCCACAGGATACCAAATCATGATGAATAGATTCCAGACTCTTTCTGTCTCACTCCCAGAGAAGGGACTGTCTGGGAGGAGCGTCCCAGCCCCAGCCAGATGCTAGTCACCCCGAGCCTCTTTTAGAACTTCTGAAATAGAAGGACATTTCACAGTTCCAAGCAAGGAGAGCGCATTTAGATCCAGAACCCCTGTCCATTATTTATTCCATATGCACAATTTCTCTTTTGCTTTGTTAGACTGATTGTAATCACCACATTGAATTTCAGTCTTGGGGCTACTGTGAAATGGCTAAAATCTAGGCTAACTTAGCAATCCTTCAAAAGCAACCGAAATCCAAGGTGAATTGTTCCCTAATTTGAGATTACACTTTAAGAATTGGTTGAGTCCAAGTTGAGCAACTGCACTTGAGGTTATTTTGCAATGCAATAGGATATGCCTTGAGAAGCTTCATCTTGTTTTTGTCCTACAACCTGGAAATCAGATTTGTTTGAGAAGGAACGCTGTATGTGTCTCATGGTCTTCTACTGTATTTTCATTATAATTTCTTATGTTAATGGAGTAAGGTCACCTCAAGAAACTGATGTTGAGGAGTAATCAGTTAGACAGTTTCCTTTTCTCTCTAAAAGCTGAAAGACAAGAAAACTTTCTGGATTAGAGTAATAAGATAGAGCCACATATTAAAATTTTATCCCTCCAAACTTAAGAGAAATTAACCAAAATAAATAAAATTAAATTAAAATACAAGGAAACAAACTTATGTCATAAGCTTTAAAGCATGGTAACCAACATAATAGAAAAATTTAGACTTGATACTCTTACATTACCTCTACAACATGCCCCTTTAAAACCATAAAGGAGAATAAAGATAAGTGGAAATTTCCCCAAATTAGAGTTTACTAGTGTGCTATATTTTATGTTATTTATACATTGTCCTTCAAAAAATTATATTCTAGAGTTATGATAAAGAATGATATTTATTCCTTCTTTCTTTTTAACTTGAACTTTTATTCTTTGTTTCTGTTTATGAAGCAGATTGGGTTTTCATGCCATCATTCATATATATTTTGTTTTATAACATTAATTATAGTATTCACAATGTAATCTAACTTTCCAGCCTTCCTCCCTGGAATTCTCATTTCCATCAATCCTTTTATTCTGTCTCTTCTGGCCTTCTGGGCTTTATCCTTGGGCAAATGTTGCTCTTTTGACTCTATACAGTTGTTTTTTCTAAGTAGTGAGTGTGTCCTTGGTGTTAGAGGTTCCCCTAGAGGCTTTTCATTTGGCTGAAAGTGGAGCCCTGAGAATGAGTTTTGTTCCATAGACTCAGAGGTTCCACTAATTTCTTTTGGACCTGTAAATCTGTGCTTTGTAATGTTTCTGTTTTATCCCCATTCATGAAATTTCAGAGAAAGCTCTTGTGAAATGAAGAGAAGTATGCTATAGACACAGAGGTCTATCAGTCAGTCAGAAGAAAAGTTATTTCCTAAAAAGAGCCACTGTATACAGTTTCAAGAGGGAAGGGGGAAATAAAATTTAACAATGATCACAATGGAAATAAGACAGATGTGTAGGGTGGGGACAAATTAGAAGAGAGAATGTAAGAATGTATGAGGGCTTTAGAGACTGACTGGTTGAAGAGAACCGGAGCAGTTTGATGGAAATATGGAGAAAGTTTTTGATCACAAGTTAAATCCTGGGGACCAAGCATGAGTATGTTTACAGTCACCTTATGATTACACATTTGGAGAGTCGAGGTACTAACCCAAAGATCTTGAAAGTTAGTTAGAAGAAAAGCTATCATGCAAGTATAAGAATTTAGACCTTGGCCATAAGAGAGAGTCATGGATGACTGAAGAGAGGATTCCCCTGTCAGAATTGAGTTTTTTGACTCCTTCTCTGTCACCAACTTTATCCTAGTTGCCTCAGCTCCCCAACAGTGAGTGCCATCTTGAATATCATAAGCAGGGGGATAGAGCACCACATTCATTTGAATCTTAACCACTGCCTGATCAGATTGGAAGCTTATCCTAATGTCTGCAGAATCTGAACTGTTTATGGAAGGTGGAAGTTTGGCCAGCACCATGAACTGGAGGAGTTAAGTTAGAACAACCACTTTGAACAATATGTTGTTTTGGAAGTGAGGGTTTCTTTTACAACATTTGAGCCTGGGAACATAGTGTGCTTTATATAAAGCAGAAAATAAATAAAAGATTTCAAGGAATTCCTCTCCCACATGGCCAATTCAAAAACCCAAGTTGACACACCCAAGTGCTAAATGGATTCAATGAGTGAGCACTCATTTACTTCAACTTCTAAAATGCAATACACATGACACTATTTTAGGAGTTCTTTCTCAAAAAAAAAAAGGGAAGTCATTGAATAGAAACAATTGGCGACATAAGTTCAATTTGATTTGGGTTGGGTATTTTTTTTTCCTTAAATCAAGTGTGGGCTTTCAAATGTTATCAAATAGGTACCAAATATAGCCATTTATTAAAGAGGGGGAAATCATCCATTTGAGATGATGTTAGATAGGAAACTAAAAAATAATTAACCATGTATTTGAGGTCATAAGTAAATTACCTAAGGATACTTTAAGTTTGAGAGAAAATAAGTGATCTTTTTTCCTCTTGTTTGCTATTATTGGTGGTGATAATGTGTGCCATCCAGATGGTTTTCAGAGACAGTGAATCACACAGGAGGAGACTGCCCATCCTTCTTCCCAGGAGCAGCTGGTGGTTTCAAACCATGTGCTTCACCAGATAAAGAAATGTCCCATTCTGCCTACCAGCTAGGTGTGGTCTTATGGCTAATTCTGGGAACTGCAAAGTTGAAGTAATGCGTGCAATTTACAAGCATGCCTTCTCCCTTTCCGTTGGTTGAAATTCAGACGTGATGACTGAAGTTCCACCAATCAGTATGCTCCATGGAAATTTCAATAATGGATACCAGACATAGTGATGGAAGGAGCCTAAGTCACTGCCCCATTAGCAGGTCCAAATGTTCAAAACTGACAACTTCTGTCTCTGAATCCTCAACTTGTAAAGTTGCTATATTTTCTCTTTTTGGACACGATGTTTCACATTTGTACCCTGGCAGGAAGCTTCCTGGGCCTCCACCTGGTCTATCGCCTTCTCAAGTCTTGCCCCAGGTCTTCCCCTTGCAGGTGAGATGAAGATCTGTTACAGAGTCCTGAATGTGCATCAGTCATGATGATGCTATCTCTAGAACCAAGGAAGATGACAGCTTTTCTTGAGGACATGGATCAAGAAAAGCATGATGACAATGACATTGACAGATCAGATGAATAAAGTGAGGAGATGAGTCTGTGCACCAAGATTGTAATGTGAGAGATAACAAGAAACAAAAAAAGACCAGGTCTGAGTGTGTGATTTGCAGAGTTGCCTCAAAAATCAAAGGAAAAAAGAAGACTATGAAGAAACTGACTTCTATTCAAATCATAAAGCTTGAATGACAGGTCAGGAAATCCCTGAGGAGGGATAGGAAGTAGAGGGGTTTTCAGATGAAGGTGATCCTGAAGCACAAAAACAATAGCAAAAGCAGCACACAAAGGAATCTCTTTTTGACTGTAAATCTACTGGCTCTTCACAGCAGCAGGCTCCCCTACAGTCTGCTCTTCCTCTTCAGAGACAAACACCTCCCAACTCAGAGTCATCTCTTTAAGGTTCTGGTGCTCCACCACCGAAGGCCACCTGAACCACTATCAGTCTCCTGCAACACTACAAGGAGCCTCTCCATTTCGAAGACCACCTCGAAGGCCAGGGCTTTTGCCCTGGTTTTTACCTCCAGGACCATCCCTGGCTGATACCTTAGACCTCTAGGTCTGCAGCCTGCCTCTCTTCTTTGGAGATCTCACCAAATCTACCTCCCTCTGCACCAACATCTATACCAGCATAAAACCTGCTCACCTTTTGTGCCTGCACTTGCACTTGCCCCATCTGTGATTTTCCTACAAGCTTCCTTGCCAAACCCTGGGCATATAATACAAGTGCAGCTACCACTTGTTTTATGCCCAAAACAAGGATTACTTGATCTGTGTCCACTGGGAGTAGTTTGGGGGAAAAAAGAAGCTACTGCTCCTCCCCAGTGGAAGTCAGCTGAGGGATTCTGCTATTCCCTTGCCAAAGCTGACCTGACATTTAGGCCCTCTGTTCCTCTTTCCATACAAAGTAAGGCTAGTGTATATGTTCCTTTCACAAGACCGGTGGAAGGACAGTACTCTGTTCAATGGTTCATAGGGGGGAAAGGCTCTTATTAAGCCTAGATGGATGTGCTCTTTCCATTGTCAGGGTATTTTCCCACTGGACTGTAGGAATATACCAAAATTCAGCCTTTATCAGAATTTGCTGTATAAAAGGGAGAATATTTCATTAAAAGAGGGTGCTGATAGTATAGTCTACAGGGAGTCACGCTACTAACTTAAAGTCCTTGCCTTTCCGGTGGCTCAAGTCCACCAGCAGTCCTGTAGGAGAAAGATGGTAAATCCCCCATTGATTTACCACCTCAGAAACTTGCTAGAGGGTAGATTCTGGTTTGATAAGAATGAGGGGTTTTTGTTGTTCTATTTCATGAAAAAGAAGTTTTCATTGAAGCAGTGCTGCTAACATTCATTTCTTTTCATAACTTTTTCATCTGTTTCTTTCTCTTCCCCAACTCTTTTTAAATACGATCAATCTTATTTCTTTATTTTGACTCTTGAGTACTGTGACACTGGAATAGAAATTTCTTTAAAAAGCAGTTTACACCACCTTGTTTTTTAATTATTTCTTAATAGTTTGTTGTAAATATGTATTTTACTCGTACCAAAATGGACTATAATGTTATTTCCTATTATAAGGCAAGAGTGTGGGAAGAAAATGGACAGTTCTTTGTCCAGATTATGTCACAGAGATCTCAAAAACATTAAAATAAAATAAATTGGTTCTCAAGTCTGCCTTGCTTTGTGGTGTTGATGGCTCTGCCTGCATTAGTAAAAAGGTCTTTGCTTTCTTTGGTAAAGAAAGCTCTGTGAATCCATGGCTGGAGGGGGTAATAATAATTAATCCTCAAACATGGTCAACAATATGTTACACATTACTGAGAAGTAATACGTTGTAATTAGGTTGAGGAAGCTCTGGTGACCCAGTGGTCAGCTGTGCTGCCAACCCAATGGTACTTGGTTCAAATCTTCCAACTGCTCTACAGGAAAAAGATGGCAAATCTCCTCCCATATCATTTCCTACATCTGTAAACCCACTAGAGGGTCAACTATGAGTCAATTCTGAAACAAAGAGAAGACTGGTTCATCAAGTATTTGACACTTTTCTACAATTTTGGCAGGATGAGAAGTTTGACACAGCTCAAGCAGCACAAAATGACCTCAAAGATTCCAATTGTGCCATGAACAAAAAGTCTTATATCTTTTTTAAAAAAAATTATCTGTTTCATAATTTTAATGAAAGTTTGCAGAGACTTTGGATTTCCATTCATACATTGTTGCACACTTTCCTCCCTGACCACTCTTCGCCCCCAGGTCGCTTTTCTCTTTGAAAAGTAAAAAAAAAAAAAAGAAAAAAATCTTTCATTGTTATACAATTTCCCCTCCTCCCTCCAGGCCACTCTACTGTGCAGCTTCATTCTGGACTCTTGTCATGACAACAGTAACTAATCATATATTTCTCCTAAACAGTTCTCTCCCTCATCTGTTTCAATGCAGTATATATTATTTATCCCGTCTTTCTCAGTCTCACATCAACTCCAATGTCAGTCACGCACTATCTGTGACTAAGATATTTCACTCAGCGTAATGTCCTCCAGGGTTACCCATTTTGAATAATATTGCATGAGTTCCTTATTTTTCAATGCAGCACAGTATTCCATTGTGTGACTATATCACAGCTTGTCTATTCATTTGTTCGTTGATGGGCACTTGCGTTGTTTCCAACTCTTTGCTATTGTAAACAAAGCCACAATAAATATGGGTGTGCATAAATCTGCTTTGGTGGCAGTTCTGGTTTTTTTTAGGATCTATTTCCAGTAGTGGAATTGCTGGGTCAAATGGTATCTCTATTTGCAACTTTTTGAGAAGACACCATACTGCCTTCCATAGTGGTTGAACCATTTTATACTCCCACCAACAGTGAATAAGCGTTCCAGTTTCTCCACAGCCTTGCCACTATTGGTTGTTTGCTGTTTTGTTAAATTTTGCTATTCTTACCCGGGTGAGATGATATCTCATAGCTGTTTTGATTTTCATCTCTCTTAGAGCTGGGGATTTTGAACATTTCATCATGTGTTTGTTAACCATCTGAATGTCTTCTTTGGTGTCTGTTCATATCCTGTGCCCATTTTTCAATTGTGTTGTTTACCTTTATTTTGTTGTGGTCAAAGTTCTTAGATCTTATAGTAACAAAAACAATACTGCTGAAAACTGACCCAAAATCTTATTTTAAGAGTAGCTAAATTACAGCACCAATGAAAATCTTAACTTTGAAAGCTGTTTGAGGTTAAAGTGAGGGCTTTAATTGGGAAGTTTTGGACTCTTGAAATTTGATGCAAAAATTATGTGTAGATAAGCAGGAAGCTGAAGACGCTGTACCTGTAAATTCCACAGAGCATGTCCTGTCAACATAATCAGTTCTCCTGCCTCCATCTGATGAGATTAATTAGTTGCATTTAATGAGTCTTTAATTTAGTCTTTAATGCCAAAAATCTCACCTCGGCAGGACCCGGCACATTGTCATAGTCAGATGCCTTATGAAACATCACTGAATGTTCCCTGGAATCATTCCCATGACCCATATTTGTTTCTTCTCCTGGAACTAAAGTTAAATTACAGAAAACCTCAGAAGTTGAAACACAAATGTGACCAAGAAGATGTATGCCACACTCCAAAAGAACTGCTTTATTTTTCTAGTACATACAAACAGAAACTCAGAGACTATATGTGGGAATGGCCTAGTCAGGGTGTGAGATAAAGGTGTAAGAGACATAAAATTGGATCTAAGTTTATTTCTTTGAACTCACTAAGCTAAGAACCTTCATTCAGTGTTTTATCCTAAGAGGTCGAAGAAGTATCAAATAGCTTTTTTGGTTTGTTCACTGAAGCATGAATTATGCAGTGGCTTACACTAATACAAAGAAGTATCAGATCTGCCTTTATATGCTGTAGAAGAATGTGTCCAAGTGCTTAGGGAAATTGGCATGTTATGGATTTATCAGGTTAAACCTTAGACCTATACATGAAAAGCCCAGAGGATACAACTTTTACAGCAACTCTAAGGAATAAATTATTGAGAGGAACTTCAGTATCCTTGAAGTCTTCTGTAATTGCCATTTTACATACGCCAGAAATGATAGTGGAAACTCTCCTTAGTTACAATAGGATGGCCTAGACACCAGGGAGTTTCACTACTAACCCAAAAGCCACGCCTTTCTGGTGGTTCAAACTCACCTGCGTCTCCTCAGGAGAAAGATGGGCAATCTCCTCTCATGTGATTTACAGTCTGCAAAAATTCTCTGGAGGATCAGCTATGAAATGAAAATGAATGAGTAAGAACTACAGTGGGGCTGGTTGGTGCCATGTGGTAGGTGCCAGGTGGCAGAGTTTAATCAACAAAGACAAGGTGGCATAGTTACCACAATATACAGTAGATCTAAAACAGTAATAAGAATATAAGAATTGTCTGACTTGTCTGGATTTATGAGAATTGGTTACTAACTTTTGGGGCATGGTTAATATTGAGAATGGGAATTTCAGAACACATAATTATGCTTATATGAAATCTATACCTAGAGCAAGAAGTTATTATCCAAATAGAACAAGGGGGAAATGCATAGTTTAAAATTGAGAATGGGGTGCATCAGGTCTGTATCCTTTCTCCATCCCTATTCAATCTGTATGCTTGGTAAATTATTAGAAAAGCTGGACTTTATGAAGCAAAGAGTGTGGCATCATGATTGGAGGAAGACTCATCAACATGTGTTACACAGATGACAAAACTTTGCTTACTGAAAGCAAGAAGGATCTGAGGTACCTGCTGCAGGAGATCAAGGACTACAGTGTTCAATATGGATTACATCTCAACATCAAGAAAATGAAGGTCTTCTCTAACGGCCAATGGACAACATCATGATAGGTGGAGAATATATTAAAATTGTCAATGATTTCATCTTGTTTGGATCCACAATCAGCACTGTTGGTTTCTGAAGTCAGGAGATCAGGAGACATAATGCATTGGGAAAGTATACTGTCATGGACCTCTCCTAAGTCCCGAAGAGCAATGATGTGCCAGTTTAAAGACTAAGACATGTGTGATTCAAGTCATAATCTTTCCAATCACCTGCTATACATCTAAAAGCTGGACAATAAATAAAGATAACAGAAGATTTGCTGTATCTGAGTTGTGGAAAAGAGTATTTAATATTTCATAGAATGTCAAAGGAATAAACAGATATACCTTAGAAGAAGTGAAACCAGAGCGATGAAGGATGGTGAAGTTTTCACATGTTGTTAGAAGAAGCTATTTCTTGAAGAGGGACATCATGCTTGGAAAAGTGAAGGGTCAGCAAAAGAGAAGATGAATGACTTTCAATGAGACGTGTTGATTCAGTGTCTGTGGCAATGAACCCACATGTGTTGGGTGTGGTAAGGATGTTCCAGTATACTATAGTGTTCAGATGTGTTGTTCATAGGGTAATGCTAAGTCATACTTGACTTGATGGCATTTAACAACAACAACAACAAGTGAAATGCAGGAGCTGTGGTGGCATAGTGTGTATCATGTAACACTACTAATCAAAAGGCCTTGCACCTCTGACAATTCAAACTGACCAGCAGCTCCTTGGGAGAAAGAGGGGTAGCCTCCTTCTGTTATGATTTACAGCTTCACCGCCGTCGTGATCTCTGTCATTCTCAAATCACAAGGGGTAGTCACTGTGTCAATCCATTTTCCACTTAGGATCATCCTCTTTTAGTAACCCTTTACTTTTGCTGGCATTATTTCTTTTTCCAGGGAGTGAGACCTAATAACATGTGAGACAAAGTTTCAGCACACTTACCTCAAGAAACAATTCTGGTTGTACTTCTTCCAAGATAGATTTATTTGTTCTTTTGGTAATCCATGGTATATTAAATACTCTTCACTGACACTACAGTTCAAAGGCATCAATTCTTTTTCAGTCTTCCTTATTCATTGTCCAACTTCCACACACACATGAAGCAACTGAAAACACCCTAGCTAGGAACAGGAGCACTTTGGTCTTTAAAGTGACTTCCTGTTCTTTAGCACTTTAAAGTTACCATATGACCCAGTAATTCCATCGCAAATTATATCCAAGAGGATAAAAATCGTACTCACCCAAAAACTTGTGTACAATTATTCACAGAAATATTATTTATAATCTTCAAAAAGTGAAAAGGGTGAAAATGGTTGCTCCCTTGGACCACAAAGACAGATACATTTTTGTAATGTTGGGCCAGAAACTAAAGGTCACAAAACTCATAATTGACTGAAAACATGTTCAGAGGAGTTAAATATTCTGGTCAGGATATCTAGAAATGAGAATTTGATGGGGATAGGTAAACAATACCTAAGTGTGATTACATGATTAGTTAAATGTACATGCCATTCAGTTCACTACAGGATGGTTTAACAATTCTAACAAGACAGCATTTATTGGTAGCCTATGCATGAAATCAATATTGTTGTTGTTGTTTTTAGGTGCCATCAAGTCAAGTACCACTCTTAGTGACTCTATGAACAACAAATCTGAACCTTGTCCTATCCTGTACCATCCTCATAATTTCTGATATACTTGAGACCATTGCTGCAGTCACTGTGTAAGTCTATTTGGTTGATAATCTTCCTCTCTTTTGCCAACCTTTCACATTTCCAGGCATGATGTCCCTCTCCAAGGGACAGCCTTTCCTAGCAACATAGTGTGTATAAGCTGTTTCCTCTTTGCCTCTAAAGAGCACTCTGGTTGAAAATTCTCCAAGACATATCTGTCTGTTCTTTTGGCAGTTCATGGGATATTCAGTACTCTTCTTAAAGACATCAACTCTTCTCCTATCATTCTTATTCATTATCCAGCTCTCAGATGCATAACACATGACTGAAAGACCATGACCTGAATAAGGTGCACCTTGGTCTTCAAATTCACATCATTCCACCTCAGTAATTTGGAGAGATCCCTCCCTGACTATAGACTTTACCAAGGCAATATGTCTTCTGATCTCCTGACTGTTGGTACCAAGGGTGTTGACTATGGATCCAAGTAAGATGAAGTAATTGATACTTTCTGTTTCCTCCATCTGTCATGATGTTGTCCATTAATCTAGGGATGTTGTTGTTGTTAAGTGCCGTCAAGTCATAGGCGACTCATCACAACCCTATGAACGAAAGTCCTTGACACGTGTGTGCACAATTTTCATCCTTTCTCCAGGTTCTTAGGGTTTCCTGAGGCAAGCTGTTTACGGAAGTGGATGCCACTCCTGCTTCCAAGCTTGTTTCAACTGGGAAGCGCCACCAAACACTGTCCATCATGAGTAACGGTTAGCGCATTTGACACACCAGTGTCTCAGTGTTCAGCTTCACAGCAACCACAATTTACCTCTGTCCAGTAATCTATATTGAAGACTGTAGTCTTTGATCTTCTGCAGCAAGTGTTTCAAGTTAATATTAATTAATATTATTGCTGTTATGTGTCATTGAGTCAACTATGACTCATAATGACCCTATGTACAATATCTCTAAACCTGCCTATCTTGAGCCAGTTTCAACATCTCTGACATATTTAGCCCCATTTCCTCAGTTACTGTGTCAATCCATCTCATCCAGGGTCTTGTTCTGTCCCTCCACCCTTCCAACTATGATGTCCTTCTCCAAGAACTGGTCCCTCCTGGCCACATTCCCAAAGTATGTGAGACTGAATATCAAGATCCGTGCCTCTCAGGAGCTGCTTGGTTTCACTCTTTCCAAGACAGATCTGTTTGTTCTCTTGGCAGCCCTTGAACTTGGTGGTTCAAGACTCTTCTCGGGCACCACAACTCAAAGGCATCAATTCTTCTGTCATTATCCAGCTCTCTGATGCATACATAGCAAGTAATTGTGAAGACTAAGGGCTGGATCAGGTGCACCTTAGTCTGACGTCATTGCTCTTTAGTACTTTGGAGACTGACATTATTGCTTTTTAGCACTTTGGAGAGATCCTTGGCAGCAGATTTCCCTACTTCAATTCTTCGTCTTTTGATTTTCTGACTGCTGTTGCCAAAAGTATTGATTATGCAGCCAGCAAATGGAAATTGTTAACAACCTAAATCTCTTCTCCATCTATCATGATGCTGTTAATTGGCCTAGAGGTGAGAATCTTTGTGTTCATGAAGTTAAGCATTCATCTATATTGAAGACTACAGTCCTTGACCTTCTGTAACAATTAATTAATTAACATTAGGTAATAAAAAGAAATGACAACAATACACATGAGCCTCATCTGTTGTACTACACAAGAACCAGATTGGTTACATCTGTTGAAAGAATCATTGGAGAAGCTTAATATCAGCACTCAAAACCAGGTCAGGTATTAACTGTGGAGCAGACCATCAGTTATTCATGTGCAAGTTTAAATTGAAGCTGAAGAAAAAACAAACAAACAAAACGCAAGCCCACAAGAACCAAAATATCACTTTGAGTCTATCCCACTTGAATTTTAAAACTATCTCAAGAATAGGTTTGAAGCATTGAAGATGAATTCTTGGAGATCAGATGAATTGTGGGATGACACAAATTATACCATCTATAAAGAAAGCAAAAGGTTATCACAAAGACAAACTAGTGAAAGACCAAAACCGATGTTCAAAGAGACTCTGAAAATTGCACTAGAAAACATTGAGAAGCCAAAACAAAGGGAAGAAATGCAGAAGTAAAACAGATGAATAGAAGATTTCAAAGGACAACTTAAAAAGACAAAGTAAAGCATTACAATAAAACGTGTAAAGAACTAGAGTTAGAAAATCAAAACGGAAGAACTTGATCTTGCTTGGCAGTTCTGAAGCTGAAAGTAATGAAGAACAAATTCAAGCCTTGAGTTGTAACACTAAAGGATGTAATAGACAAAATCTTGACTGACACAGATAGGAAATATGAAAAGAACATGGCTGTTATACATAGAATCACTCTACCAAAAATAATTGATCAACACTGAACTATTTCAAGAAGTACCATATGACTAAGAATCAATAAAAAAAGATGTTTAAGCTATAATACAATCATTGGCAAAAAATAAAGCCTTCAAACTTGATGAGATACCAATCAATATTTTTCAACAAAAATATGCCATCTTGGACATGCTTTCCAGCCTTTGCCAAGAAATTTGAAAGAGATTTATATTTGTTTCTACTTCTCAAAATGGTGACTCAATAAGATCTAGAAATTATAAGTTGCTATACACATAGGGTTGTGATGAGTCCAGACAACAGTACATAACAATAACAATCATTAATATTACATGCAAGTAAAATCTTGCTAAGGATTATTTTTTAAAAACACACCAAAAAACCAAACCGAAACAAACCACTAGCACAGTACAACAGAGATTTGCCAGAAATCCAAACTGGATTTACAAGAGACTGTGGCACCAGCGACATCACTGCTGATTATCAGATGGATCTTGGCTAAAAGTAGAAAATATCATAAGAATGTGTATTTGTGTGTGCCCTTGACTATGCA
>NW_006399776.1:9529569-9532928 GCF_000299155.1 Elephantulus edwardii
TCCATAATAAAACACTTTCAAAAAACAAGTATCTGGTCTTCGTTAAACATAGGGCTGCCACATATGGTGGCCATAAGGGACTAGGCTAAGGGGGTAAATGGGGACAGAAATCCAGTCCTGGCTGCTCTTGTCAAGCCATTTGTCTTGGTGGGCAGAGGTGTCAGCAGGAAGAAGGAACCAATTCTTCAAATCATCGGAGATCTTTAATTACTCTATATGATGGAAAAGTACCCTTTAAGAATTTTCCGTAAAAGTGCCTAGCAGGGAGTTCTCAGCAGGTTTGGCATACAAGAGCAAGGATCAGAAAGGACACTGTATTCTCAATTTGGAGCACAGTCAAAAAGCAGTACAAACACAGCAGCAGAAATCACGTGAGACCACAGAAGCGGGGGACCCCAGCAGCCCAGTTCAGGGAGGACAGTGAGCACAAGTTACTGACCACTAGGCGACGCCTTAGCCTCACTGTAGCTCCGTGGTTGGCGGGGCTCACCGGTGGTCCAAATGCCCTTACTAGAGGAAGGACAGCTTTGCAATTATATTCAAGCTCTTGTCCCTAAAGTGAGGGCAGCCTCAGGAAACCCATGTACACACACTATTCTGTCCCAGAAGGTACGTCCCTGAGATTGGGGTGCTGGCTTACGCCACTGATTCCACGCTTACTAGGCAAATACGTATTATAAATCAAACCAAACCAACCCCATGAGCTTCAAGTAGAGTCTGACTTATGATGACCTGTGGCAGAGAAGACCTGAGCTCCGTGGGGTTTTCTTGACACAAGCAGATCTTTAGGCCTTTATTCTTTGGAAAGGCTGGGTGAGTGCCAACCACCAACTCGTTGATTGATCAACGTGGGAGTCTAAGTAATTGTCAGAATCTAAGTAATAAGTCAGAATCAGTCCATAACTGACCCTCGAGTGAGTTTTTCAGAGACCGTAAATCATGTGGGCGGAGACTGCTCATCTTTCTCCTGTTAGTGAATTCGAACCAGCAGAGCGATTGTATCTTGGAGTTGGCAGGGCAGCTCCTTACAGCCGAGGCCACCAGAGCTCCCTGTTTGGACTGACAGCTGACAACAAATCTTTTCCTCACTCAAGGACCTAAATTAGCATTAGGGTGCATTTCAAAATGGTGATGGGTTTTGCTTCCAGTCACAATTATTTCGAATGGCTAAAATATGTATTTCGATCTTCTAGAAGGATGGCTTGTGCTGACTTGAGGTACGGCTTGGTACACTGCACACATGCGGCGATATCCAGGAGTGAGTTACACAGACGCACAGCCTCCCACACATTCCCACGCTGCGTGTGCACAGACGTGGACGAAAAGCACTGTTCTCAGACTTGCTGCATGCGGGGTCTGACTCTTTGGCTTCCTCCCTGGTGATTTCCCCACTTGGCTTCTGCAGGAAGTAGATTTGCTTTTCTCCCAGAGGAGGCCAGATGCCATAATAGAGAACAAGACTGCTAGCAACAAGGGGCCCGGAATGGGAGAGCAGGGAAAGGTTGGCCCTAAGATCCTGAACAGATCATCTGACTGGAATGGAGAGAGAGAGGTTTTTGCAGGTTTTTCAAATGCTGATTCATTCACCCCATACGCTCCCTGCCCCAATGCCTCTGCATTCCTTCCTGGTTTCTATCCACCACGCCCCCGTCGATCCCCTTCACTGATAGTTCAGGAAACCAGTGGGTAATAGGTTAGTATGGAGCTCATCCCATGGTGTCACCTAGCAACGTGAGGTTCATAAATAGCCACAATCGTCTCTTCTCCAAAACTGGCTAAAACTTCTTTTAAAGGCATCAGGGAAAATGCTTAGCTCTTAAGAGCTGGTGTGAAATACTCCCTGGTCTCAGCCCTCCAGACTTCCTCTTCCCTGCACAAGCTGATCTCCCCGCATGTTTATTGTTTATACTCTGGCTTTTTTTAAACACACATTTCCTTCAGCAGGGTCACATAGCAGCTGTTCATGTAAAAGTCTCCCAGTAGTTTTGTGAACTTCATTTCAGCTCAAAAACAACTCCAAAGCCAAAAGCATCTCTTAGTCAATCTGCATCCCTTTCACGGTAGGAAAAAATCAGACTAAAAACTGTGGAGTACTAAGACGGAGGAAGAATTTAGGATGCTGGTCTTGAGCTAAATGTAAAGCATTATCAGAGAAACGACTTTTAATCAAAGTTTAAATAGAATAAAAGCAGTCCTATAGACTATACTAGTGTCTGTCAAGCCTTCATTAACTTGGCATATCCAATCTATGTATGTAAATATATTTTTTCTTTCACAATTAATCATGCTTGGGAGGGTGGAGGCACAGCGCAGGAGGGGAAGACCCTCTATGAGATGGATCGATTCAGTGACTGGGGTAATCGGGATGGGTGTGTCAGAGGCAGTGCGGTTGGCGCAGGATAGAGCAGGGTTTAGAGCTGTTGTGCATAGGGTCCCTATGAGTCAGAAAGGACTCGATGGCACATAACAACAACAACAATTAATCATTTGGCCGCTAATGGAAAGGTTGACAGGAGGAATTCACCCAGTGGCTCCACAGGTGGAAAGACCTGGTGATTTGCTATGGTAAATAATACTACAGCCAAGAAGACCCTGTGAATCAACATTGTGAAACCAAATGTGTATGAATGATTGAATGAAAACCAATTTTTTAAATGTAAAAAAGCAAATCTATGAGACGTCCCACTCTTCCACAGAGGGCTGCTGTGAGTCCAGATCAACTCCACAGCACCCAACAACAACACTGTATTTCAGATACTTGGCAAAATAGACAAAGATTAATAAAGTTATGCGATTGAGTTTACAGTACAGAGAGAAATGTTTGGAAATCCTCATTCCAAGTAGACTAAATAGAATTTAGAATCACTCGCTCACTCATTTCTGTCAAGTCAGACCAGACTCATAGTCGACCCTCTAACAGGTTTTCAGAAGCTATGAGTGTCATGGGAGGAGTAAGTACATCTTTCTCCTGTGGAGCAGTTGATGGAACTCCTTACCCACAAGACCATCAGAACTCCCTAGCATTTAGAATAACATCCAATCCTCTCATTCTATCCTCACTGTTAATGGGGATTGACAAAACAATAACTTCTTTATAAAAGGTGGATTATTAATATGTTGATGTTTTATAATAGAAGTGAGTCTCAGGCTCTTAATTTGAGCTAAGGGATGGAAAACTCACAGTAATGAGCTCTGGGAACTCTGTTGTTGTGTACCATGGAGTGAGAACTGACCATAGCTGACCCGCCAGACGGTTTTCAGAGGCAGTTGATCATTTGGGAGGAGATTGCCTATCCTCCTTCCATAGAGCAGCTGATGTACTTAAACCATGTGCCTTCGGAATTGTAGCACAGCTTCTT
>NW_006399776.1:9534343-9543127 GCF_000299155.1 Elephantulus edwardii
TTGGGCATCACAGCAAACCCAGATTACCTCAGTGCAGCAAACTGACAGAGGAATGCTGCACAACTAGGAGATTTACATCATATTACTGTTGTTCTAACACATTATGGCTAACCTTGAGAAGAATGGGAATCCCAGAACACTCACTCAATTGTGCTAATATAAAACGTATGCCTCAACCAAGACACTGTTGTCCAACCCAAGCTTAACTGCATGGTTTAAAATCAGAAATCTATTCAATCTGTATGCTGAGTAAATAATTTTGAGAAGATATACTATGTGACAAAGACTGTGAATCAGGATTGGAGACTCATCAACAACCTACATTATGCAGATGACACACTTTGCTTGTTGAAAATGATGAGAATATGAATCACTTGCTGTGGAAGATCAAGGACTACAGCCTTCAATGTGGATTATATCTCAACATTAAGAAAAAGATCTTCATCACAGGACCAACTGTCAACATCTATGATAGCTAGAGAAAGGATTGAAGCTGTCAATGATTTCATGTTGCGTAGATCAACAATTAATACCCTTGGTATCAGCAGTCAGGAATCAAGAGATGTAGAGCATTGGGCAAATCTCCTGTCAGGGACCTTCCAAGAATGCTGAAAAGCAATGATGTCAGTTTGAAAACTAAGTAAGCCTTTTTTAGGTCCTGGTTTTCTCAATTACCTGCCATACATCTGCTGTGAATAATGATGACAAAAGAATTGATGCTTCTTAGTTGTAGTGCTATACTACATACATATATTACATTCAGTGTACTGAATACCCACAGACTAGCAAAAACAAACAGATATGTCTTGAATAAGTGCAGCAGCCAGAGTGCTCCTTGGAGGCAAACATGGTGAAGCTTCATCTTTCATACTTTGGATATGCAGCTAGGTGGGGCTAGGAGAGGGGCACCATACTTGGAAAGATGGGGGAGTGGTCAGTAAAGGTGAGGAAGACCCCCTATGAGACAAATTGACACAGTGGCTTCAGCAAGGGGCTTGAGTGTTTCACAGAGGATGAGAATGGCACAGGATAGGACAGGGCTCAGATTGGCTGTTCATAGGGTTGCTGTGAGTTGTACTCAACTCGATGGAACCCAACAACAGTGACAACAATTCTTGCTACTTGTTGTTGCCTTGGTCCTAATTCATGACAATCTTGTGTTCAGCACAATGGAACTCCCAATTGTCATCTTCATGACTGTTGATATCTCTTCATGCCATGGAGTTGGAACTGACTCATAGTTGACCTTCAGCTGGGTTTCTAAGGCTGTAAATCACACAGGAGATGATGGTCTATTTTTCTCCCAAAGAGCCTCTGGTGGATCTGAACCAGAAGAAACAGGCAGTCTTTGAGTTAGCAGCACAACTCCCTATGGACTGTCCCCCGTGGGAACTCCTTGATTGTTGGTATATTTTCCATTTTTTCAGTCACTGTGTTTTTTCAGTACCTTGCAAGGGTCTTGTTGTTGTTAAGTGCCATCATATTCCAGTACATACGGGGCAATAGGAATCTTTCTGGTCAGTTTTCAGAAGTAGAACACCAGACCTTTCTTCTTAGTCTGTCTTAATCTGGAAACTCTGCTGAAATCTGTCTTCTATGGGTAACCATGCCTGAATTTGAAATATAGGTGGCAGAGCTTCCAGAATCAGCAAAATGCAAGCCCCCACAGTACAATGAAGAGAGGTGGGTGGTGGAAAAGGAGAGGCTAGAGATCTATTTTCATTTGTGCTAAATTTGAGTCATTATCAGTCAAATGTTGGGCAGGGCCAGGCAGTAAGTAGAAGCACACTCAAATTGGATCCTTGAAAAGAGTTCAATTAATAATCAATTATTACAAAAATATGTAGCACCCTACACAAAACACTGCACAGAACTGTCACCGCCTCTAGACCTGAAGGGACAACAGGAACCTGAGAGAATGGCTGTAGCTGTTAGAGATTGCTTATCTCTGTAGAGGGAGAGAGCTCTGTTGGCTAGTAGATAGGGCGCCAACCCAAAGGTACATAGTTCAAATCCATCAGCTCCTCCTCAAGAGAAACACGAGCAATTTCCTTCTGGGTGATTACAGCCTCTGAATCTGCTAGCGGGTTTGCTACAAGTTCGTTCCATCTTGACAGCAATTACTTCTTTTGTTTGATTGTTTGGTTTTCTGGGTTTAGGTGTTTAGTTTTTTGTCATTGTTTGTCTTTAAGAGAGAGAGAGTTGGTTGAGAGAGAAAGAAGAAAAAGCATTATTCCCCTACTTCATTCCCCCATCTACTGCATTCCCATCTACTTCTAAAGCTTCCCACTGGGCCATCCGAACTGGGAGCCAGAGGACAAGAGAGCTTGTTGATGCTGATTCAGCATCCTAGGGCACAAAACAGAGATGAGTGGAGAGTGGGCTTGGAAAGAGACATGGAAAATATCTAGAAGCACATTTGTTCAAATTGCAATGAGAAGGCTTTGGGGTTAGGTAAGTCTGGAAGACAGAGGAGAAGAAAAATTGAAGGTAGAGATTTGGAACTCTTCAGTTTATAAATGCTAATTAAAGCCATGCTTCTGGATGAGATCACTCGGCAAAGAAAAAAGGTTTGAAGCCTAAGATTTGGGACACAAGTTAGCAGTTTAGCAAAGGAGGAGGTGCTGCCAGAAGGGCCTGAAAAAGAGCAGTTGGTGAGGCTGAAGGAAGCCCAGAAGGTGGTATCCCCATTCTTAGGATCTGACAGCGAGAGAGGCTGGTGCACTGTCCTGTTTGAAGGAGAGAGGTTGCGTAGGAGGCTTTCTCGCAGGACTGTGACAATGAGAAATAATATGCGATGATGTAATAATTTCACGAATAAGCAGGATCTATTAAGGTTCAGCAAAAACAACTCTCCTTTCTCATAGCTGCTTATAGTACTTTTCCCCACACACATAGATGAAATTAAGGCCAAGTCCATTATTTTTCTGGTCACTTTCAGATAATGAACATGTCACATCAAGGTCATAAAACATTTGTTTGTACATTAAAATGTCCAGTCCAGTATAAATCAAAACACAGAGCTTTATTTAAAGTGAGTTACTTCTTTGTCCCATCTCGTGGCTGCCTTTGACCAAAAACCTGTAGTAGGAAATGATGGTGATAACCAGTTCCTCTACCATTTCTTTGCTAGCTAGTAGTGTGGGCCCTCCAGCTAAGAATAGGAGTGAGGGGGCAGAAAGTATAAGGAGGAAGGAAAGTCTTGACTGGGATTGCCATGAACTGGCCTTAATACACTTACAGCTGGGCAGCTATGTAACAATGGCCTTTCAAGGTGCATTAGAAACCCTTCCATTGCTAAGCATTTCTTGTTTAAATGCTTTCTGACATGGTTTGTGCTTTCTCCAAGTGGCTGCTTCCAGTTCCTCCTTGGGTTACAATTGAACAGGACTGTCTTTCAGCATCTTTCTGCTTAGGTTGTCTTGTTAGCTCTCTCAGGCTCTAAGACAATCCCGCACTGGCTTTCTATCTCAGGTGTCCCATATCCGATCCACAGAGCACCGTACTGCAGAACAGTCAGTGGGAACACAGTTACTTCCCAAATCCAGTCCTCTGCTCTACGATCATGACTATTTCAGTAACTCTTACACCCAAATGTTTCTTAAAAGTGAGTCTGGCTGGTGCAACCACTGTGGAAGGCAGTATGGCGCTTTCTCAAAAAGTTGCAAATAGAAATACCATTTGACCCAGCAATTCCACTACTGGGAATATACCAACTGCCACCCAAGCAGATATATGTACATCCATGTTTATCACGGCTTGGTTCACGTTAGCAAGGAGTTGGAAACAACCTACGTGCCCATCAACAAACAAATGGATAGAGAAGCTGTGGTATATTCACACAATGGATTGAAAAACACGGCATTGAAAAACAAAGAACTCATGCAATATTATTAAAAATGGGTAACCCTGGATGACATTACGCTGAGTGAAATATCTCAGTCACAAAGGGACAAATACTACATAGTGCCACTGTTATAAAACAGGACTGACATCGGGGTTGGGGGGAGACTGAGAAAGATGGGATAAATAACGTATATGGCATTGAAACAGATGAGGGAGATAACTGTTTAAAAGAGATATGTGATTAGGTATTATTGTCACGACAGGAGCCCAGAAGGAAGGCTGCATAATGGAGTGGACCTGGGGGCAGGGATTGTAAAACAATGGGGGAACTTCTCTTTTACTTTTTAAAGAAAAGAGTGTGTTGGGGCGGGGAGGGGTGGGTAGCGAGAAAAGTGCAACAATGAATGAATGGAAATCCAAAGTCTCTGTAAATTTTCATTAAAATTAATAAAAAAAAAAGGATAAAAAAAGAGCGAGTCTGGCACTAGCAAACCCTATCATACCAGCTTTAGGGCACATGTATCAAGAGCTCTAAGGTGTCTCTCTTAATTGGCTTGGAATAAAAGGCAAGCTTCTCATTCCTTTCACATTGAAGGAGTGAGGACTCTTTACAACAAACTCATATTCTTGAATGGGGAAAGGAGCGAAAGGTGTTGACTTTGATCACCACCTTTGCAAATCTTAGGTGATCTGGATGCTTAAAAGAACATCTTGGAACATTGGAGTAGTTGATGTTTCTGTTTGGAATCTGTCCTAGGCTGGCTGCAAAGAGGTTGTCAGCAATTGTTCCCATCTTGCATGCAATGCCAGACAACAGATTTCCCTCTCCTTGAATCAAGCTGGCCTTGTGAATTGTTTTGAACAATCAAGTGTGGCAGAAGGATGCTATGAGGTCCCAGCCTTAACCTCTGCTTTTGCCATCTTTTTTTTGCCATCTTTGAAATAAATCATCATGTAAAGAACTGTATGCTGCAGTGAGAGGGCCTAAAGGACTAGAGATTATGAAGGAGGAGAGAGCCAACCAGCCCCAAGCTATTCCTGTCACCCTAGCGGACAAGTTAATGAGGTCATCTCATATCCTCCAGCCCTTGTCAAGCCAACCCAACTCCTGCTGAGCCCTGCCACATTCAGGAAAACCATAGGCAAATGCATATTATTAGTTTAAATGATGTTTTAGGATGGTTTGTTATGAGGGGATAGATAGCTGATATAGGTTCTCAAGTGAAATGAAGATAAAAATATAAAAAGTGAAACAAACAAACAGAACAAACCCATGCCTGCCGGCAAGCTGATTCCATCTCTCCACGACCTGCAGTTGTTCCTTACCATCCTGGCACATGATCCAGGAGCCGACTCTGACCGGCGAGTGTTCTCTACCACGGCGGTTATCACTGTTCACTAGAATGCAGTGACTCCACGGCTATCTTCCTCTGGTTTTTGGAACTGGAAGGAACCTTCAGCTCAATGATCAGTGGGCAAATGCTCTCTTTCCATGCAGTTGCTCCACTTAGATAAACCAACATGTGGAACCAAACCTAGGGGACAAGGGAAACATAGATCTTCGCTAATCTTCAGCACTTTTTACTTCCCCTCAAAGTGTTCACTCCATATGCACTTGCCTCCAGCACCAGTGTACAATGAATTAGTTGCTTTTCTAGGTGGTGACTGTCACTAAGGAAAGCAGATCTGACAACCTGGAGTATTTTGATCCTAGGGCACCTGTGCCTCAAGGGAGGGCTGGGTGGGGAGGGTAAGGCTTATTCATTAATTTTAACCCTTATTCATGAATTTTACATATTTGAAATCAATTTGCATATTGAACATCAATTTTACATATTTCATCTTTAACACTTATTCATTAATTTAAAAAACCAAATTATTAACTGGGGGTGAAGGTGGGGAGTGAGAAAAGTACAGCAATGAATAAATGGAATTTAAAAAAAAAAACCAAATTATTTTATCATTCTGCTAGGTGTTGGAGGTTCAAATGATGAACAAAAATAAATTAGAATCACAGCTCATAACATATCAATCACTATATAATATATAAATAAATAGAAAGCACATGAAAGGACTCACTGCAGAGTATAACCAATCAGGAAGTCCAGGCAAGACCTTTGGGTATATGAAAGATGGAGGTGGGGGTAGGGGTGGGGTTATGTGCCCTCAAGTAGGAACTGACTCACAGCTGACCTTCCAGCGCATTTTCAGAGGCTATAAATCATGCAGGAGATTGATTGTTTTTCTCCTGCTGAGAAGCTGCTGGATTCAAACCATGTGCCTTTGGGAGAAAGAGTCCATTAGAAGGTATATTTATTTCATACCTGTTGAGAGTTGTGATTCTAAACCAAAAGTTGAGCCTCTCAAAAGTTGAGTGGTTCAAAACGGCCAGAAACTCTGAGGAAGAATAATGGGCACTCTCCTTCTGTGAGATTTTCAGTCTTGGAAACCGAATGAAGGGTCAGCGGTGAGTTGATATCAATTTCACGGCAATGAGGGAGTTATGAGAGCAGTGCCCAAGGTATCCACCCAGGATAGCTTAGAATACAAGGGGTTTTTCTGTTGTTGCTTTTTTTGTCTCACTGTTCTGAAGAATTGGGCTCTGATAACAAAGTGGAAGCAGGGCCGTGTTTTCCCTGGAGGGTCCCCAGGAGGATCCTTCTTTACCTCTTCCGGTTTTGGTGGTTGCCTGGGACCTTTGGTGTTACTTGGCTTGTAGCTGTTTCACTCCGCTCTCTGTCTCTGTCTTTATCTGGTGTCTGTATCCAAATTTCCTTTTTATTTCCACCTTACTTGTTCATTTCAAATACCTTTTATAAAAAACCCACAGACAGCTACTATGCACACTACACTCACCTGATGGATTACGTAGGACTCAATTGACTACGTCTGTGGAAAAAGCTGTTGGAGACGCTCAATATCAGCTGTGAAAAGCAGGCCAGATGGTAACTGTGCAACAGATCACCAACTTCTCATATGTAAGTTCAAATTGAAGCTAAAGAAAATAAAGACAAATGCACAAAAGCCAAAATACAACCTTAAGTCTATCCCACTTGAATTACAAAATCCATCTTAAGAGCAGGTGTGAGACATTGAGCACTAAAGACTGATGACCAGATGAGCCTGCAGGATGACATCAAATATACAAGAGGAACGCAAAAGATCATTACAGAGATAGAGGAGGAAGAAAAGACCAAAATGGATGTCAGAAGAGACTGAAAAATTACACTTGAATGTCAATACATTTTGAAGCCAAAGCAAAGCAAACAAATGACAAAATAAAGCATGGAACAGAAGATTTTAAAAGATAGCTCAAGAAGGCAAAGTATTAATAACCTGTACAAAGAACTGGAGTCAGAAAATAAAAGGGGAAGAACTTGCTCAGTATTTATCAATTTGAGAGAACTGTTTAACAAATTCAAGCATTAAGCTGCAATATTGAAAGATGCTATGGGGGGGAAAAAAAAACTTAAATGACCCAGGAATTATCAAAAGAAGACAGAAGGAATACACAGAATCATCATGCCAAACAGAATTGGCTGACAAGGAACCATTTTGGGAAGTAGCATGTGATCAAAAACCAATGGTGATAAAAGAATAATTTTAAACTTCTCAGATAAGGATCCAAGGGCTGATGGGATACCAGTAAACATGTTTCAGCTAATAAATGCATCCCTCCATGTGCTCACACCACGATGTGTAAAGAATTCTGGAGATCCCTATTGCTATTCTAAAGAAAGGAGATCCAACATAAGGTGGAAATTATTAAATAATATCTGGTGGCTTAGTGTAAAGGAAGACAAGGTAAAGGTGTGTGGTTCGAATCAATCAGCTGCTCTCTGAGAGAAAAATGGACAGTCTCTTCTCATGTGATTTACTGCCTCTGAAAACCTGCTAGAGAGTCAGCTATGGGTCAAATAGACTCAGTGGTACACAATAAGAACAATGACATTGTTATCGCAAACAAGCAAAATATTGCTAAAGATAATCCAAAAATGGCTAGTAAAGTACATCAAGAGAGTACTGCTAGAAATGCAAGCTGGTGTCAGACAGATCTTGGCTGGAAGCAGCCAGTACCAGAAAGATGTCTACTTGTCTTTTATTCACTATGAAAAGGCATTTGACTGTGCAGATCACAGCAAATCATGGCTAACATTGAGAGGAATGAGAATTCCAGAACACTTGACTGTGCTCATATGAAATCAAGATGTTTAGACCAAGATGCTGTTGCACAGAGCAAGGGAACACTGCATAATTAAAAATCAGGAAAGGACTGCTTCAGGGATATCTCCTTTTTTCATACCTTTCTCATCTACATGGTAAGCAGATCATTCAAGAAGATGGACTTTACAAAGATGAGCCTGGCAACAGGATTAGAAGAAGACTCATCAACAACTTGCATTATTCATATGATGTAACCTTTCTCACTGCAAGTGAAAAGTTAAAACATTTGCTGCAGACGGTCAAGGAGTGCAGCCTCCAATATGAATTGCATCTCAATAACAAGAAAACAAAAATTCTCACCACCAAGTCATTAGGCAGCATTTTAGGTAGATGAGAAAGGATTGAAATTAATGATTTAATCTTACTTGGATCTACAAGCCATACCTTTGACACCAGCAGTCAGGAAATAAAAAAATGAGTTGCATTGAGAAAACATGCTCTAAAGGGATCTCTCTAGAGTGCACATGCTCTAAAAGGATCTCTCTAGAGTGCTAAAGGTCAATGATGTCGATTAAAGACTAAAGTGTGTCTGATCCCAGCCATGGTGTTTTCAGTTGCTTGCTATGCATCTGATAGCTAGACAGTGTCTAAGGATGACAAAAGAACCAATGCCTTTGAGTGGTGGTGCTGGCACAACAAGTATCCTATGGACTGCTAAGAGAACAAACAGGTCTGTCTGAAGAAAGTAAAACCAGGCTGCTCCTTGGAGCCAAG
>NW_006399776.1:9544672-9547437 GCF_000299155.1 Elephantulus edwardii
TCTAACATACTTTGGACATGTTGTGAGGAGGGACCGATCCCTGGAGAGGGATATCATGCTTGGGAGGGTGGAGGGACAGCGCAGGAAAGGAAGGCCCTCTATGAGGTGGATTGATTCAGTGACTGGGATAATTGGGATGGGGGTGTCGGAGACAGTGCGATTGGCACAGGACAGAGCGGAGTTTAGGGCTGTTGTACATAGGGTCGCTTTGAGTCGCAAGCGACTCGACGGCACATAACAATAATAACATACCTTGGGCATGTTATTAGGAGGGACCAGTCCTTGGAGAAGGACATCATGCTTGCTGGAGGGTCAGTTCAAGAGAGGACGATCCTTGATGAAACAGATTAAGACAGTGACCACAACAATGAAGTAAGGTGTGAGAAGGTGAGGTTCGCTCAGGGTAGGGCAATGTTCAGAGTCATTGTTCATAGGGTTGCTATGAGTTATACTCAACTAGAAGGCACGTAACAAGAAAATCAGTCATATTGGATTAAGGCATATCCTAATCCTGTAGGATATTAACTTGATTACATCTACAAAGAGCTTGTTTCCAAAGGTCACAATCACAAGTAAAGAGATTAAAGAGAGCACAATTCAACCCAAATCTGGAAAGGAGATGCAGAGGGAGCATACAGACACAGGGATGCATGAGCAACAGCTCTGTGGTCAAAAGGCACACGGATGAAGAGACTGAAAGGCGGCCAGAGTGGCTGGAGCCCTGCAGACTAATGGGAGGCACAGTGCATGCTGCCATGTGAAGGGTTGTGATTTTGCCCTAGAGCTAGTGAGAAGACACAGAAGAGAACTGGGAAGAGGGAATACATGCTAAGGTTCAGATCAGAAGGACTAAATTTGGAGTGAGGCTATCGGCTAGAACAAGAGTGGCCGTGGGTAGAATAGATCAACACAAGAATCCCGGCAAGAGGTGATGGCAGCTTGGACCAAGCTGGTGGTGCTGAGCAGTGGCCTGGGGATAGTGGTGCAGGAGAGGTCAGATTCCAAAGACTCTGGATTCCCACCTTGTAGTTAAGATAGTGAGTGATGCTGAGTCCCTGAAAGATGGAATAAGGAAGGTAGGGGAGTCCATGAGAAAACGGAAGAATTTTTTCTTTGTCTCCCAAGAGAATTTGCTTTCAGTTAAAAAAATATCTTTTTAATTAAAGAGATAGTAAGTTACTGAATGTGGTATGTTATTCTTCAATATGGATAAGGTTTTGCATAAAATGTCCAAACATCCTCCAAGCATGTTTTCACGCAGGCTTTTATTTAATCCTCACCAGCAGCTCATCTGTTCCCCCATTCATTCTTCTTGAAAGCTCAGCGCCTTCACAATCCTGATCCAATTGTGATGTGTGTTTTCTGGGCACATCATCAAAAACCTGCAGCTGCTAAATCCATTATGAAATCTTAGTATTTCTGAGATTTAGGGGAACATTAAGTGTTATTTATTTTAAAAACATTTATTTTGCTGACACCCAAAGAGCTAGCTAGAGGCAGAGGCAGGACTATAGTCAAATTAAACAATTAAAACTCACCATCTCTGATAGTTGCTATATTACTTTCATAATAGGATTTGTTGTTGTTTTTAATCCATGGTGAAATGCATCCTCACCTCAGGTTGCTCAGCATGTCCCTGGTACACTACCAGGAAATCCATTTCTGCCCACAAGTGGTCCTCCTTGGTTCCTGCCCTTGAGGATTTAGTACTGAAAGGAATGCAGGCTGGTAAACAAGTATCACCCCACAAAGATAGGCGATCAATAGCGTGTGAACCAGTGCTGGAGAAAGTATGAGGAGAGACTGTCGGAGGATGTGGGGTAAGGCTCCGTAAAGTTGGTGGTGCTTCAGAGAAGTGTTGAGGAGCGCGTATCATTTGTTAGGTGGCCCGGGGTTTTTCAGGTACAGGGAAACGTGTGCAAAGCGCTCAGAAATATTGGTCAGTTGGGAAGAGACAGTTGTTAGATGATGGCAGGAGGTGAGGAAGCAGGTCACAATGGGATCCTAGATAGTTTCGGTCAAATTACTCTGACTCATGATGACCTTCTGTACAACAGAACAAAATGTGACCCAGTGTTGCATCATCCTGACAGTGACCAGCACCAAGTCCATGGCTGTGGCTATCATGTCAGTTCATTTCCCTGACCTTGCCAGACCTACATCTTCACCAAACATAATATCCTCCTCTAGCAACCAATCCCTACTGAGGATGTGTCTAAACAGAACGAGTGAGACAATGTTTTGTGATTCAAAAGGTTTTCATGGTGGCCTGCTGGTAAGTAGCTGCACTGCCAACCCAAAGGTGCACGGTTCAGACCCACAGGCTGCTCTGCCGGAGAAAGATGAGCAATCTCCTCCTGTGCAACTAAATGCCTCTGAAAACCTGTGGGAGGGTCAGCTTGGAACTTAAGAGTACCAAACAAGTTTCTAAAAAGTAGACTGCCAGGCATTTCTCTGGAAGCTCCACTGAAGCGTGTTCACCTTGGGTGATCTTGTTTGAATTTGAAATACTAGTGACATGGCTTCCAGCGTCACAGCAAGACAGAAGACGCCACAACAGGAGACGCCACTGAGAAAAGGGTGGTGGAAAAGGTCCATGTTAGAAATACATGTTGTCCGTGTGCAGATTTTGGCACACGTAGCAGCTCAGGCATCTTTGTAGCACAGTAGTTAAGTGTTGGGCAGCTAATCAAAAGATTGACAGTTCCCATGCAATATTATACAAAATGGGTGACCCTGGAGGACATTATGCTGAGTGAAGTATC
>NW_006399776.1:9547869-9549853 GCF_000299155.1 Elephantulus edwardii
AGATGAGTGAGTCTGTTTTGGTAAAAATTACAACCTTGAAATCTCTGGCAGTTCTCTCTGTTCTGTGGGGTCCATCCTGAGTCAGAATTGACTTGATGGTAACAAGTTTGACTTAGGTTTTTAAGTTCATTTTACTACAGTCATGTTGATGAAAAAGAACTAAAATCTCTGTGGTTTCCATCAGTATAGGATGCCATTCATGTCAGGTGCTAACAATGGCTCAAGTGAAGTTTGCTGTTTGTCTCTGAGTTTCTGCCATGGGTTGCAGGTTACACAATGCACTAATGCCACAAATCTTCACACATTCTTGGACCCAGGCTGACAGAACAACCATTTCCCAAGACATGCTGTCATTGCATAGACCTCTTTTCTGGAGAAAAAGAGGTCTAGAGGAAACTTCAAATATATTTCGAAAAACTTTTGCTTGGTAGTCACGTCTGCTCACATTTCAATTGCTCCTAACAAATCACATAACCAAGCCTAACAACAACAAAAAAATGATGAAGACTGCTTTGCCACCAGGAGGGCATGGCAAAGGGAGGGATGTAAAATACCCTTTCAGTGGATGAACAGATGATTGAAAATAGCACTTAAGAGGGACAAAAGGAGAGTGCTGTAATAGTTAAGGGGGAATGTGATGACAGTTATCTGCTGTATAACACATCACCCCAAACGCAGTGGTTTTCAACAATAGTGATCTTTTATTGTTCATTCTCTCTGTGGGTCTGAAATTCAAGAAGGGATCAGACGAACAGTTCTGGCTTGGATGTCTATCATACAGTTGTGGTTGGTGATGGGAGCTGAGGCAGGGCTCTCCAAGTCAGCTAGTCTACACGTTTCTGCACAGCATGGTGCACCCCGACCCCCATTCATGAAAGTGGTAGGAGCTGCATCACTTTTATGACCTAGCCTTGGAAATGACATAGCATGACTTATATAGGATTTATCTAGGATTGTCAAGCATTTTTTTGTAATGGGTCATACAGGTTAATTTAGGTTTTGTGGGTGCTAGAAAAAGTAAACATCCCAGTTCTTACTCATCTGACACTTTTGCTCAATCCAAAACAATTTATTACCACTTCTGTTCCACTCCTGTTCTGACGCAAGCTGCATAAGCAGCATCTTCTCCTCTGGCCCTAACCACCCAACAACTAGGTCAGAACTCTCAAGTAAAAGGGCAGTTCTTCAGACAGCCAAGTCTGTCCAAGTTTTCAGATGTGTGCACTAGTGTGGAATTCCCCTGACACTCTTACTTTTTTTGACTGACTTGTTGGCTACAAATTTTGGGGATTTTCCATATCACCTCAAGATTGCAGTGATAAACTCAAGAGGCCCACAAGGTGCCCACACCTGTTTCCACTACCCACTCAGGCTTGATTATTTAGTAGAACTACATATAAAATTTGCAGAATGCTCTATATTTCCAATTACAAGTCCAGGAGGATTCTCATTGCAGGACTGCATGCCCCCATGGGAAGAGTTATCCTCCCATTTAACCAATCAGGAAGTCCATGAAGTGTCCACGCCCACAGACTACTTAAACCAGAACAGGTGGACTTGGTCCATGATACATTTTTTGCCAACCCTTGTTCCACTAGTCCATCCATTGGAAACTAGAAATACAGGTTTTGTGCTCAAGAAAAAAAAAAAACAAACCAAAAACAAACAAACAAAAAAACTCTTGGGCCAGATTTAGTGAAATGCCACCTGCATATGAGTGGTCCTTGAAGCCTACTCAGAAGTCAACGAGATATTCCTGAAAGTGTGTATTTAGTATGAACCAAACATATTCCTGGATGGAATCTTAGAGACCCCAACAGTCAAAAGATGAGGAGCTAATGAAGAAAGATCACGAGTAAGTACATAGCCTAAGTCCTCTTTCACTTTTTTTAAAAAATAATTTTAATGAACATTTACAGAGAATTTGGATTTCCATTCATTGCTGCACTTCTCTACCTGGCCAGCCCTCTCCCCCCGCCCCCCA
>NW_006399776.1:9550628-9570765 GCF_000299155.1 Elephantulus edwardii
TGGATTATTTACCTTTATCTTGTCCCTTTCACTTTTTAATCCACTGTAAATCTTAACCTTCCTGTCCATTCTCCATCTGCCTGAACCCTATTTCCAAGTTTTGGGAAGATGGCAGGGCATGTAGTAGTTGAAATGTGGTGGAATCATCCTTCACAATAGCTCTGTCCCATTCATTCAGGTTAAACTGCAAGTAACTTTCTTTGAAGAATCACATGCTATTTAAATACCAGGTGACATTATCCATTCTAAAGATTTTCTGCAAGATTGTTGGCATAATAAATATTTATAAACCACAATAGTTTACAAAAGGGGAAATAGATCAACATATATGACTATTAGAGTCAGTTTTTGAACACATTATTATTTGTACAACAATGTCAGTCTGGAGACTAAGGTGTGCCTGATACAGGCCATGGTCTTTGCACAGTCACTTGCTATGCATTGAGAGCTGGACAATGACTAGGGATTAGAAAAGAATTGATGCCTTTGAGCTTTGGTATTGGAGAAAAGTATTGGATATACCATGGACTGTTAAGAGAACAAACAGGTTCGTCCTATAGAGGGTGAAATCAGGCTGCTTCTTGAAGGCAAGGATTCTGAAGCTTCATCTGGCATACTCTGGACATGTTGCAAGAAGGAACCAGTCCTTGGAGAGGGACATCATGTTTGGTTGGGTAGAGGGACAGCACGAGAGGAAGACCCTCGATGAGACAGACTGATTCAGTGACTGGGGTAATGGAGAGAGGTGTGTCGGAGACAGTAAGATTGGCATAGGATAGAGCAGGGGTTAGGGCTGTTGTACAGAGTCACATCAGGTGACTCAATGGCACAAAGCAACAACAACCTATTGATAAAGAAAATTAATTTCTCTAGATGATGCATTAAATTGAAGGCTTTTGAGGAGACTGAAAATTGCTTAACTCTATTTTGTTTCCTCTGTCTTCAAGAATAACTTTAGAACTTTTTCAAAGTGGAGATCCAAAGACTTGGAAAATACTTACTTTTAATAATTCATGTAATTTCACCCAGTGTTGAGGAGGAGGGAAAGAATTTTCTTGGCACATAAAAGGTCTGTGCAGAACAGACAGTAATATTTGATGGACAAAGTAATTAGAAACGAGTATGGATGATTTTGCAAATTGATGCCAGGGTAAAAAAGACAAATACACAAGTAGCAGGGCATTAGAATGAAGTTCAGGCAAAGATAAGACAAAAATCAGCCACAACCTGGCAAAGTTTTGAGGGGACAGACTTAATTTCTTTTAAAAATAATGTGATTTTAATGAAAATTTACAGAGAATTTGGAATTTTTATTCATTCATTGTTGCACATTTTTGTCCTTACCCCCCTCAAAAAAAAATTCATTCATTGTTGCAGAATTTCTTCCCTCTCCAGTCCACTTTGCTATGCACCTCTCATTCTGGACTGTTGTCATACAGATAATGTGTAATCATATATTCCTTTTAAACAGTTCTTTCCTACACCTGGAGGGACAGACTCCTGACTGTAGTGGAGGGGGAATGAAGGGTACTTCACCTCAGTAAATCTCGAAGTTCCTATTTTAAGTTTCTTCACGACTTTCAGTAAGGTGTAGGCAATAATTTATTCAGCAAATATTTAGTGAAATTCTAAGCAAGAATAAAAAATGAAGAGTATTCTATGGTGCTGAAGGAAAAATAACATTAAATAACATTCAGTTATTGTCCAAGGGGAAATTATACTTTGTTAGGAAAAGTATGGTTAAGAGCTGTTGTGGATCAGGACATTAACATTTTCTATTGGTCTCCTTCCTTTCAAAGATAATAGGATAAGGCCTCAGGAAACAGTGATTTTAAAACCTGGCTTGCTCTTGGTACCTATGTCACGAATCAAGAGGTGGCAACACCTTAATGAGTATTGTTATGCAAAGTTAGGCCCTGGGGCCTAGTCTTGGGGACTGAAGTTCCCAGGTCTAATAAAGAAAAAGGCTGTTTTACTTTATTGGCAGGAACAATTTTCCCTACAAGACACCATTAAGAAAGTTTTTCCCAAATTAGAGGCGATACATGATTATTATGGTTAGCACAGGAATCCAGAATTAAGGTTGCATAGATAAGTGTACTCCGGGTGGGGGGTAAGGAATGGGAGAATTTTATACCAATGAAGGAACTTTTTTTCGGAGAGGGGAGTGAACTGGTGGGGAGGGGTGGGCAGGGAGAAAAGTGCTGCAATGAATGAATGGAAATCCAAAACCTCTCTGTAAATGTTTATTAAAATTAATAATTAAAAAAATTGTACATATAAAAAAAAAAGCTTTTCCCTTCTTTAATACGAATTGTCTGTACTATGTCTAAGAATGAGGGTGCCTTTGAAAGGTGTGTCTGTGTAGAATGGGATATTGAACTTTATTTTTATTGGAGAAGTTGAAGACCAAGGAGAGGAAGAGAGGGTAAGTATACAGGTGATACCTTGAAAAGAAAACTGAACTTGGACAAAAAACCCAACACAGCCTATTGAACTGTCCTGCTTAAAACTTGTAATTACTGGCATGCAAAGCTTAATTTTTGCACATCCTTTTGACCACATCCCTGTTCCATGTATGTATCTGTGGTCCCATATTTCACGTGTGTGTAAGCCAGTAAGCAGGAACTTACTCACCACTGACCCTCCAGCAGGTTTTCAGTGACTCACACAGGACATTGCCCATCTTTCTTGGAGGAGCAGCAGATCTAACTAAGCAAGTAGGATTTTAAATGAAGCGCATTCAAAACAAGAGAAAATAACTGGAGGAAAAGGTATTGTTTTGCTTTTTCTGTGAAAGTGCTCTTTTGTACAGGCAGAATATAGGCAGCCATCTGCACTGCTATGTCGTGGAATCACTTTTCATCTTGCATTTTAGTTTCCTTTCAATTTCTCTTCCCATATCAAAGTTATTTTCAGAGTATCAGATTCACTGTTTGAACTTCTAAATAGTACTTTATGTTGTCACTGCAGCACAAGACTAACTCTGCAAATATTTGCTACGTAAGAAATTATTGAAAAGTAGTAATTATGTTAGTACTCAAAATGAGAAGCTAGTGGAATAATTCCACAAAATGATTGGTTTTAAAGAGCAGACACTTTTTTCTCAGTTCTGGAGGCTAGAAGTATAACTTTGTCTATTAATTTTGTGGGCTTTGAAAGATGAACTGTTCCATGCTCCTCTCCTAAAGCAAGCAGCACTTCAGCAAGGCATCTTGGGATACACAGATCAACTCACAATACAGACTTTCCTGGCCCACTTTCTTTTCTGCATTTTCGTTTGTTTAGTTTGGGCTTGAGTATTCCTTGCTTTCTTGTTAATTGGTTGACCCGCATACTGTCATCAAGTCAATTGCAGCTCACAGTGACCCTGCATCAGGTTGCTGAGGCTTTAAGTCTTCACAGGAAGCTCTAGGAGTTGCTGGCAGATCCTAACAACTGGAGACACAACCTTTTTGTTAGCAGCATGGCACACTACGGACTATGCCACCAGTTATATATAACCAGTCAGTTATATATAAAGATATATAACACAGTCACTGGTGGCATAGTGGCAAGAAGCTGTGCTGCAATCCTGAAGGCACATGGTTTGGGGTCATCAGCTGCTCCAGAGAGGAGGTGGCCAATCTCCTATTGTGTAATTAACTGTCTCTGAAAACTCCCTGAAGGGTCAACTATACGTCAGTACAAAACAACATAGTCACTGAAGACCTCCGATTAGCAAATTCAGTGATTACTTCTCCATTTATAGCTTATCTTCTCAGCACCATCTGACAGTTGAATATTCAATCACTCCTTGAAACAATTTCTTGGCTCTATTCAAATAGTTTTCTCCACTGCCGTTTTCTTTGAAAATTCACTACACAACCGTTCATGGTTTGATCCCTTCTTTTCCTCAAATGCAGAGAGACTCTTGGTTTCTATAAAGTCCCTGTCTCACAAAGGAGGCTAAGGAGTGCACGTAAGGCAGAGTGCTCATTCAAGACCAAAGCAGCAACGATGTGATTCAGCCAGATGCAGGATCCAGATCAATGAAAGCAAACTAGTTTTGCCAGCTGTCTATTTAGTTGATGCAGGCCACATCCCTGATGAAATTCCCTTTTAACTGATTAGCTGCTTCTACAATGTTATTATGGGAATGATTACATCAGATTTCATAAGGAAAATGACTACACTGTCACTGCAAAATCTGAGAAACCTTAGTGGGTGTTGACTGCCTTCACGTTGAGCACAACTCATAGCGGCCCTATGAACAAAAGGCCTGAAGGCCCTCTACAACTACTGACATTTATCAAGGGTCATAGAGTTTCTGGGGGTAATTTGTTTAGCAAGTGGATGCATTCCTGCTTCCAAACCTGTTATGGAATGTTATTGGTTGAGTCACCTGCAGCTCCAAATCCTTCCCTGTCCAGAGCCAGCCCCGTCAATTCTGACAAACCAACCCCCATCACCCCAGTCACTGTATTAATCCATTTCATCTGGGGTCTCCCTCTCCTGTGCTGTCCATCCACCCCTCCAAGGTCCAATCTCTTCAGGCCATGTGCCCAAATGGAGCTGCTTCAAAATCCTAGCCTCCAAGGAAAAACCTGGTTTCCCGCTCTCCCAGACCTATTTGTTTTCTTGGCAGTCCATGGTATGTTCTCTTCTCCAGCACAACTCGAAGGCAACTATTCTTCTGTCATCCTTAGTCATTGTCCAACTTTCTGAAGCATAATAAGTAATTGAGAAAACCTTTTGAAATACCACCGTAGCTAATTATCGCAGCTAACAATGCCTGAATGATCTGACTTCCGTTTCTCTCATGCTTCCTTGCTGGTCTTCTTTCCCTGTGACTGAAAAAGCTTGTCTTTTGAGGTGCCTAGTGAGGCAGGCTGCTTCCTGCATCTTATAACTGCACTTTCTTTACTTAGCATGAGGCTCCTTCTACAGTTGTTATGGTTAGAGAAGAACACTAAATGGTCTACCTTCTTAAACAATTTTCCAGAACATCAAGATGGTGGGAAAATGCAATGTGTACTAAGGCAAGAGGGGCAAGCCAATACACGTACACTCCAGAAGTTTCTACCACTATTTACTATCGAGAATGTACTTTCTCCTAATGTACACATGGCTGGCTCCCTAACAGTATTCTGGCCCCATCTCAAAAGTGATCTTCTCAGGGAGACTGTTAACAGTCACCCAGGTAATCTGCATCTCAACATTCCATTTCTGTATAAATTCAACTGATACTTCCAGATATAACATACAGCTCTTCATAAAGTAACATCTGATCCTCTTTCAATCATTGCCAGTGGCTGGTAGGGGAGATGTGACAGTACCCTTAAAAGTCTTCATTCCTATTTTGTCCATTTCTTACTTAAATCTAAGGTTAGACACATTAATAGCCTGTAGGTGCTATGTAACTTTGAGCCATAAGCAACCGACAGCTAACACTCCAGGGGCCAACTGCACAGAAGATGAAACTCTTGTTTTAAACAGATCTTTAAAATTCAGGATCTATTTAGTGAGAATGGGGAGAGATTAATGACTTAATACTAATTGGAGGTATACTGTTGGCTGCTAACAAAAAAATGTTAGTGGTTAGAATAACCGCTCTGCAGGAGATCTGACAATCTGTTCCCATAAAGATAGCAGCCTAGGAACCTCTGTGCAAGTTGGTTCTAATTTGTCTTATAGGGTCACTTGTTACGTGTCATCGAGCTGCTTTCAGCTCATAGTAACCTTATGTACAACAGCCCTAAGCCCTGCTTTATCCTGTGCCAACCTTAATTGTCTCTGACACACCTGCACCCATTGCCCCAGTCACTGAATCAAGCCATCCCATCGAGGGTCTTCCTCTCTTGTACTGTTTCTCCACCCTCCCAAGCATGACGTCCCTCTCCAAGGACTGGTCCTTCTTTGCAAAATGCCCAAAGTATGTCAGAGAGAGCTTGAGAATCCTTGCCTCCAAGTAGTAGCCTGGTTTTACCCTCTCCAGGAGGAATCTGTTTTCCTAGTAGTTCATGGTATATTCAATACTCCTCTCCATCACCCCAGCTGAAAGGCATCAATTCTCCTTCTATCATCCCTAGTCATGTCCAGCTTTCTGATGCATAATAAGTATTTGCAAAGATGATGGCCTGTATCAGGTGCACCTTAGTCTCCAGACGGACATCACGGCTCTTCAGTAATCTGAAGAGTTCCTTGACAGCAGACTTTTTCACTAGGAGTTGAAAAAGGACTTAATTACACACAACATGCAAAGTATACAAATAGGTTTACTTTCTTATTTGCTTTCAATAGCTGAACTTGAATCAATGTTCAGGGAAAAGTTAATAACTTATACTATAGCGCTATATCACGTTGACAAAAATCCAAAAGAATTTGGGATGAACAGAAGAGTTAATTTTCATAAAGTCAAAGATGAAAGAAGTCCAGGTGATTCTCTTTCATCTTATGGCCAAAGCTGATCTTCAAGATCTCTGTAATAAGTCACGAAGTTTCTTCACTGCCTTGGTCCAAATGTGGCACAACTCACTATCTTTTATATAACCTAAGACAGAAGTGTTCATTTTGCTTCAATATATTCCCCTGGGAAGCATGGAGATGTAGGACACAGTGGGTAAACACTACAATCTGCCTTTAGTGTGATCAGTCAGTTATCCCCTTGCTCTTTTCTTTCCACACAAAGAACATAGCCAATTTATTCTCAAAGGAGACAAGCTGAGGTTAGTGTTTAGTATTCTTGATCTTCAGGTGGTACAACTATTTCTTATTACTGAAACATGGTTCCACCCCATCAATCAGAGCCAAATGAGTCATTATTTGGCCCTTTCTCTAACACATCAAGTATACTGTGGTGATTAAATACAGTTAACAGCAAAAAAAAATTCCATTCAAAACTGTAAATTAGATTAAAAAAAATCAACCATTTGTTCAGATTAGTTGCTATCAAACTTATTCAATTCATGACAACCCTGTGTTTCAGAGTAGAACTGTGCTCCACTGAGGCTTAATGGGTTATTCCTTACAAGTAGATAATGCCTTTTCCACCTCAAGTGTCTTTGAGCAGAATTGAACCATTAACCTGTGCCAAGCACCTAGAGATTCTCATTTTTCTTAAACTCTCAGAAAACCACAATCATCACTGGAGAGCTACCTTTCATTAGAAAAAGTAATAGATTTGAGGAGAGGTGAAAATGATCAGGTTTCTAGATAAGCCAACTAGGTGCACAGTGTCTCCAACTACCGAAGTAGAGAAGATTTGATTGACAGGAAAAACCTATCAATTTTTGAATTAGAGGTAACGTTGAATAACACTAAAGCATTTGGGTGTATGAGTTTTAGTTAAATGCAGGTTGTATCCTTCACATTACATTATCTTTGCTCAAACTTAAACTTCATGGGCTTAATTTCTGAATTTTTAAAATGAGGGCACTGCCCTGAGTAACAGCCCTAAGACCTTTGTAACCTCAATAACTTGAGCAGAGTACCTTCTTTTTAAAAAAATCGGTTTGGATTTCCACATCTTTCTCAGAATTCTACTATTTTCAGCTGTGAGTATATTTTGTTACTTTAACAAAAACTCAAGATTCAAGCAACTTTGTCTTCCTGTAGAGTTAAAGAGATAGCAGGTATTCTTCCTGACTAAAGCCACAAATTAAAGATTGCTGGTCATTCCTTTGGGAGTATACAAGACTATAAAAAACACAGTTGAAAATTTCTTATTCCCTCCCTGGTAGACAATGGAGAGATGTTACAAATCTAACAACCTAGAGGGAAAGAGAAAACACAAAGTTCACAAAAATGAGTTTGGCACATAAAATCCTCAAACTCTTCTGCATCAGAATTTATTTTGAAAGGATAAACAACTCTGCGTGTTTGGCAACTTGGCAATACAAAACAAAGAACTGACAAAGGCAAAAGCTAAACATAACTCTTCCATTCTATTGTCTAGAAATCCCACAATTCCTATCTAGCTTACTTTGTAATAGCAGATAGCCTCATGGTTATTTTAAATTACTTCCTGGTTAATATGCCTAGGTATCTTGAGGGAAAAAGATTGACCTACTCATTGAAGATACTATCCTTGATATTAAATTCAACTGAGGTTTCTAGTTAGGCTTTGTGGAATCACTGACTATGAAAGATTCCAGTTTTTTTGTCGTTATCGTTTTGCAGGGGGGAGGGTAAAAGAAAAGAATATGGTATACAGTAGAAGACTCATTTGAGAAAAAAACAATTTTTTCCTGTTGTCCATAAGTAGTGTCTTTCCACCTATCTGTAGAATAGCCCAGTTGTGCTAAATGATTGTTATACTAGATTACTTATATAGGTCTCCAGTGCTTCTTACTACATCAGCTGGTAATTACTACATCTTGATATACTGAAGGATTACTACAATTTTATTCTTATTATTTTAAGGAGCCCCATATGCCATACTGAGGACAGCTCACCAAAACGTTCAAGATAGATGAGTAAGAGGCCTAGAAATGCAACAAACAAGTGGAGACTAAGAACTTATTTTTTATAAAATTATTCCATATTAAATTAACAAGAATAATTAATTCCATTTTAACACAAAAATAGAATTATTCTTCGATGGACATCTTCAATTATAAAAAAAAAAAAAAAAAGCAAAACTACATAATGACTTAAAACACATGAACTTTGGAATTAGAACTTGGTTCCAATCCTGGAGCCTCTATTGTAATTTTTGAGACCATCTTTGAAACTTTGATTGCTTAGATCTTCAATGAGGAGAGAATTATTATATCACAGGATTTAGGACTAAAAATGATCATGTAAAAATATTACAAAAACAAATATGAAATATTAAAAACTGCTAAATAAAACACTTTCCAATCATTTGTTAAGATTTTAGTATAAATTTTTTTTTCTTTACTAAGAAGTAGCCCTAGTTTCAACCTTTCCAATTTAAAAATTATTCCACTTACTTGTCACTGTTGTTGGTAGATGCTTTTGAGTTGATTCTGACCCATAAGAGCCCATATACGGCTGAACAATGCTCTTGCTTAAGATTTTCTTGCCTGTGATCTTAGCAGGAACAGCTTATCATCCATGGCACTGTGTGAACAGCCTACCTTAAGGTTAGTGGTGGGGTGCAAACGTTTTTTTTATCACCCAGTGACCCTACTTGTGGGATAATTACAGAAAACCTGTTAATAAATACATTTCATAATTCATGGTAAATGTATAATTATTCTTCAAATAAATTCAACTGATCTAACACCCCTAATTTTAGATTTGGCTTCACACTATGATTTTTGTCAATACTGTCCAAAATATTGTATTCCTTAATTACTTTTGTTTATAATGAAAGTTAAATGAAATCTCTAAAACTGGTTGGAACATAAAATATTAGTAGTCTTGGATTAAAAAATTTGCCATGTACCAAAATCTTGATTGTAACATGCTCCTGAACCAGTAGGTTATTTAAGACAAATGTTACATGGACTACAAGTGTGTAAAAACAAAACCAAAAAAATAAAGAACACAAATTTTTAAAAAAAGGAACAAACCCACAAAAATTTCCACTGGTTCAGCTTTCTTTGCCAATAGTAATTATATGACAATTTGGCATGCTCTAGAAGAGTTAAGAAAAAGTTCTTTTAAATTTCATGATAGGTTTAATTCAGTAATTGTGGGGATGGGGAACCATTAAAACAAATTCTTATGATATCTGATATGTCCAATTACATGGGTATGATGTAACAAAATGGTTACAAACTTATATCTGCATATGTACATTATATACTCAAAACTGTCAAGCTAGTTAACTATACATAAGGAAATACAATATGACAAGAGTTAAACAATTTTTCATTGCTTATTAGAAAGAATGCAGTCAAGCTTTTAATGGAAATAATATACAAGTGAGGCACTTTTGAGGTCAAGAATAGAAAGCAAATGACACTATATACTGGCAATGTTCACAAAAAAATCTATGTGTATCTTTAATACAAAGATTTCTCAACTAGATTATTTTTAAAAAATTTCAAAACTAACAACTTATGCAATTGAAGAAGCTTTCTCGAACAATGGCTAACATTTATCAGTATACCAAAGCATATGAAAGTATTATAACCACCTGGCTGCTAGGCAAACAGTACCTTAATACCTTAAAGCCCTTTTAAGTGTTTATTTGGTTTATATTAATCATCTCAGGCTGTGTTAATTTTTTAAAAAGTTTTATGTATGACTCACTGCAAAAACACAATATGGTGCTATCATCATCATTTATAGACATTTTTTTTTAGTGCAACAATAATGCAAGTTTCTAGTGCTTTCCTTTATATTTAGAAATGTGATTCATGAGGATAACAAGAAAAGTTAACAGTATTTTGTATAGGTACGTAAAGTTTTGAATGTTTCATTTAGTAAAATGTTACACATGCTCAATAGACCACTGGACTAGGATTAAAAAATCTAATCTTAAACACAATTTCAAAATATTAATCACCAAACCAAATTTTAAACAAAAGAAACAGCTTTAAATTCTCTAAATTGTCTATATGGGGGAAAGTGCACTTTTCCTGTGCTCTGCAGACTCATACTAAGAAAATCCGTGTCATTCAATTAGGAGGAGAAAAGGAAGAAGAAAAAGATTTACCCAAGAAATCAGATGGCACTATAAACATGAATTGAAAGTGCATTTTGTATTACAGGAAGTCCCTGGATTACGACTTACTCCTAACTTGTCCTTTTTCATAGTACATATATTTGTCCTCTCTTTGAAATTACTGAGCTAAACCTAATGGCAAAAAATTCACTATTACTTGCTGCATATGCAGCTTTTACGTAACTGAAAAGGCTTCAAATCTTTCTTGCACTAAAGAAAGGCTAAGTAAAAACCATATGTATGCACCTATTCCAAATGACCTATACAATCTTTTTATTTTTTCACCTACACATTCTTAAAGACAAAGTTAGGAGAGAATCTTTATACTCAGAGACTATCTGCACTTCAAAAGTTCATTTTAGGCACTGCTGAATAACCAATGGAAATAGGTAGTTTCAAGTTTTTCCCTTTATTCACTTCTGCCCTGATATCTCAGAAACACACAAACATATTCTCTCTGAAGTTGTCATGATGAAATAGAGTTGATTATGTTCGTCTTAGTATTTTAAAAACTCTCCCTGATTGGTAATGGGAGGAAAAATAAGAATACCATTTTTGCAATGGCTTTCAAAAAAAGGAACTGGTTCTATAAAAGCTTGAGCACATCCATTTAGTTTGATTACCAGTTCCAAATATCTATAAATATGTTATAACAGTATATGTAAGGAAAAAAGTGCTTAAAATCTCTGCGTAACCAAGACAAATTGGGGAGGTTGGGGAACATTTTACAGTCATTTTGAGATATTTCCTACTTCTGGTTTCCCCAGTAGGAAGGAGCCACCATTTTAATAGCCCTTTACTGGTAGTAATTATGTACCCTGTCAGAACCCTAAAACCATCTCATTTGTCTGGTCTGTGAGTCATCCAGTAGGTGGTGCTAAACAACTATACCTCACCTTTCTTGAGAAATCAAGAGAGCTATCATAGAAAAGAGTTAATATCAATTCTAAATATAAGCTCATTAGACCAGACCAAATCTTGTCATGTCATCTAGATTATTTCATTTTTAGAATTAATTACTAAAGCAGTTTTGTGTCACTATTTGCTTACACTACCAGATTAAAAACAAAGGGGAGAAAAAGTTGAGGAAAAGCCAACTGGCAGTGTCAAATCTGCATGTAGAATGAGAAAATGTTCTAGAATATACTTATAACTGTGTTTAAGAATGAGAGCATGTTTTCACGTAAGAATTCTCATTTACTCAAGAATGAATTTCCACAGAGGGATTTAGATGGTATTATCAGTTAGCTTCTAGACTGATCCGGAAAATGCATTAACTATAAAGATCCAAGATGAAATAAAAATAATTTCATCATAATTTTTAATGAGGAAAATTGTTTTAAATTGTAAAGAAAATATAATGGGGATGGGACGGCAAAATCTTAGCAGCAAAGTGGTTAAACAAATTGAAAATATTAATGCACAAACATTAAAATATTAAAGCATATATGTTGCATATAAAATACAGTACAGAACCAGGAGTTGCACTATACTGATTAGTGCTTAACAGAAGAAATGATTAAATCTGTCTTCCCAGAAGTATATACACAGTTTATTTCCACAGCATTTTCCTATATAGCCAGCAAGTTATTTTCTTTAGTTATTCACACCTTGCTCAAACCTGAATTAGGAACTCAGCAATTAGAAATATGAAAATTCACTCACAAGGAAAAAAACCCAATACTTCCATTTCATCAATAAAAAGTAATTTTTGAAAGTTAACAGTCTATTCTAGGAAACCAAATTTAGCTCAAAACTTCAGGAAGAAAGATCATCTGGTGTAGCAGCGTTCAAATATATAAACAGTAAAAATAAGACTTAAAATGGCTGCTACAATGTCATATTTTGGATTTTAGGTCATCCAATTGATTTTTAGTACAAAACTAGAAATAACTTCTTCATAACATCTACAGTTATCAATATATTTTTCTTCTTTTCAATGTGAAATAATACTTCAAGATGATCTATATACACAATGTTGTCAGTTCAAGCTGTCATATAAATATAAATGCTTTCTTAAAAAAAAGTATTTTACAGACAGATAGTGTTATATACATTGTTCAGTTTGATCTGAGGCAAAAGAAGAATGCTAACACAACAGTGATATGTAAAAAGAAAGACACATAAATGACATTTTAAAACTTGCATAGAAAAACGAGCTTCTAAATGGTAGTGTGATTTTAATTTTCATCACTTTTGAAACATCAGGCCATTAAAAAAAAGGCACACTTCTCATCTATATCCCTCTAAGGGAATGTTCTCAACGAACCCCTTACTTGGTTAGAGTTTTAATATAACACTAAAAAAAGAAAAGAAAAAAATATTAAAAAGACAATTTGACTCTGAAGTACTTTAAACACTTTGTTGGAACATTTACCCAATTACTTTGTAAATTAAACATCCAGTAATACAATGCTCTGAAGAAAATATAAATTTATATGTACAAGAGATTTCATCCAGAATGTTGGATAATAACTTCATGGGCAAGTTCAAAACATATTTTAAACATAATTATAAAATAATTTTGCCTTTAGCCAGTTTAAATAAAATGCAACTGAGGAAAGTTGTTATATGAATAAGCACTTAAGATTAAGTTAAAAAAATTAGTCACACAGCTGAACATATTCTGGGTTAGAAGAATGACAAATGGAGATCTCAGGGCTCGGTTTTAAACTATCCAGTTACATTTTTTTTTGGCCTGTAAAATGTTTGTTAAATGCAATAAAATGTTTTGAAGGAGGAAACTCTGAAAGAAAATAACTTGCTGCTTGAATACCACAAAACAACCAAAAACACTTAACTTTTTCTATTGTTTACTCAGTCTCTTTTTATATAAAAATAAGTGTTACGTTCCCATCAGATCATTAAACAATTACATCTGTGCTTAAAAAAAAGTTGGTCACTCAAGGCTATTAGATTATTTTTAAGGTTTTAGATTACCAGAATGTACAGATATAACTCAACATAAACTGTAGCCAAAGGGAAATGAAAATATCAAATCATTCACATGGAATACAAAACATTATTAACTAGATGAGTTAAACATTCAAAATATAATGGAATGTGACAGTAGACATATATGTATATATCTACTTTGGAACTAGGAAAGGGAAAGAAAAGTTTAATATGTAATAATTCGTACCTTACATTTAGTTAAATATAAATATTTGTTATTTATACATAAAACTGCTTCAAAAACCAACTAATAAATGATTTAGTTGTACTTGTTTTACTTCTTATAATTTCCAAGTGTTAACTTTTCTTAGATTTAAATCAAGTATCCCTTAGTGCACTTTTAGTTCATGTTCTAATGAATTCAATTCTTTAAAAGTCCCATCACCTAATGCATAAATATACAAAATGCCAAAAATTAAATCCCTCTGAGTTGAGTATTTTATGCTCATTTTTTATAGCTAATAACCAGAAATGGTCTCCTTTTGAAAATACTCATTACAGCCTGTAACAAAACATGCCATGCACCAAAGGGAAAAAGTTATGCATGGCTAGCATTTGTGAAATACCAAGAATTGACGAGTCCTGCTTCCTCCACGTGTGGCCCCAATGATACCAGGCAAGCTTCCATATTACTTGCCAAAAGCTTCCACAAATCCAAGCTAGTTAATTCCTGGAAACAAAGATTTTAAGCTCATTTTGGCACTGGATCATTTCATCCAGCAGCTTTATGTTTCCCACCACAGCACCCACAGGCCTCTCCACAGCGATGGCACATTCTCAAAGGGACATAGCAGCACATACATGGTACAATGAAAGACAAAGCTACCAGGGCTAACCATCGTAAGCAGAACTTGTCATCGCTAGTGTCACAAGAACAGGGATCAGAAAAATCTCCCTCAGAGTCTGACATACAATGATACAACATGCTCTCTGCACAGAGCATGCAACTAACTTGATATATGCATCTTTTAATAGGGTCTGGAGCATCCTGACATTTCCCTCTGCCATTTTCTTCATGATTAAACCTCTCCTGGCAGTATATGCAGCGAGAACGTTCACCATCCTCTTTTCTTCGTTTTGACTTCTTAAATTTTAATGAGGAAGGCTGTGTCTTAAATACCACAGAGTCTTTGAGTGAACTTAACTTAGTTTCATCACCACAAGAGTACAGATAATCAGGTTTTTTACTGTCTGATTTTGAAAACTGAATACTGGAGTCTGTATCATCTCTCTCCAAGTCATTTTTCCACATGTCAGGATGTCTGTAGTCTGCATAACGACGTATTAAGATATCACGAGGGTTAATTCTGACAATTTCATCTTCGTCTTGAAAGCTGACATGTCTGATAGGTTTCAAAGGACCCTATAGAGAAGACATGAAAATTTTAAGGACATACATAGTCTGGCTTTATGGGAAGTTTTTATTACACACACGTACTATTTATCGAAGTTTAATTTACATACAAAAAAATTATCTGTTAAAATTTAACAAAGGCCTCTATTGCCACTATCCAGTTAAAAAATATTCATATGACTTCACAAAAAGCTTCACCAAACATCCACTGTTTGGTTCAAAAAGCTAGTTTTATACCATTTATAACAGTGTAGAACAAGTTGTAAATATACAATATAAAATCAAGTTTCTTCTCTGTACTTGGCTTCCCCTCCACCTCACCAACCTATCCACAAAGTCAGCTTCCCTTGTCATTCTTCTATACTTGTGTATACCCCTTTCCTACAATTGTTGTTGTTATGTGCCGTCAAGTGGCTTGTGACTCACAGCGACCCCATGTACAACAGCCCTAAACACTATCTATCCCTTGCCAACCTTACTGTCTCTGACACACCTATCTCCATTACCCCAGTGACTGAATCACTCCATCTCATCAAGGGTCTTCCTCTCCTGTGCTGTCCCTCCGCCCTTCCAAGTATGATATCCCTCTCCAAGGACTTATCCTGCCTTGCAACATGTCCAAACAGAATCCTTGCCTCCAAGGAGCAGCCTGACTCCACCCTCTCCTAGTAGTTTATGGTATATTCAATACTTTTCTCCAGCACCAAAGCTCAAAGACATCAATTCTCCTTCTATCATCCCTAGTTATTGTCCAGCTCTCTGATGCATAGCAAGTAATGGCAAAGACCATGGCCTGTATCAGGCGCACCTTAGTGTCCAGACTGACATTGTTGTTCCTCAGGACCTTGGAGACTTCTCTGTCAGCAGACTTTCCCCGTGGAATTCGTCTTTTAATTTCCTGGATGCTGGTACCAAAAATGTTGATTGTGGAGCCAAGCAAACTGAAGCTGTCAACAATCTCAATCTCCCCCCATCTATCATGATGCTGCCAATCGGCCCAGTGGTGGGACTCTTTGTATTGTATTTCCTATAATACCACACCCTTAATCCAACAGTGTTCATTATGTATTTCCCACATCGTTCCTGGTGAAAACCCCCCCACTATATTTTCTCTATCTAAACTTTCCTCTAGTGTTTCTCCCTACAACAGCACTTTGCCACTTAGGACTTGCTTTTCTCAGCATGTCCTCTAGACTCACTCAAGTAGTGCAGTGTTTCCTAAACACCAGCTGAATTATTCCTCTCTCCTTGAAGTATGGCAATTTTCTATAAAGTTTACCAAATATTTACCAGTGTGTAGGCTTTCCCCCCTTTACGGAGAAACATTTTTTTACGTATCTAAGGATTTGATTTATAGAAGGTCATATTCTCCCATCTTATCTTCTGTTGGTTGCACATTTACAGCTAGCTGAGGCTTATTTATGCTGTAGGTTGTTGGGGTATTCTCTTAAGCTGGAACCACCATCTGACCCTCCAAGGGGTTTTAAGAGGCAGAAAAATGGTACAGAAGGAGACTGGCTAAGCAGCAGGTGGATAAGAACTTGGAGCCCAATTTGGCACAACTCCTTAGCATTTAGCCACAAGAACTCCCTATGCTGTAGACCACGGCTCCTAAATTTATTTCTATTCTGATCCTTTTCTGCTATGTTTATCGCTATAAACAGGGCTAAGGACTGGTTTTACCATGTACTAGAGGTTTTAGTATGAGGTTTTCATTCTCATTTGCTTCATTTCAATTTTTTACATGTCATACTACCTACTCACAAAAATTACCAAAATTGAGAATGGAAATACCAAAACACTTAAATAAGCTCATGCAAAACCGATAACCTAAAACAAGTTTTCCAAATAAAACAAGGAAGCAATGAGTGGTTTAATATGCTTTCTAAGCACTGGATTTTCATGCTTCTCTATTGTTTTAGTATTGTGCTGGCTGTACCCTCTCCTTCTTGTGATAATTTCCTTAATCCTGGCAGCTCTTTATTGCATGTCTTTGAGTAACTGTAATTTCCTAATTGTCCAATATAGGAACTTTGTATCATTGTATGTCTTCTGGCTTCTTGTCTCAGAGATTCACTGGATGGGCAATCTGATATGCTTTACTACAAGAAGACTTGTTTTGTCTGTTCATAATGTTTGAACTTGACTGCAGTTCCTTTAGCACTGTGGGAGGCTCTTCTTGCTATGTGTTGGTTGTACCTTTTCCATACGGTAGTAACATTTTGGTTTACTGTGTTTTACTTATGTTTTCATAACTTTCCTTCAGCTTTTTAAATTTCCAAGTAATAAATCATTGGAACAACTCCACACTGGCATGTATCTTCCAGCTTCCTGATTCTGGGATAATCACGGCGTTGGCAATTTGGACTGCTTCTTTCAGAGAAGATTTGAGTTTTTTCATGTTTGAACCTGACTGCTTCTTCCTTGCCATTATGCGAGGCTCTTCTTAGGACACTAAGGATGTGTAGGCACTGGGTGACTCAGAAGTTCCTAGGTTATTGCAAATGAGGTCTTCTTTGGTCAGATGAGGTCTTTTGGTGGTTGTCAGGTTGACTGTCTCCTTGATTTGGGCTGTTGCTGTTGGTAGGTCCTAAGAACCTTATCAGGGAGGGAAAGGTGTTCAGACTTGGTGTGCCATTTCAACTTGTCTCTAAAATGGTTGCTTTACTCCACCTTCCTCCTTCAATCTTTGTCTAATTTTGTGCTCAATAAGTTCCCCAATTTCAGGATTATTGTCAGTAGCTGGCTTTCCTATGTTCCTGCAGTAGTAAGTTTTCCAGTGTAACTAGTTTGCCATCCAAAAAATTCTTCTCTATAGCTTTACTTGAGAAAGAATGTCTTCAAAGCAGCAGCCCTGAAGTTCACCAGCAACTTGAATTCACCACTGAACATTCAAGCCAAATTCATTCCATGTAGTCCATTCCTGAAATATTTAAGTATCAGCAACATGAACACAATCCTCAACAAGTCCAGAGTGACCGCCCAAAAGTGACTTAGTATCTCTCTTGCTCACACTCCAAGTAGTCTTCTATGAATAAGGCCTACAGAAAAAGGAATCTTTCCTTCACTCATAAAAATAGCTTTAATTCATGCTGGAGTAAATTTCTCATTCAAAGGTTTGGATCTAGATCTAAAATCAGTTCTAGGTCTGGGCTAATGGATGTGATCCATCCACTAAGTTGACAATATGCAATGTCAGTAAAGAAACAAGTAACAATTTCCTAGACTCAAACCAGAGTCAGGCAGAGTTAAAGTAATACTAAGTCAAGTTTCCTCCAATTTGGAAACATATCCAACAAATTTATGAACCAAAATTTTTCCAGTATAATACAGAATTAGAATTCAACTTATTTGCTAGTTATATCATTATTAGACGAGAAACTGAAGTTACTTACCCTAGTTTGAGACTTGAGGCTTCCACACTCCTTGGATATTTGCCGTTGCACATATTCCATACCTTTGCTTTGAATGTCTAGGCCTGGCTGACCGAATGTTACCTGAAATATAAACAATTTCTACTTGAATAATAGAATGAAATCCTTATATTTAATTAAGCTATATACAGTGTACATTCCAAATATGTCACAGACTATTTCTATATGGTTGTGATATAAATGATGATTTATAAGTTATAGTCTAAAATGTGATCTATAGACCAAAAGTGGGGACAACTCAAATGTCCACAGCCAATTGTGGTATATCTATACAAAAGAGTATTATTCAAACAAACAAAAAAAAAAACCCTAACCCACCAATGTACTAATTTATGCCACAACATGGATGAACCTTGATGATAAAATGCTAAATGGAAGAATCCAGACATAAAAGGTCACATATTATAGGGAATGCTCAGAACAAGGAAATCTATAGATACAGAAAGAAAGTAGATTTGAGGTACCAGGGGCTGAAGTAGTTATTGAAATGGGTTTTCTTTTTGGGTGACAAAAAAGTTCTTGAATTAGAAAAGTGGTGACAGGTACACATTCTTAAGGCTGGAACTCAGAAAATGATTAAGGTGATGATCTAAGTGGCAAAGAATAAAACTTTATAAGCCTTTGAAAACAAAGTAAGGAGAATATTTCTGAGGTAAGGACATGAGAGGTATTTAGCAAAGCAGTATCAGTAAAATAATATCTATTTGAATAATGATTTATGAATAATATATTCAATCACATTAAAATTTAGACCGCTGTGTTTATCAACCACCACAAATAAAGTAGAAAACTATCACAAAGTAGGAGAGAATCGTCCCAAATAGAATTCTAAAAAGTATTTGTACTCCAAATACATGGAGAAATTACATACATTTAAATAAAGTACATTCATTTAAAAATCCATGCTTGTACTTGTAAATAAATTTATACATTAACATCAGGGGATAAGAAAGTTTGTACTTGCAGTATGCTTACCAAAAGCAACAGCACCACTAACAAATTAATAATCTTTTCTCTAACTTTAATATTTTGGACTATATTTATGGTCTGGCTTATTGAGGAGTTGCTAGAAGAAGTTCCCAGATGATGTAGAAGACTTGGCTATCTTCACACTTGCTCAAAGTTGCTGCTGTTGTGTTGTTCCATCAAGTTGGAATCAACCCATAGCTGACCCTTCAGAGGGTTTTCAGAAGCAATAAACCACATGGGCAGAGACTGCCCATCTTCTTCCCATGGAGCAGCTGATGGATTTGAACGGCATACTTCTGTGTCAGAAGTACAATTCCTTAGTACTAAGTCACTTGAGTCCCCTCTCCCCAAAAGAATTTGTGATTAAAAGACTTGAGGGCACAGAACTTTAATTGTCACTGTTAAATTATTCTAAAATTGTTATTTTCTGTCTGGAACATCCATCACCATCTCAAATCGAGAAACACTATTTGGAGACAGTAGCTGAATAATTTCTATTTTTCAAAGACATCAAGTCATAGATTCTACCATCATTATTTAAGATTAACATAATAAAACAGCTTAAAACGAAAGACAATCCATTGTAATAAAATTATGGAAGTTAGAAGATAATGACATGCATCTTACAAAAACTCAAACATTAAGAAACAAATGTGTAATGATTCTAGAGAGTAATAAAAAAATTAAAGAACAGTAAAAAGCAGTTGAGTAAACAGAAGTTAATACTGCTTTCTTACTAAATGAGTTATATACATATATACATATATACATATACATATACACATATATACATATACACACATA
>NW_006399776.1:9570865-9573551 GCF_000299155.1 Elephantulus edwardii
AGGGTCACTATGAGTCATGCTCAATCCAAAGGCAATCAACAATGACGCTAAAATTATAAACAATTTTTTTAACACAGGCTCCAAATACATAAAGCAAATAGTTGATGACTAAAAGGAGACAATTCCATGATTACAGCAGGAGATTCTGAAACACAACTTTGCTCAGTTATTAATAAGCAGATTAAATAAACAGCAAAATAAGCAACCACAATCATAGAAGATTTGAATATAAATTGGCCAACAACAAAGGTAATGGAAAAATAACTAAAATATCAAAAAGGAAAAAAAAATCCCAATGACTAAATGTATACATCCTGACTATAATAAAAAAATGATCAGGACTTCAAAATCAAAGTTTGAAATAATATAGAGTATCATTTTGCCAATCAGAACTGTTAATATAGCATATTCATTTTATTTTAGTATGTTTGAACTGTTCCATGAAAAGAGATAAAAAATTAAAAATATTACACATCATGTACATTTGAGTAAAGGTGTGCTTAAATTGTAAAGTCTTATATATGTATGTGTTATAAGCAGGAGAGGCGCTAAAAAATAACTCTCTGCCCCAACCCCAACCAAAACCCAAGAACCACAAGTAGTAGTCACTATAAGAAGCTAAACTGTAAGTACGGAAATAATAAGTTAAAAATGTAGAAATCAGTGAAATAAAAAAATAAGCAGAAAAGAAATAAAAATCCCTAAGGGAAAAAAATCACTGAAAAGACAAGTAATAAAATTGATGAGACTCTAAAAGCAAGAACAAGTAAAAAGAAAGAAGTATCAATTTCTATTAGTAAAAATTATAAATGAGGTAAGTAAATCTTTATGCTAGTAACTTTGAAAATTTAGTTGAAACTGACAAAATCCTTATAAAATACAACTTGTCATATCTGACAAGTTATTATCTGAAGAAAATAATTTGAAAATTTGAATAGTGTTACATCTGTTAAGAAATGGCATCTGTAATTACAAACAAGTACAAAAAGAAAATGAAACCCATGTGAATTAGAAATAACCAACTTTAAACTCTTTAATGACAAAAAGAACACTGCCTAACTTGTTTTACGAAGCTGGCATAACCTAGATAACTGCATATAATGAGATTATAGAAATTATGTTGTTTCTTAAATGCAGAAAACAGCCTAGATGAAATTTAATAACAATTTTTATGTGTGCATATGTGTGTGTGTGTGTGTAAAAAGAACATTACATAATAATATATATATATACACACACACATATATATATATATATATATATATACACATATACTGAGTTGTTATTTATCGTAGAGTAGAGGCAGACCAATAGCTGACCCTCTGGCAGGTTTTCGGAGGCAGTTAATCGCATGAGAAGAGATTGCCCATCCTTCTCCAATTGAGCAGCTGGTGCCCTCGAACCATGTGCCTTCAGGATTGCAGTGTAGCTTCTTGCCACTAGGGCACCAAATAAAAATTCTTGACAAATAGGCATATAAAGAATAAAAAATGTTGAAGAATCTATACATTATCTAGGAAATAGTAAAAATATATTATTTAAGCTAGATGCTAAGGTGTAAAAAATGGTATAATAGGATAATGGCAATGAGACTACTGAACGCCACATTATTGATAAGCAAGTAAAGAAAACAGTAATTAAATAAAGAAAAATATGCCAGATGAACAAAAGCAGAAAACAAAGCCCAACACTATGCTGCCTGCAAAGGTATCTTAATATAAAACACTGAAATATTAAAAGATCAGAAAAAGACATATGTGAATTCTAACCAAAAGACCCTATCCTTGAGTCAGAACCGACTTCCACTACTCAAGAAAAAATATTACTAGAGAGGAAGAATATTTTTTTTAAGGAAGAATATTTTTTAATGACAAGAGTCAATTCAAGATTGGAGGAAGACTCATTAACAACCCACGGTATGCACATGACACAACCTTGCTTGCCGAAACTGAAGATGACCCAAAGCACTTGCTACAAAAGGTTAAGTACTATAGTCTTCAAAGACTCTCCCCACTGGGCCAATTGGCAGCACCATAAATAGATGGAGAAGAAACTGAGGTTGTTAGCAATACAGCTTGCTCGGATCCACAATCAACACTTTTATCAGCAGTCAGGAAGTCAAAAGACAAAGTGCACTGGGAAAATCTGCTGCTGTGGACTTCTCCTGAGTGCTGAAGAGCAACGATGTCACTGTAAATACAAAGGTGCACCTAATCCAGGCCATGGTCTTCTCAAATACTTGTTATGCCTCAGAGAGTTGGACAATGGGGTAAGGCTGACAGAAGAATAAATGCCTTCAAGTGGCGGTGCAGGAGAAGAGTCTTGAACATACAATGGACTGCCAAGAAAACAAGTAGGTCTATCTTGGAGAGGTGAAAACAAGTCTCTCCTTGGAGGCTAAGATTTTGATGCTGCATCTCACCTACTTTGGGCATGTGGCCAAGAGAGATCAGTCCTTGGATAAGGACATCAAGCTCGAAAGGTGGATGGACAGCGCAGGATGAGATGAGATGGAATGATACAGTGACTAGGGCAATGGGGTATGTGAGAATTAGTGAGACTGTCTCAGAACAGGGAAGGGTTCAGAGATGCTGTAAATAGGGTCACTATGTATCACAGGTGACTCAATGGCACATAACAACAACATACTATTTTGAAGCATGTATCATTCACTTCCTTAATAACA
>NW_006399776.1:9577140-9587803 GCF_000299155.1 Elephantulus edwardii
TGTGTGTGTGTGTGTAAAAAGAACATTACATAATAACCAATGTGAATTTATCCTAGGATTGCAAGGCTACAAGTCAAACTTTACAGTCTGCCAATCAGTAAAATAAAGCACGTAATAGTTCCTCTCATTTACTGCAGAAAAAGACATGATACACCTGTAATAAATCTTAGAGGGTTTTAGATCCTGATCTAGTAACTCATATAAGCTAACAACAACAACAAAGAAAATCTTGAAAGACAAATTTAGCGCATGTAACTACCAGATCTAGGTGGCCTGCTGGTAAGAATTTGTGCTACAATCTTAAAAGGCAAGAGGTTAGAATCCACGAGCGGCTCCGAGGGAGAAGGCTGGGCAATCACCTCCTGTGAAGATTGATCTGCTGCTATGGAAAACCTGATTAGCTAGGAGTTGGTTCTGACTCGACAGAACACAACAATAACATAGCAATTAAAATAGTGTAGCATTGATATAAAAATACAAACAGGTTGGAAAAGACCAGAAATATATCCACAAAACTTTAGTCTTGTGACAAAGCTGATACTGTTATGCAATAGTTTTAGAAAGCATGGACTTTTCAACACAAGGTGTTGAATCAGTTAGATGGAGAGAAAAATAAACCTTGTTCTGTTTTCAATCTGATCACTTACTCTTTAAGCAGTTAACAACTTTTTTTCATCTTTAACAGTTAAGGCACTTTCAAGATAAAAATTCAATACAATAGTTCATCTTCAAGAACAAGTCCAGTGTTTCCTCTTGTGGAGACATAGCGCTATCAATATGTATCTATTACTACACTGAACATTGCTTTAGAGTGATCATCATTTCTTCTGTTATCAGAAATTCTAAGCATAGGGTCTAATCTACATTAATGTTAATCTGTTGAATGCAATGCATCTCATATAGTTTTTCACAGCAAATGCATGTTTGAGTTCCTAGATTCATCTTAAAAGATACTATGGTGGGCTGTAGGCAAAAGTACGCACCTATACTCTTTAAGGTGTTCAAAATAAATTTCTTCACAGCACTGTTTTAGGAGTACATTCTCTCCTTGTACAGGAAACATCCTAGTGAAATTTAACAGTATATTTTCTAAAAATAGTCTGCTAAAAATTTTGTTCATAATTGTTCATGTGACATGCTTCTTATAAGTGTTACTAGGGAAATTTTTAGGTCTCAAGAGGCTAAAATGCTTTTTACTTTCTAGATAAATGACAATGTAAATTATACATTTCCCTTTTTATCTCTATCACCAAAACCTATATTAAAACTAATGGCCCAACTATTATATTTAGGTCTTGATTGTCCACATAGTTATATGAGGTTTTTCGTATTCTGTATTTGATTAATTGCAAATGTTTTCCTGTTTGTTTTTTGGGTTTTATTGTTTATTTTGCCCGGTAAAGGGTATGAAGAAGTCTTTGCCATTTTTTAACACATTCAAATTCTACATGTCTTACTATCATGCTTGAAGAAAAGTTTCTTCTCACCTGATTGGCTTGGCTTTGCAAGTAGACTCTTCTGGCATTCAGGTCTTCAAATGGAGGAGGTCTTGTATTTGAGCCTCTATAGGGCTCACTGGTAACAACTGTGTCTTGTTGGAAAAGGTGATCTTTTACTAGAGAACTGGAAGTGTCCTCTTCAGGTGCCTAATGGGAACACCAACCCCAATTAACTCATTAGTCATGAGAATGAAAAAACTACTAAATACATTTATGATACCTTTATGCAATTAGTATTTAGCAAATCCTTAAGTATATGCAAAGCACTATTCTGTGATGCTGGGGATCAAAAAGAGGAAGAATGTGGCCCATGACATTGGACAAAGATTAATTTCATTTACAGATTACTCAGAAGAATGAAATTCATGTACAAGAGACTTCAGTAAGAGAGATTTTCAATTAATGATAAAACACAAAACCAATTCTACTACCACTAAGACAATTCATTCTCATAGCAACACTCTAACAGGTTTTCAAAGCTGTAAATCTCTACAGGAGGAGACTGTCCATCTTTCTCCCAGAGGGCAGCTGGTGATCCAAGCCATTGGCTTCTTTCATTTTACAGTGAACATGCAATGTACCATACCACCAGAGCTCCTATCAAAGGCATTCATTAAAACTGTTTTCAGGGGGGTGAGGGGAAGGGACGTGGGAATTGTATACTAATGAAGGAATTTTGTTCTTTTTTTTTCTCTCTTTGGAGGGGGAAGCGAGCTGGTGGGGAGGGGTGGGAAGAGAGAAAACTGTGGCAATGAATGAATGGAAATCCAAAACCTCTGTAAAAAATAAATAAATAAATAAATAAATAATTATTTAAAAAAACCCCAAAACAAACTGTTTTCAAAACAATTTCTAGTAATTTATTAAATTCAGCAAATCCCCAAACATGAAGTTTTGAACAGTTGTTGTTTGCTATTACTTTCCTATTACGTTAGGGTAACTTTGGAAGAAATCGTGGCAGACAAATGATAATGATGGTGTACTTCTAGCGGCTCTTTTAAAATAATTCAGAGTACTCACTACAGGGCTAAATTGCATATTTCAACATAATGCAGATTTCTCCTTACAGTGCTAATAATTTTAAAGACATATAAGATCTTGATGGTATAGAATTAGCCAAGAGACATTAACTATGTACATTTTAATGCCTCCAAAAACCTGTTAAAGGATCAGCGACGAGATGTTTCTAATTCAAGGGTCAAGAGTTCTAATAACTATTGTGTTTCTTCTAACTATGAATGACATGGTTATTTTAAGCATCTAGCAAGATTATAATATATGTGAAATTACTCTGAAAAATACTATTTTGTACCAAAAAATAGAAAATTAAACATTTACAAAGTATTTGACATTTCATGACTGAAAAAGTATTATTATTTTTAGCTAAGTTTAATAAAAGTTGACCCAGTATATTATAGCAATTAATTTAAAATTGAGGAAGAATTGACTACACATTGATCTTTAGCAAATATTTTCAAAATGCATGAGCAAAACTAAAACCAGCTAAGAAAAAGTTCACAAAATACAACATATCCAGAGATTTTTAAAAACAAATGACTCTCAAAACAATTAAGAGATACCATCTCATCCCAGTAACAAATGCAAAGTTCAAAGAAGCAGTAAACAACAAATGCTGGCAAGGGATACTAGAACCTTTATTCATTGCTGGTGGGAGTGTAAGATGGTACAATCACTACGCAAAGTGGGTGGTCTGGTGCTTTCTCAAAAAGTTGGAAATAGAAATATAATTTGATCCAACAATTATCAGGAATATACCTTAAAGAAATCAGAGCTGCCACCCAAACAGATGTATACATACCCATGTTTATTGCTGCATTATTCACAATACAAAAGAGATGGAAGCAACCCAAGTACGTATCAACAAATGAATGGATAGAAAAATTATGGTATATTCACACAATGGAATACTACACAACACTGAAAAACAAGGAACTCATAAAATGTGATCCTAGTGGATATTATACAGAGTGAAATATCTGTTACAAAAGGACAAATACTATGTAATGCCACTGTTATAAAACAGGACTGATATGGGGGTTGGCGAAGTAACTAAACAAGAACAGATAAATAATGTATACTGCACTGGAACAGATGAAGGAAAGAACTATTTAAAAGGAATATATGATTAGGTATTATTTGTATGAAAACAGTTCAGAAAAAAAGGTGTACAGCAAGTGCACTGGGAGAGGAGTGGGAGGAAAGGGAGAAAATAATGAAACAATGAATGAATGAAAATCCAACTTTTCTGTAAATTTTTGTTAAAAATCACAATTTAAATAATAGAGTGGAAAAGGTAAAAAAAAACACCTAAAACAAAACAAATGACTCAAAAAATCATATTGTATCACAAACACTAAAAGAGATTTAGAGAAAGGGCTAGAATCTAGTCTCATCCAATTGTTCTTATGAGCTGTTGAGTTGCTTACAACTCATAACGACTTTAAGTACAAAGCCCTATATTCAGTCTATGCTTCTGCCAATCTTACTGTCTCCAACATATCTACCTACATTACCCTAGTCATAGAATCAATCTGTCTTATCAAGAGTCTTCCTCGTTTGTGCTGTCCCTTAACCCTCCCAAGCAGGACATCTCTCTCCAAGGACTCCTTGCAACATGTCCAAAGTATATCAGATGAAGCTTCAGAATCCTTGCCTCCAAGGAGCAGCCTGGTTTCATCCTCTCTAGGATAAACCTGTTTGTGCTTCTAGCAATCCATGGTATATTCAATACTCTTCTCCAGCACCACAGCTCGAAGGCATCAGTTCTCCTTCTAGCATCTCTAGTCACTGTCTAGCTTTCTGATGCATAGCAAGTAACTGCAAAGACCATGGCCTGAATCATGTGCACTTTAGTCTCCAAACTGAGACGCTGCTCTTCAGTACTTTGGAGAGGTCCCTGAATGCAGACTTTCCCCATATAATTTGTCTTTTCATTACCTGGCTGCTGGTACCAAGAGTGCTGACTGTGGAGCCAAGCAAACTAAAGCTGTCAACAATCTCGTTCTCTTCACCATTTATCATGATGCTGCCAATTGGCCCAGTAGTGAGAATCTTTGTTTTCTTGATGTTGGACTTCTCCTTGACCTTCTGAAGCAAGCACTTCAGGTCCACCTCAGTTTCAGCAAACAAAGTTGTATCAACTGTATAACGCAGATTGTTGATGAGTCTTCATCCAATTCTAATGCCACATTCTTCCTCATAGGGCCCAGACTCCCGGATAATCTGTCCCCCTATAAATTAAAAAGGTACGGAGATAGGACACGACCCTGGCGTACACCCTTCCCAATGTTGAACAATGCAGTGTTTTCTTCTCTGTTCTGGCGACTGCCTTCTGGTCTAAGCACAGGTTTTACATAAGCACTATCAAGAGTTCTGGGACTCCCATTCTTCTCAGAGTTATAGCCATAGTTTGTTGTGATTCACAAAGTTAAATGCCTTTGCATAGTTAATGAAACACAGAGAGACATTCCACTGGTACTGTTTTCAACCAAGATCCATCCAACATTAGCTATAATATTCTTAGTACCACAGCCTCTTCTAAACCCAGCTTGCACTTTTGGCATTTCTCTGCTGATGTGCTGTTCCAGTCATTTTTGGATACTTTTCCACAGAATCTTGCTTGTATTTGCTATTAATGATATTGCTTGATATTTCCACATTCTGTCAAGTCACCTTCTTTGGAATGGGAACAAATATAGATCTCTTCCAGTCAGTTGGCCAGGTGGTTATCCTCCAGATGTCTTGGCTCAACTTGCCAAAAGAAAAGAGATTTAGAGAAAGGGCTAGAATCCAGTCTCATCCAATTAAGAGTATAAAATTTAGATAATTTTCTCTGTAGTACCAGGAATAAATGATATACCAATTGACATATTTCAGCTAACAGATGTTGCCCTGGACGTGCTCACCAAGTTGTGCCAAGACATCTGGAGAACAACCACGTGGCCAACTGACTAGAAAAGATCTATTTTTGTTCCCATCCCAAAGAAGGGTGACCCAAAAGAGTGTGGAAACTATACAACAATATTATTTCACATGCAAGCAAGATTCTACTGAAGATTATCCAAAATGACTGGAACAGCACATCAGCAGAGAACAGCCAGAAGTCCAGGCTGGGTTTAGAAGGGGTCATAGTACTAGGGATATTGTAGCTAATGTCAGATGGATCTTAGCTGAAAGCAGGGAATACCAGAGGAATGTCTGTGTTTCATTGATTATGCAAAGGTGTTTGACTGTGTGGATCATAACAAACTGTGTCTGACTCTGAGAAGAATGGGAATCCCAGAACACTTGATCGTGCTAATGAGAAATCTATACTTGGACCAAGAGGTAGTCAAAGGAAAAGCAAGGAAACACTGCATGGTTCAAAATTGGTAAGGGAGTACGCCAGGGATGTGTCCTGTCTCCATACTTTTTCAACCTGTATGCAGAACAGATTATCCAGGAGGCTGGGTTTTATGAGGAGAAATGTAGGTCAAGATTGGTGGAAGATCTATCAACAATCTGCGTTATGCAGATGACACAATCCTGTTGCGGAAACTGAGGAGGACCTGAAGTGCTTGTTGCAGAGGGTCAAAGACTGCAGCCTCCAATATGGATTGAGGCTCAAAGTCAGTAAGATAAATTCTCACAACTGAACCAATTGGCTGCATCGGGATAGATGGGGAAGAGATTGAGATTGTTCACAGCTTTAGTTTGCTTGGCTCCACTGTCAACACTCTTGGCACCCGTAGCCAGGAAATTAAAAGACATATTATTGCCATGGGAAAGTGTGCTGTTAAGGACCTCTCCAAAGTACTGAAGAGCAACGGTATGTCTCTGGAGACTAAGGTGCATCTGATACAGGGCATGGTTTCTGCTATCACCTGTTATGCATCAGAGTGTTGGACAATGACTAAGGAGGACAGAAGAATTGATGCCTTTGAGCTATGATGTTGGAGAAGAGTATTGAGGGTACCATGGACTGCTAGGAAAACAAACAGATTCATCCTGGAAAGCGTTAAACCGGGCGGCTCCTTGGAGGCAAGGATTCTGAAGCTCTGTCTGACATACTTTGGACATGCTGTAAGGAGGGACTGGTCCTTGGAGAGGGACGTCATGCATGGGAGACAGGAGGGGAAGGCCCTCTATGAGGTGGATTGATTCAGTGACTGGGATAATTGGGATGGGAGTGTCAGAGACAGTGTGATTGGTATAGGACAGAGCAGAGTTTAGAGCTGTTGTACATAGGGTCGCTATGAGTTGCAAGTGACTCGATGGCACATAACAACAAGAATAACTCTTTACAAGAGTCTCCATTTTTCTTAATGTCAATGTGTACTTGTTACTCAGTTTAATAAAGACACTGTTAACCAATACAACCACTAATGTCTATGTCTTTTTCCATGTTAGCATCCTCTACATCTTTGCAATCAATGCTCTGAGGTTGATTTTCTTACTCTTTAAAAGTTTGCTACACAAGTAATGTCACTTAACTAGATGTTATTAAGTCATGGTGATGCCATGTGTGTCAGAATAGAATTCTCTCCAATAGATTTTCAATAGCTTTTTTTAAAAGTAAAAAGCTAGGTTGTTCTTCCAAGGTTCCTTCATATGGGCTTGAAACTTCATTTTTCTCAGTAAGCAACGGAGCCAAGCATTTACCTGTGTGCATGTTCCAGATGGTTTACTATACCTAAACAATGGTATTTAACTTAAGATGATTTTGCATTTTAATTATGTCATTGAAGACATTCTAAGATTTGCTATTTAAATAAATCACTTTTTTCTTGGAGGATGAAAAGCATCAAGCTGATGTGGATAGCCAGAGAGAACTTAGTTTCACTTCTGCATACCAGGAAAGGCTAATACTAAGTTATCAGATAGTGTACCAAGTACTTACATATGTTAACTCATCTAATCTTCTCAATGACCCTTCTAGGTAGATAGTATTAATATTTACTTTCTCCACCCCAGGAAACTAAAACCCAAGCAATTAAATAATTCAATAACAGTGAATCAGTTAATAAAGTGGTGAAAATAGAATGGAGGTACAATGTATCCATCAAGCTAAGGATATCTTAAAAATTTGAAACAAACTGTTATAAATAAACAGTCTCACAGGACAGTGAAATAGCACCAGTTATTATTACCTGATATACATATTTCAATATTTCTTCATGCACATATGTTTAACATATTATGCATAACTTGACTAAATTGTTATAGACTATATTTACAATCTTCACTTCATAACCTGCAATGGATTCTATCACAAACTAAGCTCTATTTTACAATCCAAACTGTCCGCAGAGAAATCCAGTGTTTATATGTGCTATAAATTTTTCAACCAATATTCATTTTTATGAACATTTAGATTTTCAAATTTTTGTCATATACAACACAACCCCTTACATGCCTATAATATTATTCCCTTTGGATTAGTGTCCATAAACAGAATTATTGAATACAGGGACATATGTCTTCAGTTGTATTACCAAACTACCCTCCAAAGCAAGTTTTTATTAATTGTAAACTCAACGGCATAAGACAGAGGAACAACTTCCTCATATTGGTTCATACTAAGCTTTATAATTTATTTCATGAGTTAAATACCAATCTAACTAGAAAATATATTTCAGTTACTTTTAAAAAATATTATATGTAGTGTTTCTGTAATAATTTAGATGTTAAGTATGCTCTTATTTGTATACAGGAGAAGAGCATTCAAGTTTAGCAAAAAATTGTTTTTTTAAAGATTATGTAACCCCTGAAAATTAACAATTATAGAAACAAGGTTATAACCTTAAGTTAGGTGGTTGGAAAACACTGTAAAACCTCCCACAAAAAAGTTTCTCATATGGTACTCACAAGGATTTATATATACATCTGCATGAACTTTCTAATTTTAAAATCATCTAAAGCTTTTATACACCATCTACATTCAATACTTTTTAGTATCATTTTTAAATAGCAGCTCTTGTATTCTCTGTAAAGTAATTGATGCCAACATTTAATATGCAATGCAAATCTGCTGCATTCTCTGCAGTTGGTATATTCTTCTAAGGCTGCTAAGAGATTGTTTAAACTTTATTTACAGAGTACTGTAACATTTTTTGTGTGTAGAGGTTTAAGGTTGCTGGGTAGAGCAATAAAATAATTCAGCTGTAGCTCTCTATCAAAACATAAGGCCAGAAGACAATTTAGAAAACATGTATATGGACTATGGTTCTCTTTCCTAGTACTAATTATAAAACAGAAAAAAATGCAAGGCATTTTATATATGGTTCCCAACATATAACTGTGAAAAAAGTGACATTATGGTCCACATTCTACTTCAGAACTTTATTTTTGTAGCTGTACTGTCACAAAACACAGCTCTGAAATGCAATTTTGTGTCATATACAACAAGAGAAATTACTGGTAATTATAAACATTTGTCTATTAAATGGGGAAAGTATTTTAAAATTTTTCTAATAAAATATCTTCACTTTATCATTATTTATGTTAAAAATGCCTATAATTATGTTTTTCTTAATAAAATGATACACTCAAATTATGTAAACTAAAAAGACAAAACAAAAAAATCCACAAAAAAACCAAAACCACTACAGAGAAAGACATAATTCACAATTGTATAGGTCAACAAAATCATATTAACATCTTGTTATAGTCCTTCTATTTGCAATCCACTTTTAAGTCGTGTATATAATTTCTGATCCTACACATTACATTTCGTTGTTTATTCTGATTAGCTTAAAGACAAGAGGAATACAAGAATCTGCTGTTGTGTTTTAAAATCTTCTATTTGTTTAAGAACATTAATAGCACACAGTATCTTCTCTAAGCAATCTAAACACAGTGAATTTTTTAAAAAAAATCTAAAACTGTAAAAAACCATTAAGAAGAATCTAGAAACAATGTTTGATAAAAACGTAAAAAGAAAATAAGTTCTCCTACTTGGCTTAATCTGCAGAAAAATCATAACACTTTTATTAACAAAAAGTTATTTCAATTTAATCATTGTTTTGGTTGTTATTGTTCAATACCAGAGTCAGAACTCATAGCTGACATTCCAATAGGTTTTCAGAGGCAATAAATCGCATAAGAGGAGACCGACCATGTTTTTTCATGATGAGAAACTGGTGGATTCAAACCACAGCTTTTGGGACAGCAGCACAGCTGCTTGGGGGTGGGGGGGCATGTTTATTTAAACCTCCTTTTAACCATATAAAGTAGGTCTTTACTAATAATCTGGGAATGGTAGCTGCAGGGGTCCCTGGCTAGTGTCCTGTACCTGAGAGAAGATGGTGAGATCAGCACCAACAATTAGAGACAAAGATTTTGGAGGAAATGTAAAATTTCTACCAACTTCTGCAATCAGAAATTGATCAAACATGCAATCAAGACGCACTGATAATAATGGGAGACGAACGCAAAAGTTGGTAACAGGAAAGAAGGATCAATAGCTGGAAAACATGGACTCGGTGAGTGATGAGGCTGAAGATAGATGGAATTCTGCACATTCAAGGATTTATTCATTGCAAATACTTTTTATAAGAAACACAAACGCAGGCTATATACATGGATTTCACCTGATGGTATACACAAGAACCAAATAGATTACATTTGTTTAAAGTCTTGCTGGAGAAGCTCAGTATCAGCTGTGAAAACGAGGCCAGGTGCTGATTGTGGGACAGACCACCAACTACTCATATGCAAGTTTCAAGCTAAAGTTGAGGAAAATAAAATCAAATCCACAGGAACCAAAACTTGACCTTAAGTCTGTCCCACTCGAATTTCAAAACCATCTCAGGAACAGGTTTGAGGCCTTGAGCACCAATGAGCGTAGACTAAATGAGCTCTGGGAGGATATCAAGAAAATCGTCCATGAAGAATGCAAAAGATCATTACAAAGGCTTAAGAAGAAGAAAAGACCAAGATGGATGTCAGATGAGACTCTGAATATTGCATTATTAGAATGCCGAGAAGCCAAAGCTAAAAGAAGACATCAAAGAGCTGAACAGAAAATTTCAAAAGGCAGCTCAGGACAACAAAGCAAGACACTATAATGAAATGTGCAGAGAGCTGGAGTGAGAAAATAAAAAGGGCCATACTCACTCAGTGTTTGTTAAGCTGAAGGAGTTAAAAATACATTCAAGATTCAG
>NW_006399776.1:9588087-9615614 GCF_000299155.1 Elephantulus edwardii
CAGCGTACCAACTGATATATTTCAACATCAGACGCTGCCCTGGATGTGCTCACTAAGTTGTGCCTGGAAATCTGGAGGTCAGCCAGATACCCAACTGACTGGAAATGATCGATATTTGTTCCCATTCTAAAGAAAGGTGACCCAACAGAGTGTGGAAATTATCGAACAATATCATTAATATCACCTGCAAACAAGATTTTGCTGAAAATTATCCAAAAGCGATTGGAGCAATATATCAACAGAGAACTGCCAGATGTGCAGGCTTGATTTAGAAGAGGTTGTGGTACTACGGATATTACAGCTAATGTTAAACAGAACTTGGCTGAAAGCAGAGAGTACCAGAGGAATGTCTATCTGTGCTTCACTGACTATGCAAAGGCTTTTGACTGTGTGGATCACAACAAACTGTGGTTGACTCTCAGAAGAATGGGAATCCCAGAACATCTGATTGTGTTTATGCGAAACATATATTTGGACCAAGAGGCAGTGGTCAGAACAGAGCAAGGAGATACTACATAGTTCAAAATCAAGAAGAGGGTCTGCCAGGGATGTATTCTGTCTCCATACCTTTTCAATGTGTATGCAGAACAGATCATCTGGGACACTGGGCTGTACGAAGAGGAATGTGGCAGCAACAGGATTGGTGGAAGAATCATCAACAATCTGCGTTATGCAGATGACACAACCCTGCTTGCTGAAACTGAGGAGGACCTGAAGCACTTGCTACAGAAGGTCAAAGACTGCAGCCTTCAATACAGATTGAAGCTCAACATCAAGAAAACAAAGATTCTCACAGTGAACCAACTGGCGGCAGCAGTACGGATGGTGAAGAGATTGAGATCATTAACAGTTTGAGTTTCCTTGGCTCCACAGTCAACAGTCTTGGTACCAGCAGCTGGGAAATCAAGAGACAAACTGCACCGGGAAAGGCAGCTCTCAGGGACTTTCCTGAATACTGAAGAGTAACAACATCACGCTGGAGACTAAGGTGTGTCTGATCCAGACTATAGTCTTCACAATTATGTGCTATGCATTCGAGAGCTGGACAGTGACTAGGGATGATAGAAAGAGAACTGATGCCTTTGAGCTGTGGTGCTGGAGGAGAGGTGAATATATTACAGACAGGAGAACAAACAGGTTTGTCCTAGAGAGGGTGAAGGAGGACTGCTTCTTGGAGGCAAGGATTCTGAAGCTTCGTCTGACATACTCTGGACATGTTGCAAAGGAGTAACTACTGGTCCTTCGAGAGGGGGGCCATCATGTTTGGCAGATTGGAGGGATGGCACAGGAGAGGAATACCCTCGATGGGATGGGTCGATGAGAGTGAGTGTGTCGGAGATGGTGAGGTTGGCACAGGATAGAGCAGGGTTTACGGCTCTTGTACATAGGGTTGCTGTGAGTCGCAAGCGACTTGACAGCACATAACAACAACAACAACTGAAAATCTATACTTTTCTAAATGTCCAAATATTCTTCTTGAAGACATAGTAAAAGTCTTTTAAAAGTAAATAAAATACTATGTATAGAGGTTACAGCTCCCCCCCCCCTTCTTATTAAATAACAGAACTCAGCCTAAAATGAAACCGGTTTGGGAACCTAATTTAAGACAGTGACAGTTCTTAGTATCATAAAATATTTTTATAAAATATTTTAGCTATAAATCTAGTAAGTTTTCAGATACAGAGTCTTCCTAAAAAGTTACCACTTTTGCAAATCAGTATCTGAGTAATTCATATCCTAAGTGCTGAAAGCAAAATCACTTTAGACAATAAATGCAAATTAGAGTCTTGGCTCAGAAACTGTAATAATTTTGGAGGGTAAGGAGTATGAATTACTTTTTAATGGTCCAAAGAAAACATGGTAATTTTTTTTAGATTAACAAACTCTCTATTTTCTTAGATTAACCAGCTCTCTATTTTCTTTTCCTAAAGGTATGAAATCTAAGCTCACTTCCTCTTAAAACCTCAAGCCTGCTGTGAGGTAAATTTTGTGGGGTTTGTATCAATTTAGAATATCTGAAGAATGAGAACTGGAAATGTTCTAACTGGTAGACAATTTAAAAAATTATCTTAGAACATGTATAAGCCAGCAAGAGCTAGTATTACATATCAAATAACTCTTAATTGGCTCATTAAAAAATAGTTGGAGAAAGAAAGAAATTAATAGAACATCTATGCTTTATTATTGGTCAGGGAGCTCAGGTGCCAACTCTGCACTGCCAACTCAAAGGCACATGATTCAAACCCACCAGCTGCTCTGTAGGCGAAAAATGGGCAATCTCTTCCTATGGGATTTATAGTCTCAAAAGAGAAAGTTATCTACTAACAAATAGTCAAATGGTTATTATACATAACGGCACAGTCATATTAGCACAGAGTAATTTCTCAAATATTTATTGAACGAACTGATGAATATTTAAAACAAGACTACTCTTGTTTAATCAAGATGTTTAAGGTCTAATATAACAAATTACTTGTAAGAAAAGTTTTAAAATGAGTTTCTTAAAACCATTTTAGTTGTCTTTTCAAAAGATAACTATTACTTTAACTCACTATGAAGCTTATTAAATAGATTAGTATGCACTTTATTCCTAGTAAATAAATTAGGACTGTTGTTATTAAGTGCCACTGAGTACAACTCATAGCAATTTTAAGAACAGCTAACCTGAAACCAGCCCTATACTGTGTCACCGTCATCATCTCTGAGACACTAGAGTCCACTGCTGAAATCAGAGTATCAATTCATCTTGTTGGGGGTTTATCTCCTTTTCTGCCTCTCTATCTTTTCAAGCACAATGAATGCCCTCTCTTAGCTATACGTTAAAAGTATGAAAGACAAAGCTTTGTCATCCTTGCATGCAAGAAGTACTCTGGTCGCACCTTTTCCAAGACTTATCAGTCTGTTCTTTTGGCAGGCCATTACCATTAAGTCTTCTTTTTTGGCACCACAACTTACAGGAATAAATTTTTCTTCTGTCATCCTCATTCACTATCCTCTCTGAATGCATAGCAGGTGAGATTGAGATCATGGCCTTAATCAGGCACTCCCAAGAAAGAAGGGAGGCAAGAAAGAGAGCCTAATAAAAGCTCAATGTCTTTAATGATCTACCCTTGAAAACCAAACACTGTATCTATCACATTCTCTTTAAGAAACCATTAACTCAATATAGTGCACATTCAAAGGATGGTGATATATATATATATATATAATGTTAAATGCTCATCTGTAGCATTTTGGAAGAGCAGTAAGAATAAAATGCCTACTTTTACTGCTTTAATACTGTATGCAAATTCAAATTACACAATCTTTAGTAATCACATGACAAAAAGTAGATTTATTCAATCATTCTATTACTACCTGCTTTAATTTTATTATCAAATAATATTTTATAATCATGTGTAAATAAATATACATATATATATATAGAGAGAGAGAGAGTGTCTGTGTATGTAAATTTTGTACATCTTAATTCCTTTAGTATACATTATTAAAATTCAATCACTGGATCATGAGATAATAATGCTTTAATTTTTACAGCTGATATACAATACACTTGACCATATACATGCCAAACTGTTTTCTATAAAGTGTACCATCTACACTTCCTCTACCAGTTTGTCCTTCTAACAGACAGACGTAGTATGAAGTGGTAGAGTATACAATTTTCCTTAAACGTTGGCAATGGAAAACTGTTGCCTGCTTTAATTTATGCTACCAGCTAATTATTAGTGAGATAAAACAAGTGTGTTCACATGCTTACCAACAATTTATAATTTCTTTCTGTAAATATTTTTAGACAGATACTTTTGTCCATTATTATTTCCAGTGAGGAACAAGGTTGCCTTAGAAGTTTTACAAAGTGATTTATGAGTTATTTACTTAGTAAGAGTAATATTTCTTCTACACTATTTATGTTCAGAAATTATTTTACAAGTTCAAGTACTTACTTGTAATTCATCATCTAGTCCTTCAGTTTCATTTTTTGATGCTGGGCACCCTGGAGAAATTAAACAGGTAAATGAGGAGTAAGCCAAAATTTTCATTTTATACTTTAGTACTATGTCATTATAGCACTGTGCTGACTAGCAATGTGGATACTTTGTCCCTGTGACAGAAAATTAGAGAATAAAGTGACTGCTTTCCTCTTCTTTAATAAACATCCTAGATTATGAGATGTTCTCCAGAAAAGGCAATCTTTACTACCTTGCCTAAGTTTTCTCCCTAATTGTTCTTAAAACTGCTATGCACCGAATCCTTCTGGTGTTTATGAGCCGCCTCAGTTAAAAAAACAAGGTTTGCCATTTGAATAGATTCCTCTGTGAAAATTCTTTCTGAATCTTTTGCCCATTTTGTAACTGGGTTATCAGTCTTTTTCTTGTGGAGGCTCAGGAGTATCTGTAAACTTTTGTTATAAGACTCTTTTCTGAGATGGTATTACTAAATGTTTGTTACCAGTCTGTAGGTTTTTTTCACCCTGTTGGAAATAGTTTCTGATGTGCACAGGATTTAATCTTTAGAAGGTGTCATGCATCAATTTTATCCTTAGACTGTGCATTTCTTGTTGTATTTGGCAGTCTCTTTATACCACGGACTAGTGCTTCTAAGCTTGATCCCAGTTTGTCTCTTATGAATGCTATGGTTTTGGGCTTTACTCCCAGATCTCTGATCCACCTTGAGTTGGATTTTTGTGTGAGATGTGAAGAAATGATCCAAATCAATAAAATTTGGCAATAAGAGACATGCAAATCAAAACCACAATGAGGTACTACCTCACTCAGTAACAGTGGCAAAGTTTAACAGGGCAGCAAGTAATGGATGTTGGAGATGATGTGGCAAGAAAGAAACCCTTCTACACTGTTGGTGGGGTTGTAAAATGGTGCAACCATTCTGGAAGGCAGTTTGGTGTGTCCTCAAAAAGCTGAAAATAAAAATTTGATAACTGAGGCACAAACAGAGATTTGTACACCAATGTTCATCGCAGCATTATTCACCATTGCAAGAACATGGAAACAGCCCAAATGTCCAACCACAAATGAATGGATTGAGCAATTATGGTGCATTCACACAATGGAATACTATGCAGCACGCAGAAGCAATAACTTTGTAATTTATTACTTAACTTGGGAGGGACTGGAAAGCATTATACTGAGTGAACAACTCAGTCCCACAAGGATAAATATTGTATAAAACCATTACTGTAGAATGAGTATAAGGATCCAGGAGGGGTGGGAGAGGCTGGAAGCAAAGGGATATGGATGTGCAGGGGAATGGGGGGATTAATCACTGGGTTGTACAATTTGATGAGTGGAGGGGTGAGGGAAATTGAAAGAATTTGTACAAACTTGCATTCGAGTTTTGTAAATAAACTAGAAGGAACAAACAAAAAAAACCAACCAAGGTTAACTACAGTTCCAGCAACCCTGTATGTGTCAAGGGTAAAACTATATTCCTAAGGGTTTTCATTGGTGATTTTCTTTCTGGAAGCAAATCCCTCAAGCTTTCCTCTAAGGTACCTGTGAGTGATCAAATTTTTGGAGGCTCATCTGTATTCTACAAAACTGGTAGACAAATCAAGAAAAGCTACCTTGAGAAATATCCTCTATTGCTCTTCGAATGCCTCTATCAAACGCTCTTGCATCAGCAGGGCTTTGAAAGGTAAGGCCAAACTTTTTGTCGTCAATCTTCCAGTGATGAAATGTAGGAGTGACTTTATTGTAAATGAGGTCCTTTTTAAGCATACATTCCAAAACCACCTATTAAAAATCAAATGTCAAAATTTACTATACACACAGCATGCGTAACACAGGTAAAAACTGAAGAGAAGAGCTATTATTTTTAACAATGGAATATTAACCTATTATTTAAAGAAAAGTATTAATACTAGGTATGTTTATTACAGAAACTAAAATGGGATAAAAAAAGATCATGCAAGTTGGACTAGATCATGAAAAATAAAAACAACACCAAAAAAAAACCAGACACATTCTTAGACACTTTTTATGCTTTCCTAAATTTGCAGAAGAGTACATTAGACATTACTTCTATAAAAAAACAGTCATAATGTGATGAATATTTAACTTTGTAAACTGCAGGAGCTCTGCTGTCACTGTGTTTTGGCTACTCATCACAAGGTTGACTGTTCAAATCCACTAGCTGCTCTTTTTTTTTTCCACTAGCTGCTCTTTAAGACAAAGTTGAGGATAATTGCTTTCTATTAACATTTACAGCCTTGGAAACTCAATGAGGCACTGAATTTTGGTTTTTTTCAGAAAAACTCATTTAAATATCTAGTATATTTTGTTTATTTAGCAGGTTTAATAATCATAGTTATCACTCAAATACCTACCTAAGCCATGTTCTCAGTATGTGATTGGAAGTGGATTACATATTAATTTTAGCTACCAAAAAGAGGTTTTGACTGAGCAAGCATTAAGCTTGTTTCCTTTATCATCATTATTACTACTCTGAAATAATTTAAAACTTGTAGAAAATTCTTGTCTTTTCTTTACCCAGATTTGCCATATTAACATTTGATGTGTACATGAGTTTATTGTGAATCATTTGAAAGAGATTTACATATATCATGCTTCACCTTCAGACTTAAATATATACAGTTCCTAATTGCAATGTTAATATTTTATTTTAATCAAAGTCACTAATAGTAACTTTCCGTGGTGATTCTGAGGCTGTAAATCTTCATGGGAGAAGACTGCTAAACTTTCTCCTTTGACGCTGTTGGAAGATTTGAATTGTGGATGTGTGAAGTGTTTGGGGTAGTGGCACAACTAGCTATGGAATATGTTATCAGAACTTCGCAAATTCATCATAGAAAAATGATCAATTTCAGGAAATTAAAAATTGACACAATGCTTTTACCTACAGTTCATATTCCCAATTTGGCCACTGTGTTATTTCTTCATCCTTTATTTTTTTAAAACTTCCAGCACAAGATTCAATCTACAAATACACATTTTGTTTGTAGATATAATGAGCTATGGTATAGTTAACGCCCTTGGCTGCTAAGTGGAAGGTCAGTAGCTTGAAACCACACAAGAGATGACAGTCTACTTCTGTTGCGCAGGACTGCTATGAATTGGAATTGACTCAATGATAAAGGTCTGGGATGGCCTTGGCAGCTCAATAGTTAAGTTGCTAAGCAAAATGCTGGAAGTTGAAATCTACCTAGCCAATTCACTGGAGAAAGATTCAACAATCTGCTCCTCATAAAAATTATAATCAACACAACTGTATGGAACAGTTCTACTCAGGGTCGGTATGAATAATAAATATCTCAATATTATCTTACAACAATGAGTGATTCTCAACTTGGAACTGCTTCTCAGATGTACCTGTTTCACATTTATGCCACCAGGGTGCTTTTTAATTATTTCTTAAGTACTTAAAGGAAAGAGTTTTAAATACAAATAGAAAAAATTATTAAGATCAAATTACCTTCTTTCATTTCTTACTTATTTACAGTTAATTCTTCATGCTCTTCCACTAAAATACAATGCCACTCAATTAGCTCATTTTTAAATACATGAAAGTATTATTAAATTAGCACCTCTATTAAACTTGCCAAGATTAAGGTTTTTACTTAAATTTTAACGTGATAAAAACTAATCTTCACCATTTGCTTGCAAATGACATTTCTTTTTTATAATGTCTCAAAAATCACTGGATGCTTAGTTTTTAAAATGAACTTTTACATATATGGAAGAAATAAGAGTAGGAAAATGAACCAGCTCTTTGAAATATTAGAATAATAAGGGGAAATGCGCTCTAAGAGTCAAGTAAATACTGAGAATTTATATCCGCTATCACTTGGCAACTAGTTATGATTCAGATTTTTGTTACTTTTATCTATAAAATGTGTTTGGAAGTAATTAATTTTACTCCCAGTAAAGACTCAAGAGAAGAAATTAGCCTACAGGACTGTCAACTCAAGCCAGAGCTTCACCTACTCTCACACCAGAAGAGATTAATCCTAATAGAACGAAAGAAAAACGCAAAAAAGAACTCACAATTTAAAAGACCAAACTTAGTGAACCGACTGAGAAAAGAGGGCTTCCCAATACTTAACACCTTGAGACATTCTTTAAACTCTGAACTGATCTCAAGGTCACCTTTTTGCTAAATAAAAGACTGGCTCAAAAAAGAAAAATCATCTACAAGAATGCACACAGATAATTAAAGCACAAGAGATAGGAATGAGGCAGAAACGGTAAATTATTGGAAATGGAAAAGCCAGAAAAGAAAGAAAATGGCATCTAATCTACTATGTAATTTCTGACTGAAGAAAAAAAAAAACTAATTAAAAGTAAAAGAGAGCCCATAGAGATTCTATTAATAACTATTTTAATAAAACAAAAATATTGTTTTTGGTGACAAATCAAAAAGAAATTAACATATTTTTGGAAAAAGCTACTATAGCAGCAGCTAGTCAGAATTTGAAAATGAGTAGTAGGACTGAAAACAAAAAAGCGGGTGAAGGGTGGATAATTAATATACTGATCTAAACACCTATCATATTTGTAGATAATTTTTTTAGAATACCCTTCCCAGAAGCTCCTATATCCAGTATAAATGTTATACATGTTGTTGTTCTTTTTAGGTGCTGTGGAGTCAGATACAACTCATAGCGACCCTATGAACAAAAGATCTGAACCCAGTCCTGTCCTGTGCCATCCTCACACTTTCTGACACACAAGAACTCACTGCAGCATTCAAAGTGTTAACCTACCTGGCTGAGGTTGTTCCTCTCCTTCACGCTCCACCCTTCCCTACATCATGTCCCTCTTTGAGGAATAGCACCTTTTAGCAACATGTTTAAAGTATGTGAAGTGAAGACTCCTCATTCTTGCCTCCAAAGAGCACTATGGCTGCACCCTCTCCAAGACATAGCTATTTGTTCTCTTGAACATGGGATGTTCAGTGCTCTTCTCCAACACCACAGCTCAAAGGAATCAATTCTTTTTCTGTCATCATTATTCACTGTCTAGGTCTCGGATGTATAGCTGGTAATCATAAAGACTGTGGCCTGAATCAGAAGTACCTTATTCCTCAAACTGACATCATTATACTTCAATAAATTTGGAAAGGTTTTAACTGCACAGATTTTCCCGGTTCAATGCATTTCCTTATTTCCTGACTGCTCCGTACCAACAATGTTAATTGTGGATCCAAGCAAGAAGCAGCTACTGACAGTATCAATTTCCTCTTCATCCATCATGATACTGCCTATCAGGCCAGTGGTAAGAACCTTTGTTTTCTTGATATTGAGACACAATCCATACTGAAAATTGCATTCCTTGATCTTCTGCAGCAAGTGCTTCAAGTCCTCCTCACTTTCATCAAGAAAACAAAGATTCTCACACCACTGAGCCAACCAGCAGCACCATGATGGATGGAGATTGAGGTTTTTAACAATTTCAGCTTCCCTGGCTCCACAATCAACACTCTTGGAACTAGCAGTCATGGAATCAAAAGACAAACTGCACTGGAAAGTGTGCTGTCAGGGACCTCACCAAAGTACTAAGGAACAATGATGTCAGTCTAGAGACTAAGGTGTGCCTGATTCGGGCTTACAATGAGCTGCACAATGAATAGGATCACTGAAGAATTGATATTTTTGAGTTATAGTGCTGGAGAAGAGTCTTGAACATACCATGGATCACCAGGAGGACAAACAGGTCTGTCTTGAATAAGGTGAAATCAAGTTTTTCCTTGGAGGCAAGGATTTTGAAGCTTTGTCTAAACATATGTTGGACACATGTCCAGGAGGGACCAGTCCTTGCAGAAGGACATCATGCCTGGAAGGGTGGAGAGAGAGTGCAGGAGAGGAAGACCTTGGATGAGATAGATAAACATGATATCTGGGGCAATGGGACTAGGGGTGTCCGTCTGAGTGCTCACAATAGGGCAGGGTTTAGAGCTATTGTACAAGGTTGATAGATATAAGTGGTAGGAGACTCAACAGTACATAAGAACAACAACAACAATTCATATACATTCTGTTTCATTCATAATTCATTCTTCTAAGATTAGTAGCAGACCAGTTTGAATATTTATACACATCTTGCTCAGTTATGACTATTTTCACAATAATGGTCTTAAGAACTATTTGTCCTAAAAAGGCTAAGTTATTTCACTCAGCATATAGAGATTACAATGCTCTCTGGACTCTTCCATGTTGTGTAGTATTTTACAAAATCATTGTTTCCTGGTGCTGCATAGTAAACCATTTTGTGAACCTGCCAGTTTCTCATTTCATTCATATGCTGGATGGGCACTGGGGTGGTTTCTGTTTTCTTGCCATTGTGAATAATGCTGCTATGAACACAGGTGTACATACATCCATTTGTGTCTCAGTTCTTATTTCCTTGGGGCATATTCTTCGCAGTGGAGTAGCTGCATTATAGGCATTTCTCTGTTCAGCTTTTTGAGGAAATGCCAAACTGCCACCAAAGTGGATACACCATTCTACCATCCCACCAGCAGTGTGCATTAGAGTTCAAATCTCTCCATAACCTCTCCAACATTTAAATGTTGAAATTTTGCTACTGCTGCTGAAGTGAGATGGTATCTCATTGCTGTTTTGATTTGCATCTCTAAGACTGCCAGTGATTTTGAACATTTCTTCATGTGTTTGCTAGACATCCAAATGCCCTCCTTTATGAAGAGTTTTTCATGTGTTCTACCCATTTTGTAGTAAGTTATCAGTCTTTTACTTATGGAGGCTCTGTAAGGTTTTGTACAATTCAGTTATGAGATCCTTGTCTGAAATGTCATTGTCAAATGTTTGGTGTGTTGCACCACCCCCAACCACAAAGTATGTGGGCCCCCCCCCCATGTTGGCAAACGTTTTTGATGCACACAGGGGCTTGATTTTCAGAAGATCCTACTTATCAATTTATCATCTCCTGGTTCTCTAGTTTTGGCTATATTTGTAAGCCTATTTATGCTGCAGGGTTCTAAGTTTGTTTCCATTTTGTCTCTTAGGATCTTTACGGTTTTGAGTTTTATCCCCAGGTCTCTGATTCCTTTAAGTTGGTATTTGTGTGTGGTGTGAGATGTGGACTGTTTCAGCTTTCTGCAGGTAGATGACAAGTTTGTCAGCATCATTTGTTGAAAAGGTTGCCATTTCTCCATTTAATAGGTTTTGTTTCCTTGTCAAATTTCAATTGACAAAAGGTAAGGGGGTTGCTTTCTGGGTTCTCAATTCTATTCCATTGGCTTATGTGTCAATCACTGTACAAATATTATGGCTGTGTAGCAGGTTTTGCGATCAGGAAGTGTGATGTCTCTCATTTCATTTTTATTTTTCAGAAGAGCTTTACTTATTCAGGAGTCTCTTTCCTCTCGTGCTAAAACTGCAAACTGCCTTCTCTATCCCGTTTGAAGAACGAGTTTGGTGTCTGTATTGGGATTATGTCAAAGATGTAGATTTCTTTTAGGATTGTTTTTTAAAATAACCATAATAACAACAATAGACACACAGAAAGTATACAGTATAAGTTCACCATATTCATGATTTTCTAAATCAGCAAACTGTAGAAAATGGCTACTAAAAATATTATCTAAAAAGATTACACTCATCCAATGCATATTAGCCAAATTATTTACAGGGAAATAAATAACATAAAAGGATATATTATTTATGACAAGGACTTATATTTATTAATTATCAATCTAGTAAACTAAACAGCTATCTATAGGCCTAAAGTGGTTATTAAAATCTTCTTCAATGTATGACTTACTCTTCAAGCTTCCTTATAAGAGAAAATCTGGTACAAAAGGAAATGATTAATTCTGAGTCCTGTAAAACGACTCTAAATTAATTGCCAGGAGCTATTAAAAATATAATCTTGAAAATATTTAGACTACAGTTGTTAAATTTGAAATACATACCTAACTAATCCTAATTAAAAGCTGAATAAGTTTCTTTCTAGGGTTAAGTAATTCTGGAAGTATGTGAATTACATCAGGCCCCCAGTTGAACTCAGAAGATCATTTATAAATGAAAGAACAAAAGAGTCATTTAAAAGAAAGCATCAACCCCACTCTCCTTTCTCCTTTCTACAGTTTATAAGAGTTTAAATGGCTATTTTATAGCGACTATTAAATGCAACTTACTAAACAAAAAATAAGAACTAAGTGGCAAAACCCAAAAAGTATCAACAAAACACAGCCCATTTAGACTGTGTTTGGTTAACAATGTATAAAATATAGAAGAATTACATTTTAGGAACAGTTCTAGAACCTTTGAACTTTGGATCATCTACAAGGCTAAGTGGTTTAGAAAAGCATCACTTGTTTAAAAAAAAAAAGGTATAATAAAATTTCCAAACAAAGCTTTATTAAGTTTTAAAAACTTCCAAATCCCAACATTTAAATGCTTACAGATTCCATTCAGACACTTGACATACCAGCCCACAAGGCCAATTTAGAGCTGAATGAAATGGTTATAAATAGACTGACCAGAGCTAGCTCTAGGAATTGGACTATAATATTAAGGAGATAAATAATATTATGTAAAAGTATTTGTTAGGGCAGTCTTGCATTCCAACACAGATCTAAGCAAGTTAAAACATACAAATCTAAATTCTTTTCTACCTAAGTAACTACTCTGAAAGCACTAACATTTCAGTACGATCATAAAGTTTATCAATCTAGATAATTTTAAAAAAACAACCCCAAATTTCCCCAACTTCTATTAAGATTCAATAAATATTAATTATGAAAAAAACCTTATAATCCAGTAGAAGATCTATGGAATTAAAGAAACCAATTCCAGCAAAAATATATTATTTTATACTATCTTAAGAGAAAGAGGAACAATATGGTTAGTGAGAAATGAGGTTATTTCCTTATGGACAATTTCAAACTCATTCTGCGTGATTACAATTATCTTAATATAAGAAAATCCAAGTAAACTATGAAAAATAGAAACAGGAACATGATAGACTTTCTGAGAAAAATATTAGGACTTTATAAAGAAATTAAGTAATTCAAGAGAAGACCTGTTAAAACAACTATTATTCATATATACACATCAACCATCAAAAATCAAAAGAAAAAGAGGATTTCTACTAACTTTTAGTGTGAAATTGATTGAGCACATAATCAGGATGAATTATTAATAACTAATGACTAGAATGTAAAAATTGGAGGGGAAAAAAAGAATCGGTAGTTGGAAAATATGGTCTTTGTGGCAGAGACTGGAGTTGGAACGACAAAAATTTGTACAACCAGTGATTTATTCATTGCAAATATCTTTTTTAAAAAATGATTAACAGAAGATTTATTTAAGTAATAATATATATAATTATTACCGTCAAACTTATTAAGTTAAATGTTAATTTCAATTTTCCTTCCTGGGTAAATTTTTCTCTCTTATCTCTGTCAGTTTTTAAAATATAATACAAAAAGAGGGGCCCAATGTCAAACACATCTCCTATGAATGAGAGCTTGGGAGTGGGCTTGAAATTGAGATAGACATTCACTGATCTTGTACAGGTCCAATGAGTCAAGATCTTCAATGACTGACTGGCAGTTGGAGTTGCTGAGCTTCATGAAGCAGATACTCCCAGTTAAGTTGGGAGCTAATGGCCAGCCGCTCAGTAAGAGCCTGCTGTGCCTCTGGAGGTATGTTGTATTTGGCTGGGTCGAAGGTAGCAGGTAGGGAGGCCAGGCATGATAGCTTGTACTATAGGACTGAAATCTTAGCTACCCAAGTATCTTTTTAAAAAAAAAAAAAAAACAAAACAACAAATGGCAACTGTACATGTGCACCTCATCTGATGAACTATACAAGAATCAAACTGACTAAAAGTTGAAAGCAAAGAAGGTTTGTAGTTTGAAAATAGGGTCTTGGCGATAGAAATGAAATTAAACATCAACTTAGTCACTAGAGAGGCTATTAACAGTTTATTAGCAGTTTGAACGAGATGATAAGGATATTAAGTTTATTATGAAATGTATCTCAATCAGGTATAAAAGAGAATGACAGAGTCAATATAAAGATCCCCTTAAACCAGATCAATAATATAAATCAACACAATTGGAATGGTGTTTGTTAAAAACAAGGGTAAAAAGGGAAGACACAGACTGGGAAAAAGTATTTGGTAATGACATGTCAGATAAGGGACTTATATCTAGAATTTATAAAATACTTGAGTACCACAACAAGATAAACAATCCAACAGAAAAATGGACACAAGATATGAACAGACACTTCACCAAAGACATTCAGATGGCCAACAAGCACGTGAATAAATGTTCAAAATCCCTAGCGGTAAAGAGAGATGCAGATCAAAACAACTATGAGGTATCATTTCACTCCAGTAAAAATAGCAAAATTTGACAGAACAGCAAGGAACAAATGCTGGTTAGGTTGTGGAGAAATTGGAACCCTTATTCACTGTTGGTGGTAGTGTAAAATGGTGCAACCACTGTGGAAGGCAGTATGGCACTTTCTCAAAAAGTTGCAAATAGAAGTATCTTAATCACAATAGGATAAATACTGTATGGTACCACTGCTGTAAAACAGGACTGACATTGAGGTTGGGGGAAGATTGAGAAGGATGGGATGTATACTGCACTGAAACAGATGAGGGAGAAAACTGTTTAAAACGGGTATGTGATTAGGTAATTTTGTCATGACAGGTGTCTAGAGCAAAGGCTGAACAGTGGCGTGGGCCTTGGGGGGAGGAATTATAAAACAATGAAAGAATTCTTCTTTTACTTTTCAAAGAGAAGAGTATACTGGGGAGGAGGGGTAGGCAGGGAGAAAAGTGTAATAATGAATGAATGGAAATCCAAAGTCTGTAAATTTTCATTGAAATTAATAATAAAAAATTAAAAAACAAAAACCAAGTATCTCAAGAGTAAAAAAAAAAAGTATAGTTAGTAAAGGGATTAAAAGTTAAAATGTAAATTGAAGTTTTTTTAAGGGGGGGAAATAAAGGCAACCAGGATATATTGTGGGTCATATTATATAACTTGATTGTCAAGACTAAGTAAAAAAAAAAAAAAAAAAAATGAGTTAATGGTATGGTTCTAAAACACAGAGAAAAGTTGGTTTGGGATTAAGATAAAATGAAACTGTTGACAATTCCAATCTTTTTTCTTTCTATCATGCTGTTACTTATTTGGCCCAGTGGTAACGATTTTGTTTTCTTAAAGTTGAGGTGTAAGCCATATTGAAGGCTGTGGTCTTTGATATTGTGCATAAAGTGCTCAAAGTTCTCTTTACTTTCTGCAAGCAAGGTTCTATCACCTGCATAACACAAGTTATTGATGAGTCTTTCTCTGAAATTGATAACACACTTCTTTATAAAGTACAACTTTTCGAATGATTTGCTCAGCATACAGACTAAATAAGTATGTAGAAAGGATAGGGACCTGATGCACATCCTTCTTGATTGTAAACCATGCAGTATTTCCTTGTTTTGTTCAGGCATATGCCTCCTGGTCTAGGTTTTTCCTAAGTATAATTAAAGGTTCTGGGATCCTCATTCTTCTCAATGTTAGCCATAATGTGTTATGATTCACATAAATAATTTTGGATAATTAATAAAAAAATAAGTCAGTATCTTTCCGGTATACTCTACTTTCAGCCAAGACCCATCTGACATCTGCAATTCAGATGCACTGCACTCTGGTGCCATGCACTTTTCTGAAGCCAGCTTGAATTTCTGGCAGTTCTCTGTGGATGTGCTGTTAACAGCTATTTCTGTATCATCTTCAGCAAGGTTTTATTTGATCACCCTTCTTGGGAATAGGAACAAGGGAGGATTTCTTCTAGTGAGTTAGCCAGGTAGCTGTTTTCAATATTTGCTGGCACAGATTCATAAGCACATCCAGGACTGCATCTGTTTTGTGAAATATATCAACTGCTACTCTACCAATTCTTAGGGTCTTATTTTTTACCAATGGCTCACTGCAGCTTGGACTTCTTCCTCTAGTACTACTGGTTCTTTTTTATATACTACTGCCTGAAATGGTTCACTGTCATCTACATTATATCAACTGTGTATTTCTTCCAGTTTCTCTATCATTCAAGATTTTGCCTATAGAATCCTTCAGTGCTACAACTCAAGGCTTGAATTTGTTCTTCATTTCCTTCAGCTTGAGAAATGGGGAGCATGTTCTTAATTTTTAGTTTTCTAACTCTATAATACTTTACTTTGTCTTCAGGAGCCACCCTCTGATGTCTTTTCACAACTCATCTTGCCTTCAATCATTAGTGTTCAATGAGTCAAATTAATTTTTAAGATAGTTTTAAAAGTCAGTTGGGATACACTTAATATCTTATTATTTCAGTTCTCATGAACTTGTTTCAATTTTCTTGAACTTTAATTTAAACTGTTCTACACTCTACTCCGGGCCTAGTCTTGACTCCCAATACTGAGCTGCTTCAACATTTCTTTCTACAGATGTAGTCAATCTGATTCCTGTGTAGTGTGTGTTTACACACACACACACACCCCATGGAGTCAGAACTGACTCACAGCTGACTCTCCAGCTGGTTTTCAGGTGCTGTAAACGTCATGTTTTTAAAAAATATTTGTAATGAATAAATAATTCTTTGTGCCAAAGTCTATCATTCCAACTTCCAGCCTCACTTTTGTCACTGAGGTCTATTACCAGCTACTAGTCCTTCTTTTTTCAAAGTTTTGCATTAAAATAAATTATTACTAATGCATCTTAATTATTAATGAATCTTGATATAGAATCAATTTTATATTACAAAAGTTGGTAGAAATCCCCAATTTCTTCATCTTTAAGCTTTATTGGTTGGTTGATATTTAAGTAACAGCTGCATTAACAGAATTTCCTTCAATCTATATGGATATTATCCTATCCCGCACAGCATTGGAGATCACGAAATGCTCTTTTTAACATCATTCTCTTCAATTTGTCATTTCCAGCACAGTAGATCATGATTGTCTGCTTCAAAATGACTGACACCAGTTCCTTTTAATTCACTAATGCCTAGCATGTCAAACTTTGTGTTCCATTTAATTTTTTTAACTTTCAATTTTTCTATATTCATACTTTTTACATTTCATGTTTCAATTAGGAATGAATTAATGTTATCATTGACAGTTACTTCAACTATTTAAAAATAATTTAAAGGCATATAATTATTGTTTTAAATTTACAAAGCATATATAATTCTGATAAAATAGTTAAATAACATAACTTGTGTACAGTAGACATTTTGTTAAAATGCCCGATTTAAGACAGAAATGCCATGCTTATCCATAATGATAGCTAAGCATCAAATTCTTCTTTTTTTATTTTTATTTTTTTAGCATCAAATTCTTAATAAAAATAAGAATATAAAATATAAATTTCTATCATGGGAAAAAAATGTAGAGTCCTGGTGGAATAGTCTCTAGTATGTTGCTCTGTTAACCCAAAGGTTGTGGATGCATGAGGCTCCACAAGATAAAGATGAACAGTCCTCTTCTTGTGACTAAGAAACCTGAAAGAGGGTTGCAATGAGTGGGATTCCACTACGTGGAAGCAAGTCCGTATTTTGGTAGTAAAGATTTACCCATACAAACCAACAGTCAAATTTTAGGTAGCCTTTAAAAAAAAAAAAAAGTCATCTAAAGGACTAAATCAAACTATAAACATTTGAAAGGAAATGGAGGGTCTAACTCAGACATATTAAGAAGAAGATTGTGAGAATCTGTCCTTATCAAAGATCACTATGCTTTTATCTCCAAATCTCTGGGAGAAAGGTAGTATTTTCATTTTCTTATGCTATAACTGTAATACAAAATCAGGTGTTTCTTTCTTAAATACCAATAAATTATGCAATTCAATAGTTTGTAGCAGTCATTTCCAATTGTTTTTGTCTGTTTAGTGCATACTATTGAGAATACTAAAAAGGTAAGAAGAAAGAAGAGGAACTATTAGTGACCAGATGCAACCAGCCTAAGGGCTTCAACCACTTTAACCTACAAATGGCGTACAAATCAGGAAGCTCTAGAATGTTAGAAGTTCAAGGAATGAACTATACTTGTAAAAGCTTCAAAGACAAGCAAATTTTAAGAAAGAATCATATATATCAATCACATAGAATGGTACTTTAACCAAAAAAGGATCAGGAAACATACTCTTTATTTGCCCTGTCTCTAAGAGAGAAGGAGCCCTTTAGCAGAATTGACACTGTGCTTGGGGGGGATAATCAAAAGGCTGATGGTTCATATCTACCAGTCACTCTATAAGAAAATAAAAACAGTTCCCTCTTGTTATGATTTACCATCAACAGATGCATTATTAAAGACACTGTGGTACATTTGCATGAGGGACTACTACACATCACTAATCAAGAATTTGTAAAATATTGTGTAATATGGATGAATCTTGAACAAATTATGCTGAGTGACAGAAACCATCAACAAAGGGGTAATTATGGTATAAAACCACTAATTAAAAAACTAAGGAAAGGTTTACACATAAATAGAAATAATCTTTGAGAGTTAACAGAGACTAAAGAAGGAAAGAAGGAAGAATGGAAATATAAGTTTAGGTAAAGAAAAAGTAAAAATACAATTAAACAACACAAAAAGATCTACATCTCAGAAATCCGATTTTAAGTCATTAGGAGTCAGAACTGACTTCACAGCAGTGCTTTTCTAAAAAAAATAAAAAAATAAGGTATAAACATTTTAAAACAATTATAATAAGATTTATTTTTTTCATATACTCAATTATAAATGAAGGATTAGAAAAATCTGCCAAAATTATTCTCTCACTTTTGAGAAAAGCTATCTTCTTGACCTGGAAACACCCTCTCAAACATTGTCTATTCTTTTTATTATTACACCAAGTGCAAGAGGTACTTGTTACTTATCTATCCTTTCTTAAAGGGTAAAGCTTTATTTTTCATGGAGTGTGAGAGGTGCATGTGTCTCACATAATTTCTAGAGTTCATCTATGAGTAGTCTAATAAATCCCCTGGACTGTCATACATACAACAGATCTATCTTGGAGGAAGTTCTCCTTAGAGGCAACTCACTTGAATTTTTTGGCATGCTGTGAAGAGGAGCCAGTCCTTGGAAAAGATATCAACTGGAAATAGCAGAAAAAGAGAGGAAGACCCTAAACAAGATGGACTGATACAATGACCACAACAATGAATCTGAGCATGACAGCAATTGGAACAATGCAAAGGATAAGGTCACCATGAACCACAGACAACTGGTAGCCCCTATTAACAACAATCTTTATAGGAAATAGGACAACAAATCATGAAATTTAAAGTAGTCTCTCCTGTCAATATTAATTCTTTTTACTGTCCCTGTTTCACAAATAATAAGCACCTTCAAGGAAACTACTGCAAGCAAAAAGTTAGGCGGAATAGCAAACCTTCTGATTTTTAGTTTAAAGATTTTATTAGAAGAACCTAGATTCTATTTCCTAAGACTAAGCTAAGGGCTCCTTTAAAAGCCTTCCTCCACCCCTTTAAAGTCTTTCACAGTAAATAATGTTGTATTCTGAGTGTCCTATTTACCCTCATGGAACTCTGGTGGCCTATGGTAAGAAGCTATACTAGAAATCCAAATGCACAGGGTCTGAATCCACTAGCTGCTCTGTAGGAGAAAAAATGGGTAATCCCCTCCCAAGTGATTTATAGCCTCTGAAAACCACTGGATGGTTACCAATAGGTTAATTCTGACTTGATTTCACCTAGTAACAATGTGCTAACAATTCACTACTTTGTGTACATTAATGTTATTCTTGTTTACAAAGAAACTAATTCCATTTATATTTTAACATGAAAACTCTAAATAATTTAACAGGCAAAAAAATTCTCATAAAAATATAGTACACTAATAATTTTAAAACAATTATTCTGTAGATGTAGTCTTTACATTATTAACAATAATTATTCATTTACCATTTTGTCCCTGAGTCGCTCTCCATGGATAAAAAAGTCAGCACAGCCATTCTCTTCCTGGTGAGGAACTCTGAAGATAGTGACGCAGCTCAGTCCACTCCCCCCAAGTGGTAACCATCCACCACTTGAGTCATCCCGGGTCATCACCACAGCTCGGACTCGTGCATAACTATTACTAAAATAGATGCAAAGATTAGGAATTAGCTTTTCCATAAACAAAATACAGCTCTGCTGTCAGTCATGTTTAAGAAATCAGCCACCACATTAATTTGTGGTTTACTACTTCCATGAAGAGTCCACACATAATTACTTGATAGAGGTAAAAAAAAGTTATTATTATTTTGAACACTATCCTTAGGTTAAAACACAACTTAATTCTTATGCCAACTTATCATTTGAATAAACTCAAGCATATCTGAATGCTATGAAACAAGTTATGAAGGACTCCACAGACAACACTGTCCATCTATATATAGTACCTATGTAACTGTCTTTATAAAATCCATTTAATGCATTATATTATAGCCAAGACAAATTACAGCTGCTAAACTAATGATTGCTATATATTATAAATAAAATACTGAAACAAATATGCTTCAACCAGATGTCACATTTTCAATTTCTTCTACCAACTGAGAATCCAAACCACTAACACAAATCATACGAAGATAAATGTTTTGTTTAAAACCTTATCAGGCAATTTGGACTACAGAAATCTTTCATATCCTCTTTGGAGGAGTATTTTTAAGAGAGATTACATTCTTCTAATGCCATCAAGAGTCATTATTAACCACAAGGCATAACCTAAAACAGTCACTCTAGTTCTAAAACTCATAGTATAATAATTAGTGAAATACTTTAAAACTTACAAATCTTGAAGACGTTTTAGAAAATGACACTGAATATAATTTAAACTTGTTTTGGTTCTTATAAATATCCACTGTAATTCTTTGCTTTTCCAGTCCGTCTCTGCAAGTGCTAAGTATTATGATTGTCAGTTTGTCACTGCATGTATCTGAAATTTTCACCTTTGTTTACTTTTTAACTCTATATTTTTATTAAGACATAATTACACAGTAATATGTAATCTTAATTTAAATATATAATTTAAAAAGGGTGACAAATGTATACATCTTTGTAATGAACATGATAAAAAGGCAGGATATCTTTTATCATCCTAAAAATTAAAATAAGCCTCTCTCCTGTCAAATTAGCAACTATTTATTATGATTATGGTAACATACAGGTTAATTCTGCTTGTCCTTAAAATTCATACAAATGTAATCAAAGAGCATTACTAAACATACTAAACATACTCTCTTGCTAAACGTACTCTCTTGCTTGCTTTCTTTTGATCATGCTATTGTACCAGCAGCTGATCCTTTCTTATTACTGTTAGTCACTGAATGAATATTCACTATATGCACAATAAATTAATACTTTCTATTGCTAATGGATATCTGAATTGTTTCTAATTGTTATGTGCCATCGAGTCGTTTGAGATTCATAGTGACCCTATGTACAACAGCCCTAAACCCTGCTCTATCCTGTGCCAATGGCACTGCCTCTGACACACCCATCCTGATTACCCCAGTCACTGAATCAATCACCTCAGAGAGGTGCATTAGAATATGAGGTGGATTCTAATTGTTAGTTATTCTAGATAAATGTTGACAAACATTCTTGTACAAGTTGCTGTTTAGACTTAAACTTTCATTTCTTCTATATAATTTTCTAGGAATGGAATTGAAGAACTATTTTCCAAAGTTGTGAAACTATTTTACATTGCCACAAAAAATGTATCATTTTAGTTGCTCTATAGCATTGCAACATTTGGGCCTTTCAGACTTTCAAAGTTTTTGTTTTCATTGTAGAGATTACACAGTAGTTTTCATCAAAAATTATTATGTCTCTTCCAGGTCTAAGGTGATCAACCCGCAGTATTTTCAATTGCTTCATTTACATATGTGACAAAGCTGGACAATAAATGAAGGCAAAAAAAAAATCGCATTTTAGTTACAGACTTGAGAAAGAACAATGAGTATTTCATGGAGTGACATAAGAATAAAGTAATCTTAGGAGAAATAGAATCAGAATGCTCCTTACAGATAAGGATTTGTAAAGACTTTGTCTCCCTTACTTTGACCCTCCTAATTATTGCCCACAGGTAATTATAATGTACCTGTTACTCAAATCTTCCACTCACAGATGACATGATAAAAGCCTATATATATAACCAAGTCTCCAGCATCTTCAAAACTTCAAGGACAGTAAGAAATCTAAAGTCTGAAGGATAAGCAATGAAGCATTCATAAACTAGCCCTTTAGAATAAAATCACTGTGTTTTCTGCTGGATAGTATCATTAATTTGTCATAGTAGTTTAAGGTTAAAAAACTATATATAGCCCCTGGCTTCTGGTGCCACCGAAATCTATTTCTCACTATCAGCAATGATACTAAGATTGTCGTGTTCCAGTTCTCTAGGTCTATGTCAAATGACATCAGTATTAAAAACCCCCACGTATAAGTAAGAGCATTATTTACTCTTCACAAAGGAGCATAAGGTAGAAGAAAGTAAGCAAACATTAATACTACAGTTTCTTATGAGACAAAAATACTGAAACTAAAGAAGGGGGAAAATAGGACAAGCCAGGTTTAGAAGAGGCCGTAGCACTAGAAACATCACCACCCATGTCAGATGGATTTTGGCTAAAAGCAGTACCAGAGGAATGCATATTTGTGTTTCATAGACTATGCAAATGCATTTGACACTGTGGATCACAACAAATTGTGGGTAACCTTGAGAAGAATGGAAATCCCAGGATCCTTGATCGTGCTCATGAGAAACGTAAACTTGGACCAGGAAGCAGGCCTTAGAAAAGAACAAGAACACTGACTGGTTCAAAATCAGTAAAGGAGTATGTCTGTCTCCATACATTTTCAGTCTATATGTGGGAAAAATAACTCAGGAGGCTGGACTTTAAGAAGAAGAATGTGCCATTAGGATTAGACGAATACTCATCAACAATCTGTGTTATGTAGATTATGCAGATGACATAACCTTCCTTGCTCAAACTGAGGAAAACCTGAAAAGTCTGCTGCAAAAAGTCAAGGACATAGTCTGCAAGATGGATTGAAGCTGAAAATCAAGAACAAGATTCTCACCATCAGTAGAGTAGCTCTTCGATAGATGGAAGAGACTGAGGTTGTTAAAAATTTCAGCTTGCTCAGATTCATAATCAACACTCTTGCCACCAGCAGTCAGGAAATCAAGATGAATTGACTGGGAAAATCTGATGTTAGGGACCTCTCCAGAGCGCTGAAGAGCAACAATGTCAATCTGGAGACTAAGGTGCACCTGAGCCAGGACATGGTCTTTGCAATTACTTGTTATGCATCAGAGAGCTGGAAACAAAGATGACAGAAAAACTGCTAACATTCGAGTAGTGGTGCTGGAAAAGTATACTGAACATATTATGGACTGCCAAGAAAATAAAAAGATCTGTCCTAGAGAGGGTGAAATCAAGTTGCTCCTTGGAGACAAGGATTTTAAGGCTCAGTCTCACATACTCTGAGCATGTTGCTAGGAAGGATCAGTCCTTGGAGAAGAACATACATAATGCTTGGAAGGATGGAGGGACAAGGGCAGGGGAAGACAACTCCAGATGAGATGAAATGACACAGTAACATGGGTAATGAGGGTTAAGTGTGTCAGAGGCAGTGAGACTGGCTCAGGATAGAGCAGAATACAGAGCTACTTTGCATATGAGATGGAGTCAACGGAACGGGACATCAGAGAATAACAACAACATTCAATCAAAAAATTAAAGGGCAAGTTTAATTACATAAAACACACTCCTACAGAGAAAAAGACACCAAAGTAAAAGACAATACATGGGGGTGGCGGTTATTACTTCTGTTAGGTGCTGCTAAGTCAAGTACAACTCACAGAGACTGTATGAATAAAAGATCTGAACCCTGTTTTATCCTGTGCCATTCTCACACTTCCTGACACACAAGAGGCCATTGTGGCAATCACTGCCAATCTACCTGCTTGGGGGGGGGGGGGAGGTCTTCCTTCCTTCACTGACCCTCTATTTTGCCCACCATCATATCCCTCTCCAAGGAATAGCCCCTCCCAGCAATGTGACCAAAGTATGTGAGGTGAAGCCTCATCCATCCCACATCATCTTTCCTTCAAAGAACTCTTCAGCTGTACCCTCTTCAAGACCTATCTGTATGTTCTTTTGGCTGCCCACGGGTTGTTCAGTAGCGCCTCTCCAACAACAGAGCTCAAAGGTATCGAGTCTTCTTCAGTCATCCTTTTCACTGTCTAGCTCTCAGATGCATATCAAGTGATCAGAAAGATGATGGCCTGAATGAGACGTGCCTTCATCCTCAAACTGTCATCATTACTCCTCCATAGTTTGGAGAGGTTCCTAACTGTAGATTTTCCCAGTGCAATGTGTCTCCTTATTTCTTGACTGCTGATACCAAGGGTGTTAATTGTGGATCCAAGCAAGATGAAGCTGGTGATAATTTCAATCTCTTCTCTATCCAGTGGTAAAAAATTTTGTTTTCTTGACACTGAGATGTGATCCATACTGAAGACTGCATTACCTGATCTGCAGCAAATGCTTCAAGTTCTCCTCACTCTCAGCAAGCAAGGTTGTGTCATCTGCATAACATCGGTTATTGGACGGGTCTTCCTCCAAACCTGATGCCACACTCTTTATACAGTCCAGCTTCTCAAATAATTTTCTCAGCATACAGATTAAGTAAGTATGGAGAGATAATTCAGTCCTGACATTCTCTTCTTATTTAAACCATGCAGTGTTCTCCTCTGTTTGCACAACAGCTTCCTGGTCCAGGTATAGGTTTCTCACAACTAAGATCTCTGGGACTATCATTCTTCTCAATGGCAGCCACACCTTGTTATGATCCACACAGTCAAATGCTTTTGCACAGTCAATAAAGCACAAGTAGACATTCTTCCAGTATTCTTTACTTTCAGCCAGGATCTATGAGACATCAGCAATGATTATCTCTGGTGCCATGGCCTCTTTTAAATCTTGCTTTAACTTCTGGCAGTTTTCTATGTATTGTTCTAGTCGGTTTTGAATAATCTTCAGCAGTATTTTGCTTGCATGTGGTATTAATGATATTGTTCGATAGGTTCCATATTCAGTTGGATCACCTTTCTTGGAAATGGAGGGAGGGTAAAAGGGAAGAAATCTAGAGCATACACACAAACACACTACAAAGTAACACAAAAATAATGGCCTAAAACTAAACAATACAAATGGTCCAGTTCTGGGTCTGACAGATCTTCCTAGGCTAAAATAAAATCAAAGGGTCTGCAGAGGTATTTTACTTCTCAACTTTAGAGGGACTTCATTTCTTTGCCTTTTCAAGCTCCTAGAGGCCAACGACATTTCTTGCTCATGGTCCCCTCACTCTTCTTCTATACTAAAAAACTAAAAATAGCATCTCTCCAACATCTTCCTCTGACCACAAGCCCATAGTAAGGCAAGGGTATTTTTGTGTTTTCTTTTGTATGTTTTTGTGGGTTTATTTTTAGGCTAGTCACTTTTACAGACTCATATAATTAGATGGGGCTTATAAATCCAGGATAATCTCCCAACCTGAAACCTGGATCAGATTTGCAAAGATATTCCAATTTCTGAGGACTGTAATATGAAAACCTCGCTGATGACCCAGTAGTAAGGAGGTACACAACTATAGCAATAGCATGTGGCTCAAGTTCACCAGCTGCTATTTGAGAGAAAGATAGGCAATATTCTCCCTTGTGACTTACAGCCTCTGGACACTCGCTGGAGGGTCTGCTATGAGTTGGCTCCAAGTCCATAGTACTTAACAACTGAGGTAACAGAATACAATGTGCACTACTACTCTGTGCACAATTTAAAACAGAAAAAACGGGAAGATAATGAAAATAACAAAAATCAGTAAGACTAACAGCCCAAAGAAAAACTTAGAACGTTCATAAGGAAAAATAGATTTTAAAAATCCCAGAAATATATTTAAAAAGATCAAAAACAAAATTCAACCATTCATCAAACAACAAATGCTGGTAAGGTTGTGGAGAGATTAAAACTCTTATTCACTGCTGGTGGGAATGTAAAATGATACAACCACTCTGGAAGGTGGTCTGGCACTTTTTCAGAAAGTTGGAAATAGACATGCCATTTCATCTAGCAATTCCACTACCAGTAATATACACTAAAGAAACCAGAGCTTCCACCAAAACAGATGTATGCACACCCAGGTTTATTCCTGTGTTATTCACAATAGCGAAGAGATGGAAGCACTCCAAGTGCACATCAAGAAGCGAACAGATAGAAAACGACAGTATCTTCACACAAAGGAATACTATGCAGCACTGAAAAACAAGAACTCATAAAACATTACACAACATGGGTGACCCTGGAGGACATTATGCTGAGTGAAATATCTCATTCACAAAAGCATAAGTACTGTATAACACCACTGTTATAAAACAGGACTGACATGGGGGTTGGGAGGATAACAAAGAAGCGATACATAATGAACACTACAATGGAACAGATAAAAGAAAAAAGTGTTTAAAAGGAATATATGATTAGGGAGAGGGACATCATGCTTAGAAAGGTGGAGAGATAGTACAGGAAAGGAAGACCCCAGTAGAGATAGATTGGCATAGCAACTGGAATAATGGGGGTAGGTATGTTAGAGACAGTAAGACTGGCTCAGGATAGAGCAGAGTTCAGAGCTATAGTATATAGAGTTGTTATAAGCTGCAAGTGACTTGACAGCACATAACAATAACATGAAATTATTACATGAAAAAAAGAATGAAAGCAATCTACATGAGTCAATAGGGAACTACCTTAAATCATGCAACTATGTGCGGGGGGGGGGAACGACACACGGGATGATGGGGGGGGAGAGACACTGAGATGGCTCTGCATATCTTCAAGTGCTAATACCTAGTAAAATTTCAAAAACACCTTATGAGGAAAGGATATGAAACCAAAAAGAAGTTAATTACATAAAAATATGATGGTGGTTGTAGTGTACCATCAAGTTGGAACCGACCCATAGCTGACCCTCTGGCAGGTTTTCAGAGGCAGTTAATCACACACGAGATTGCCCATACTTTTCCACAGAGCAGCTGGTAGATTTGAACCATGTGTCTTCAGGACTGCAGCACAGCTTCTTATCACTAGGCTATCAGAGAGCCCTAAAACTATGGACTAATCAACAGAAGTTTCCTGTTTTTTGTATACTTGCAATATAACCACAGTCCATATGTTAGTCTACACATACACAATAACACAGAGATTTACTTCAAGGAAATGGCATATATAATTGTGAGGACTGTTGTTGTTATGTGCCGTCGAGTCATTTGCGACTCATAGCGACCCTATGTACAACAGCCCTAAACCATGCTCTATCCTGTGCCACTCTCATTGCCTCTGACACACCCATCCCGATTACCCCAGTCACTTAATCAATCCACCTCATAGAGGGTCTTCCCCTCCTGCGCTATCCCTCTACTCTACCCAGCATGATGTCCCTCTCTAAAGACCTGTCTCTCCTTACA
>NW_006399776.1:9623224-9624433 GCF_000299155.1 Elephantulus edwardii
TTGGGAAATTATTGAATAATATAATTAACATTACAAGCAAATAAAATCTTGCTTAAGATTACTGAAAATGGGCTAGAACCTTATATTGACAAGGAATTGCCAGAAATTGAAGCCGGATTCAGGAGAGGACATGATCATTGCTGATGTCAAGTGGATCTTGGCTGAAAGCAGAGAATACCAGAAAAATGTTTGTGTTTTGTTGATTATGCAAAGGGACTGACAGAGTGGACCATAAGAAATTACGACTAACACTGATAAAAATAGGAATCCCATTAACACTTAATAGTGCCTATGCAAAACCTATACACAGACTTTCCCCGATATCTTTTAAATCTATATGTGGAACAGATTATTTGGGAAGGTGGACTCTATGAAGAGGAATGTGATTATCAGGATTGGAAGAAGACTTATGTACAAAATGTGTTATGCAGATGGCACAACCTTGCCTGCATCACTGAGGAAGACCTGAGGAAGTGTTTGCTGTAGAAGGTTAAGGAAGCTCAATATCAAGAAAACAAAGATTCTCACTACTGGGTCAAGTGATAGCACCACGATAAATGGAGGAGAGATTGAGATTGTTAACAATTACAGCTCACTTAGTTCCAAAATCAACACCCCTGACGCCTGCAGTCAGGAAATAAAAAATAAATTACATTGGGGAAAACTGGCTGTCAGGGACCTCTCCAGAGTGCTAAGGGACAATGATGTCAGTCTAGAGACTACGGTGTGCCTGCAGGCCATGATCTCTGCAATTACTTGTACACATCAGAAAGCTGGACAACAAATAAGGGTGGCAGAAGAACTGATGACTTTGAAGGTGGTGCTGGAGAAGAGAACATACCATTGACATTTAACATCATCTGAATTCAAATGCTACTTCAGTAAGAAAGCCTTAGAATAATACATCAGTGGCCTACAAGGTCGAGTTGTGTTGTCTACTCAATGGTGACTCATTAACATTCACCAGTTGCTTCCCAGCAGAAAGATGGGTAATCACCTCTTTTCTTTCATTATTAATTTCAACAAAAGTTTACAGTGACTTTGGATTTCCATTCATTGATTCATTCATTCATTCATTGTTGTACTTTTCGCCCCTCCAAACCCTACCCACCTTAGTACACTGTCCTCTTGGAAAAGTAAACAAAAAAGTCTTTCATTGTTTTACAATCCCTACCCCCAGGTCCACTCCACCATGCAGCCTTCGCTCTG
>NW_006399776.1:9624533-9633206 GCF_000299155.1 Elephantulus edwardii
TTTTTTTTTATTTCCTGGCTGCTAGGGCCAAGAGTGTTGACCGTGGAGCCGAGCAAACTGAAGCTGTGAACAATCTCAATCTTTTCACCATCCATCCTGATGCTACTGATAGGTCCAGTGGTGAGAATTTTTGTCTTCTTGACATTGAGCCTCAGTCCATATTGAAAGGCTGCAGTCCTTGACCCTCTGCAGTAAGTGCATGAGGTCCTCCTCAGTTAAGATCCAAATCCATAGGCAAGGCAGCAGGATGGGGTACAATACATGGGAACAACAAGGGTTAGGAATTAAAAATCTACTTGTTAGGAAGAAGACCAGACATTATCTACAGGTTTATCTCCCAGGAATCAGAGCTAACAAAACTGTAAGATCTTCCATTTACAGCTTGGAGGTAGGCCATATCTCTAGAAAATTGTCTTATCCATTGAAAGTTCTTCCAGATCACATTATGGAAAGTGATTACTGTTATATAGAAGAGCAATCTTGTTTACATCTGTCAAACCTTATAATCATAGCCTAGCAAATTCGGCAAAATTTTCAGCCTTGTTTCTTTCTGTTGTCAAAGTCTAATACACACTGCATCCTACTCACTCTTTGGAAGAACCAATAAAACCTCTCCCTCATGTATTCACAAATTGTAAATTTTAAAAAATCTGACTTGTTAAAAATATAGCCTAGTATCCAACCTCTCCTCAAGCAATGCCATAAACTATTTTACAGAGAGCACTCTGTTGGCCTAGTGGGTAACAAGATACGCTGCCAACTCAAAGAAAGGCAGTCTGAATCAACCACTTGCCCTACAGAAGAATGATAAGCAATGTCTCTTAAGTGGCTGTTGTTATGTGCCATCGAGTCACTTGCTCCTCACATATAGACCTACACAACAGCCCTAAACCCTGCTCTGTCCTGTGCCAATCGCACCCCACCTCGATTACCCCAGTCAGTGAATCAATCCACCTCACAGAGGGTCTTCCCCTCCTGCACTATCCCTCCATTCTCCCAAGCATGATGTCCCTCTCCTCCAAGGACTGGTCCCTCCTTGCAACATGTCCAAAGTATGTCAGATGAAACCTCAGAATCCTTGCCTCCAAGGAGCTATTCGCTTTAACTCTCTCCAAAATGAACGTGTTTTCTTAGCAGACCATGGAACACTCAATACTCTTCTCTAGCACCACAGCTAAAAGGCTTAACCACCTTTAAAAAATCCTCTGGTGGGTCAGCGATGAGAGAGTTCAACTAAATTAAAATGAGCTGAGGTTTTTTGATTACTTGCACAAAATTCATTTATAAGACCCTTAAAAGATACTGAGTTCATGTGTGCATCAAAACCTTTTTCCAACAGGGTGAAAAGAAAATCTACAGACTGGGAATAAATATTTGGTAATACCATCTCAGACAAGAGACTTAAAAGTTTACAGAATACTCCTGGCCTCCACAAGAAAAAGACTGATAACCCAATTACAAAATGGGCAAAAGATATGGAAAAAATTTTCAGAGGAAGATATTAAAACGGCAGACACATGAAGAAATGCTCCACATCACTGGCAATAAGAGAGATGCAAATCAAAACCACAATAAGGTACCATCTCACTCCAATAACAGTGGCAAAGTTTAACAGGGCAGCAGGTAATAAATGGTGGAGAGGATGTGGCGAGAAAGGAACTCTTATACGTTGTTGGTGGGACTGTAAAATGGTAAAAACAAATTCCATACAACCCAGCTATTCCACTCCTTGGAATATACCCTGAGAAAATGAGAACTGAGGCATAAACAGAGATTTGTCCACCAATGTTCACAGTAGCATTATTCACCTCCGCAAGAACATAGGAAACAGCTCAAATGTCCAACCACAAACCAATGGATTGAGAAATTGTGGTACATTCACACAATGAAATACTATGCAGGATGCAGGAGCAATGATTTTGTAAATCATTACCTAACTTGGGAGGGACTGGAGAGCATTATGCTGAGTGAACTCTGTCCCACAAGAATAAATATTGTATAAAACCATTATTGTAGTAGAATGAGTATGAGGTTCCAGGAGGGGTGGGAGAGGCTGGAAGCAGAGAACATCCAGTTGTACAATTTGATGGGTGGGTGGTGAGGGAAATTGAAAGAAACTGATTTTGAAAACAATTTCTTCTAATTTTATAAATAAACTAGTATAAAATGAAGGAAAAAAAGATACTGAGTTCATGTTTCTTAGAAGTTGTTCCTTTTTTTGAAATTAGAAGGTAGACAGCAAATCAAGAAAAAGCCTTTTCTGAAGAAAGTTGGTAATTCTTATATGCATGTATGTGTGGGATACACACAGAGCATGTCATAAAAGATTAAATAGGCACGCCAAAGGTGAGCAAAGCAAGAGAACAAATTCTTGAAAGTCTCACTCTAGATTTCAAAGAGAAAAGACAAATTTGGGATAGTTCGGGTAAAAGAGAAAAAATTACTTCTACCTTTTGAAAGTAGGCTTGAGTTTTACCCTGAAGATATTCTTTAGAACTCAGATATAGTAATAATCTAATTATATTTTCTATACACCAGAAACCATTCCTTGATATTTAAGCAAATTAGATATATCTCCTAAATGCTTCCTAACTGTAAAATGTAAGTATGAGAGAGAAGTGATACTTGGTATCTGTGGTTACTAATTCTTAGGACAAAAAGATACTATTCCATTTTTCTCATCTAGATGTTATATATGATATCTTTGTGTGTATCAACTATAGAGTTCTATGTTAAGGGCTGTCAGTACGGCTCATAGTGTGACCCTATAAGCAACAGATCTGAACCCTGTCCTATCCTCACAATGTATGACACACAAGCCTATTGCTGCAGTCACTGTCACGTCACCTAGTTGAGGATCTTCTTCTCCTTTGTTGTCTCTCCACCTTTCCAAATGTCTCTCTTCAAGGAATAGCCTCTCCTAGCAACATGTAAGATGAAGCTTTCTCATTCTTGCCTCAAAGGAGCCCTCTGGTTGCATCTTCTCTAAGACATATCTGTTTGTTCTTTAGCAGTCTGTGGGATACTCAGTACTCTTCTCCAACACCACAGTTCAAAGACATCTATTCTTCTTCTGCCATCCTTATTCATTGTCAAGCTCTCTGATGCATAGCAAGTGACTGAAAAAACCATGGCCTGAAGAGGTCACCTTAGTCCTCAAACTGATATAACCACTCCTCAATAATTTGGAGATGTCCCTGATTACAGACTTTCCCAGTGCAAAATGTCTCCTGATCTGACTACTGGTACCAAGTGTACTGATTGTGGATCCAAGTAAGAGGAAGTTGTTGACAATTTCAATCTTTTTCCCATATACCATGATGATGCTTACTGGTCCAGTGGCATGGATTTTTGTTTTCTTGACACTGAGATGCGTAATGAAGGCTGCAGTGTTTAACCTTGTGCAATAAATGCTTCCCATATTACTGTAACGGTAAAAAAAAATTTGTACGAATACGGGAAGGTAATTTTTATCAAGTATGAAGAACATGAAGGAAAAAAAATTGTTGTTTCTCAGTGCCTTTGTTGTTATGTGCTGTCAACTAAGACTGACACCAATCCTATAAATAATGATCTGAACCCTACCCTATCCTGTGTCATCTTCATCATCTCTGATACACTCAAGCTCACTGCCACACTCACTGCATCTGTCCATCTCATGGAGAATCTTCCTCTCTTACGCTGATCCTTCACCTTTCCAAGCATGATGTCTTTTTCCAAAGACTGGCACCTCCTAACAATATGTACAAAGTATCTGAGATGAAACGTCATTATTCTTGCCTCCAAGAAGCACACTGGTTGCACTTTCTCCAAAACAGAAGAAATGTTTGTTCTTTTGATAGATGGGCTATTCAATATATTGCTCTCTGGACTATCAGAGATATTAAGGGACTTTAAGTTTATACGTCTCCAGGTTGCACAGTGAAAGTGCAAAGCATATATAGGGAGGATCACCAAAAAGAGGGAAAAAGACAATAAAATAATGCCCTTCACGGAACAGAATCTGGTGAGCCAGGCAATTCTCCTAAGGAGGTTAAGTTTTGTTTGTTTGTTTTTTAATCCAAATAGTAAGGTAACTTCTACAAAGAGAATCAGCAGAATCCCTTACATTCAGCACCCACTCTTTTGACTATGCTGAATCATTTAAGGTTTCACACAAGTAACCTCATTCAACACAACACATTTTCAAGTATGCTTGAAGGTGGTGGTTGTGTGCTGCTGAGTTGGAACCAACTCATAGCTGATCCTCCAGTGGGTTTCCAATGATAGTAAATCATCTGGAAGGAGGATGCCCATCTTTCTCTCGTAGAGTAGAACTGCATGACTTTGGCACTAGACCATCAGAGCTCTTGAAAGTAGGTATTTAAAATGTAGTTTTACCCATGCTGAGAGTGCACATAGTATCTTAACAATGAATTTGAATAAAAAGAGTGAACTGCCCACTCTGAACACCTAGGATGCCAGTACACATAACCAAACCAGAGACACTAGAAAGACACTGAATTAGTGGCAGGGTCCTAAATTATTCAGCAAAACAGTCTCTTGACAATAAAGGACTATCTCCATATATTGTAGTACACACAAATCATCATTCTTAATGTTCTAAAAAGGGCTAACATTTGAAGTTAAGATGTCCATAAAAGAAGACATTCACTGAATATCTGTATGAATATAGAAATAACAAAGCAAATCTGATGAAGAGGCACCAAGAATGCTCATCTCTTGTTATAAAAATAACAAGAGTAAATTTGGAGAGATGCACAAAGTCCAAGGTGGCTTTTAAAATGCCATCAGGTTAGAATCCAGTGAGACCTTTTAGAAGCTTATAATGTTGTTAGTAGTAGCTCTTGTTATGTTCTGTCGAGTCGGTACCCACTTATACCTGACTCTCCAGTAGGTTTTCAGCAGCAGTAAACTACAAAGGAGGAGACTGCTCATCTTTCTCCCACAGTGCATCAAATGAATTAGAACTGCATGCCTTTGGACTGACAGCATAGTTCTTTACCACTTGGCCACCAGTCCTGCCAATTTTGGCATCTCCGCTTAGTTCTCCAGCAAGCTTGAGGTAAAGTTCTTGGCTCTGACTACACTGGGCAGCAGTCTTAAGCCAGCTTTGTCTCATGCTGATCTCTGGTTCTCTGGATCTGTGTTGAGGCTGCTGCTACTCTAGATACAAAAGAATAAAGCAAGTGGATAATCTGCATCAAATTTATTTCAGGAAAAATTAGGCCGGTGTTGCTCTTGTTGCTGTCAGAGTCACCTGCAACTCATAGTGACCTTAAGTACAATAGCTCTGAAGCCTGTGAGCCAGTCTCACTGTTTCCAACACACCTATTCCCATTTTTCTCATAACTGTATAAATCCATCTCATTGGGCTCTTCCTTTCCTGTGCTGTCCCTCTTCCGATCATGATGTCCTTCTTCAAGGACCAGTCTCTCTTGGCCTTGTGCCCAAAGTATGTGAGAAGGAGCTTCAAAATCCTAGCTTCCAAGAAGAAACATGGTTTCACCCTCTTTTGAGACAGACCTATTTGTGTTCTTGGCAGTCCACGGCAATGCTGTCTAATGCAAGTCATATATATAATTTTTTAATTATTCAAAATCTGTATTTTTCTTGTTTTTCCTGTTATACGTAATACATAATATAGTTATTAAAAAGTCAGTGTCTACATAATAAATTCTACTTCTGTACCACACACTCTAACAACATAGACAAAGAAATGACACTGAATAAACAGCACCTCGTAGTATTTTTAGGAAATTACTAACATGGGTTTAAGTTGGCCTCTCCTCCATGGTTCCTTTCAAGAAGGAAGATCTAGTCCTCTGAGATGAAAGTTTCTAATAAATCAATCTTTACTTTTCACCTGCACAAAACACCCTTAGCTGCTGGACTGGTGATAAAAGTTGCAAATGTGTAATGAAGAGACCGACAAATGTTCTACAATAAGTAATGAAGAGAAAACTCCTGAAACCATTAGATCAAACTTGTTCTCTAATAGCCACTATCCCATGTCCAATTTCATGTACAACATCATTTACAAGAGGACTGCAGCAAAGACACAGGTCAACTGGTTGACAGGTAAATTTTTACCAGGAAGCACAATTTATAGGACCTGTTAAGTGTGAATTGAGGAGGAGTAACATATACATAATTTAAAATTTTCAAGGTAGTGCTATCAGGTGACATTAAGTCAATCCTTACTTATAGGAATTGTATGTACAATGAGTTAAAACCTTTCTGAAACTGCCATCTTCACAATCTCCACTGTGCTTAAGATCATTCTTGCCGTCACTGTGTCACAGCTCCAGGGTGCAGGTGTTATTTCAAAATATTCTATCACAATTGCTCTTCCCTGCACCATTTTTAAAATAAAATACTGCTGTTGTTAGCTGCCATCAGGTAAATTAAAAGTGATAATGATGACTACATGAACAAGAGATCAGAATCTTGCCCTATTCTGCATCATTCTCACATCATCAACAAAAGGAGAATTTTACTTCTGCCAGCGGCAGTAACTTACACAGACACACACACACATATAAATATATATAAATAATCTTATTTATCTAAAATAATCAAGGTTGAGATTCTTTTAAAAGTCCAAATGTCCAAGAAATTACTAACTTCATGATAGTCTTCCTCTCCTTTGCCTACCTTCTATCTTTGCAAGCAATATGTTCTTTTCCAAGATCTGTATCCTCCTGACAACATTCTCAAAGTATGTGAAACAGAGTCGCATGTTTTGTTTTTAAGGAGTACACTAGCTACTATCTCTTTTAACTCAAATCTACATTTAAAAAGTAGTAAGATGCTTACAAAAATGGCCAAGTAGGTTCCAAAAGTCCACAGCAACACTGAAATTGGGCAAAATTTGTCAGAATCAAATTGTGAGGACGAATGGAAAGTTTAACGAAAATAACCATTTCATCAACCAATGGTAGGAACATTTTGCAGCATTTTTAATTGCTCTTTTATAGCTATCCCTTCCCCAAATTAGTAGAAGTCTTGAAGAACAGAAGCCTATATTCCCAGTATGAAACTTTTCTCCCCGGTTTAGAAGAACTAGAACAGAGCCTATGAGCAAGAATTCTGTTTGGCTTTTCTAACCTGCCTGGGAGCTCCCAGAACTGGTTTAAGAATATAAAGTTTCCATATAGAAACTGATACACCTTAAAAAGCAGTTTGCATGATATAGTTTACTTTTCTAATGTCAGCTATCAAATATACATTATATTTCATTTTATATAACTTACTATAACAATATTCTGCCGTTATAAAAATCTGTTATGGTACAGCTCTTAAGAATCTTTTACTCAGACAGGATCTTAAAAGAATCTCAGAAACATGGCTGCTTTAACTAATACAATACTTTACCACAATACATTCATCGCCTTAGGGAGAAATAAAATTCTGCTCACTCACTGTTGTAGAACCAGAACCTACTCATAGCTGACTCTCCAGCATGTTTTCAGAGGCTATCAATCAAATGGGAGGAGTTAGCCCATCTTTCTTCCGAAAAGTAGCTACTGGATTTGAGTCTCTTGCCATCAGATAGGCAGCTGTATTCCTTACTCACCAGCCAACAGACTTTAAAAGTGCTGAGAGTGAGAGTGGACTGTAATTAATATTTTTAAATTGCATATAATACATACAGGGGCTTTAGAGACACATAACAGGTGAGGAAGTTTATAAGATCTGTCAACCAATTTTGAAGCAAAAAAAAATTTCAAGAATAGAAAGGATAATGCTCCTTTGAACCAAGCCTGCAAAGGAGAAGGCTGGCAGCTGCTACCCATTAACCCCCCAAAAGAGATCCTTTTGAAAGTAAAAAAAAAAAAAAAACCATTTCCTTGTGATAATTTTCTTTAGTTACACTAAGATTTCATTTCAGAGTCAGTCTTCCATAATGTGAAATTTCCATAAACACTCTCCCAATGTTTCTATACCTAGTTATAGAGACACTAAGTAAGAAGAACAAGGATTCATCAATGTCTAAGAAAAAAAGGCTATGCTCTTTGCACTCTCACTGTTTCAACCAAGTAAATGCACCATAGATGCTTATATATGAATTTATTTTAAAGTTAAGCACAAATAAACTCTTAATAGTCTCATCCTTAAATTTCCAATAATGTGTTAGATACATGCACACACCTGTCTGTGGGAAAAATAAACAAGTGTCAGTGTTTTAAAATTTAGCAAGAATCATGCTTTTCAGTTGAAGTGTACTGAGAATTGAGAATGTTTCATACTAAATAGTTTCCATTTTAAAACACAGTCTAGTTTATTTTAAAATTGGCTCTTGTTATGGGTTCCTAATGTATCTTTCTCCACTAGATCTAGGTTTATAAAATATTTGAGAGTGGTAGGATAGAAACTATCAAGTATGGAAATACAATGGAGGAGGAATAGTTGTAAGCAGACCCTAGTGGTTGGAACTTGGAATGTGAGAGCCATGAATGAAGGAAAATTAGAAACTGTTAAGAAAGAAATGGAACGCATAAATATTGACATATTAGGCATTGGAGAGAGGAGATGGACTGGCATGGGGAATTTTGAGTCAGATGACCATATGATATATTACTCTAGAGATGAAAAGACAAGGAAAAATGGGGTTGCCTTCATAGTAAAAAAAGTAATTTCTGGGGCGCTCTGATGGCCTAGTGGCAAGAA
>NW_006399776.1:9638081-9661873 GCF_000299155.1 Elephantulus edwardii
ATTTGTCCTTTGGTGACTGAGATACTTCGAAGACTCAGCATAATGTCCTCCAGGGTCACCCATTTTGAATAATATTGCATGAGTTCCTTGTTTTTCAATACAGCGTAGTATTCCATTGTGTGAATATACCACAGCTTCTCTATCCATTCGTTTGTTGATGGGCACTTAGGTTGTTTCAAATTCCTTGCTATTGTGAACAAAGCTGTGATAAACGTGGGTGTGCATATATCTGCTTGGGTGGTAGTTACGTTCTCTTTGGAGTATATTTCCAATAGTGGAACTGCTGGGTCAAATGGTATTTCTATTTGCAGCTTTTTGAGAAAGTGCCATACTGCCTTCCACAGTGGTTGCACCACTTTACACTCGCATCAACAGTGAGTAAGGGTTCCAGTTCCTCCACAACCTCGCCAGCATTTGTTGCTTGCTGTTCTGTTAAATTTGCTATTCTTACTGGTGTGAGATGATCTCTCATAGTTATTTTGATTTGCATCTCTCTTAGAGCTAGGGATTTTGAACATTTCTTCGTGTGCTTGTTTAGCCATCTGAATGTCTTCTTTGGTGAAGTGTCTGTTCATATCCTGTGTCCATTTTTCTATTGGATTGTTTACTTTTATCTTGTTGTGGTGCTCAAGTATTAGATAAATCCTGGATGTAAGTCCCTTTTCTGATATGTCATTACCAAATACTTTTTTCCAGTCTGTGGCTTCCCTCTTTACCCTGTTGGAGAAGTTTTTGGATGTGCACAGGAATTTGATTCTTAGAAGGTCCCATTCCTCTATTTTATCTTCTCCTGGTTGTAGGTTTTTCAGGATACTTGGAAGACTGTTGATGTAATGGATTAGGACTTCTTGCGTTCTTCCAAGCTTTTCTTTAATGAAGATTATAGTCCTTGGTTTTAGTCCTAGGTCCATGATCTACCTAGAGTTGGGTTTTGTATATGGAGTGAGGTGTGGATCTTGCTTGAGTCTTTTGCAGATACTTTTCCAATTGTGCCAACACCTTTTGTTAAAAAGGCTGTCATTTCCCCACTTAACTGTTTTCATCTCCTTTTCAAAAATCAGTTGACCATAGATAGATCACCTCTTTTACGATGTACAGCCTCTTAAAAACCTACTGGAAGATCACTTACGAGTTGGTTTCAACTTAGTAGCAATGTGTTTGAGCTTTTACAGACTTACTTGGAAGGTAGAATCCTAAATAAATTCTTTTGAACAAAAGTCATTGAAAAAGATAAATCAATATTAAAAATAAAATACAGGGGTCCAAAATAATAGCCACAATTGTAGTTTCTGAAGACTCGGCCCACTGGTGTTGCTCATAATACAAAAGATATAGGAAAGAAGCTGTCAATCTAGAATAAATTTTCATGCAACATCAGAATATCCAAAATAAACTGTGACATGCTAAAAAAATTCAACAATACAACAACATAATAGATAAGTGACAAAAAAGCAGACAGATGGGTGAAGGGTGAATTTATCTGATGTTCTTTTAGAAGTCAAATATGTATGTATCCAAACATGAGTGTGTAGGACTAAAACAGAACTGATCTTTTTGTTTCTGGTTTCTGAAAATAGCCCTTGACATTTCCTAAGAACCAATGTATCTTTGTTTTAATATAACTGCCAGTTACTATTTCTCTCTCTCTCTCTCTGCTACTGGGTCAGAATCTCACAGCTAACCCTTCACTGGGCTTTCAGAGGCAATAAATTGCACAAGAGATGGTCCATCTTTCTCTTACGGAGCAGCTGGTGGATTCAAACCACCTACCTTCAGGATGGCAGTGCAAGTCCATACACACTAGGCCACCAGAGCTCCCTAGTTTGAAGTCCACAACTATCTGTCACCTTGACAACAAATCTCAGAGAAAGTGGCCTGAGGTAATCAACCAGGTATATTCATTTTGTCATGTCATAGATGTATTGAGATTCTGGACCTTAGAGTCTCAATGTGTAAGAGACACGCATATAGAGGATTCCTCTCTGGGTGATTTTTGGACTGAGTAAGCAAATCATGCACAGGAGAGCACGACATATTCCCTGAGACCCTTATACCTTAAGTTTTCTCCTGACCTTGTACCCCTTCACCTGTATTCTTTCTCATTTTAATAAATGAATAGCTGTAAATATATGGTAAGAGTGTCCCTAAATTTTGTGAACCATTTTAGAGAATTAACAAACTCAGAGACAGGCAATGAGACTCTGGATCCTTAGTCCTGTGTGGTTAACTCAAGCTGTGCAGGAAGTTCTGGGTAACTGGGTGGTGGAGAAAGGCCATACAGGTAGTTGACGAAGAAAGTAAGGGTCCTTTTAGTTTGTAGCCTTATTCCAGAAGGCTAGAGAAAGAGAGTGCGAGAGGGAAAGAGACAGTCTAGTTGTTTATCTAAAGAGGAGGGAGTAGGGCAGCTTCCTGAGATGACATCTGGTACCTGATGACCTCTAATGCAACATGTCCAAAGAATGGGAGATGTAGCTTCACCATGTTTGACTCCAGTGAGGATTCCAGTTGCACTTTTTCCAACACAAATCTGTGGGGTTTTGGCAGTCCATGGGATAGTAGGTACTCTACTCTAGAAGTACTCTTACAATATACCAAGGTCCACTTTCCTCTAATGATTTGAATTCCGAAGCAACAGTGCTTGGGAAATCAGTATTTTAATTTTCTGAAGTAAAGCTGATATGAGAATCATGACATCAGTGTACTTCTTGTTGTTACTTAATACTGAACAGGCATCAACTCAGAGCTGACACTCCAGAAGATTTTTAGAGACAGTATATCACATGGAAGGAGACCATTCATTTTCTCCCATGAAAAAAGATGGTAAATTTGAACTACTTGCCTGTGCACTGGCAGCATCAGTCCTTTCCACTAAGACACCATAACTCCATCAGCATACTGTTGCTGTTAAGGGTCATCAAGCCAACTACCATTCACAGGGACCCTCTGAACAAAAGATGTTAACCTTGCCCTAAGCTATGTCATCCTTATCATCTCTGATACACTTGAGCTTGTTATAGTTACTGTGTCAATCCATATATTGAGGATCTTCCTCTCTTTTGCTGACATTTCACTTTTCCAAGTATGATGTCCTTTCCAAAGGACCAGCCCCTTCTAACAACAGGAAAAGTATCACCATCCTCACCTTTAAAGAGCACTGTTGCTTGCACTTCATCTAAAATGTGCTTGGTTTTTTTTTTCTGCAGGCTATGGAATAATCAGTACTCTTCTCCAACATCACAACTCAAAGGCATCAAATCCTTTCCTGTTATCTTATCCATTGGAGAGACCTTTGAAAGCAGATTTTCCCAGTTCAACATGTCTTTTGATTTCTTGACTACAAATACCATGAGTGCTTATCATGGATCCCATATCCTAGCTAATGACAAAGCCAATCTTAATTTTGAAATAATTAATGGAAAATTTATTGTTATAAAATTTTATTCAAAATCTGTCCCATCATTTCAGACAATACAGTTTAAAAGTTATACTAGTCTTGGGCTTAACACTGAGCTCCAAAGCAAAGGACTAACATGAGGGATGAGCATTCAAAGCAAAACACCACAACACACACACACTGATCAGTTTGTTTCATCACCTAAAATATTTTTATAGTTCCCTACAAGGTCAGAACTCTCTGACTTCCTTTTATACCACTTATTCACACAGCTCCATCCACAATAACATTCTACTACTTAAACAGATCTTTGTTCGTCCTCCTTCCTATTTACCTTCATCGCCCCCCACCCCGCCAAAGGGTCCCCATACATAGTACTTCCTTTCCCTAAGTATTTCCTCTCTATGTGTTCTCAATAGAATCTCAATGCTCTGTGAATAGAAACTGTTTCCCTGTTTACTACAATAGCTAAGTTAGAAAACCATTTCAGATATTGATAGGTGCTCTGTGTTAACTGTTAAATAAAGGGGTAACACTCTCAAGCATACTCTCCACTTATTAACATAGTATATTCTTGTGCCTCTATGGAGATAAAATACTTTATGAAATCTTAGCCCTAAGCAAAGCTGGAGTAGGAACATTTCAGTGCCCTAGCCTCTTCTCCTTTGCTCTTAATTATCTGTAGAAGAGTCACGTACAGTGTGTGATCTAGTAATTTTACTTAATGTAGGTGAATACAAGAGACTCTAATAAACATTGATATGCAAGTACATTCTTATAATCTAGGCAAAAATCCAAATAATAATTTGTTTTCTTTCTAATTAATATAGCTGTCACAAGAAAGATCACTTCAGGTGACAGAGTGATTAGCACTTTTCCAGAAACCAGGTATGTTCTATATCACAGCAGATTAAAAAAAAAGAGGGAAAGTGAAACTGAATGACGGAAGAGTTCTTGAGTGATTCAATGGTTAATGTAACTGGCTTACCTAAAGGTTAGAAGTTAAAAGTCCAACTAGAGGTGCCTTCTACTAACAATAATCCAGTCACTCAAAGTTTTAGAATACTGAAATGCATAGGGTTGGTTGTCATGAATTGGCATCAGGTTGATGGAAGTGGTGTAAAGTAAAGGTGGGAAAGTGATAAAGGGTATTTCTGACAAATGATCAGCTTATGCAAAGGCCATGCAGTTTTTGTTGTTACTGAACTGAAATCTAGGTACAGCAGACACTCCAGGGGGTTTTCAGAGGCAGTAAATTACATGGGAGGATAAGGACCATATTTATCTTTAGGAGCAGCTGGTGTTGTTGAACCCTCTTACCACTAGGTAACCAGAGCTCACTATGCACAGGGTAAGAAAATGAAACAGTGAAGCTAAAAGCTGGAGACAGGTATTTTTCAGGGCAAGAAGAGGGAACAAGAGTGAAATATATAGTCTGCAAAGTGACCAGAAAAAAGGACATATGTTCAAACTCATCTGTTGCTCTGCTCTGTGGCAGTTTGTTTCCTTAAAGATTTACAGGCTTGTAAACCCTATGGGGCAGTTTGTTCCACATTCTTTTTGAAGACAATGTAGTTTGTTTTTTTAAAAAAAAAAATTAGGGGTGGAGATGAAGAAAGAAAGAGAGAGAGAAGAAGAAGGATGTGAGAGTCGTAGCTCAGAGAACATCTGAGTTTCTACTTAATGATCATGGAATAACCTAGAAAAAGAACGCTAATGGTTGTACAACATGATGAACATAACCACTGTCAATGGATTATACATTAAACATTTTAGAGTTGTCAATGTTTTCTTATTTATCAAAAAACAAAACTCAAGTGCAGTGTAGTGACTTGATACAGAAAATAAAAAATATTAATTAGAAATTATAATAACAATGATCAGTTTATAATAAAATGTTTAACTGCCAAGGCAAAAATGTCTAAGACTAATTATGACATAAGACTATTATGATGTAGTCTGCAAAGGTACAAAGAACCTGAATGAACAAAAAAATTCCATGTGTTTTGGAAGATAAACACAATATAATAAACCTGATAATTTTGTGTAAACTCCCTACTCAGTGTCAGAAATTCAGTTTAAAATATCAGTGTTTGTTTGTTTTTTTTGGAGGTGGGGAAGAACAGAGACTAAATCTGGAATAGGAAAAAAACCCCAAAATATACCTAGTTCTGAATTAACTTTTAGAAACAAGAGTCAAGTATGTCACCCCTGCTTAAAACCTTGCAAGGACTATAAATTTCATTCACTGCAAATGACCAAATCCTACACACATTTGGCTGAACATCCCACACAATGTGGCTCTTATTATTTCTGTGACTCATTTCGAACCATTCTCCCCCCTTCACTCCCTCTTTCCCAATCAAATTCTCTTTCTCAGATACAAAAAGCACACTACAGCTTTGGAGTCTTGCTCTATTATGCTCTTTACCTAAAGCTCTTTCTAATTCACTGTTGTTATGTGCCGTCGAGTTGAGCGACCCTATGTACAACAGCCCTAAATCCTGCTCTATCCTGTGCCAATCTCACTGTCTACAACACACCTACCCCCATTATTCCAATCACTGAATATATACTTACAGTATATTACTATATACTTAATTTCTTCACCTTCCCTTTTAGTTCAAGTGCCACTTTCTCAGTGAGGAGCCCTTGGTTAGTCACTATCTTCCATTCTCTATTTCACAAAGCCTTCAGAATCACAACACTATAATCAACAATCTTGAAACCAGCAGCCAGAAAATCAAAAGATCAACTGGATGCTGCTGTCAGGAACTCTTAATGCTTAAGTGCAAAGATGTCAGTCTAAAGATTAAGGTGTATCTGATCCATATCATGGTATTCGCAATTACTTTCAGAGAGCTGGAAGAAGGATGACAGAAAAATTTATGCCTTTTGAGTACTAGAGAAGAGTACTGAAAATACCATGGACTGCTAGGAGAACAAGCAGTCCTGTTATGGAGAGGGTGGAACCAACTTGCTCTCTGGAGGAAATGATTCTGCAGCTCCATTTCACATACTTTGAGCATGCTGCCAGGAAGGAACAGTCCTTGGAGAAGGACATCATGTTTGGAAGGGGAGGGGCAACGCAGGAGAGGGAAGATCCTGGATGAGATGTACTGACACAGTGACTGTGGTAATAAAGGCAGGTATGTTAGAAACAGTGAGATTGACTCAGGATAAGGCAGAGTTCAGAGCTATTGTACATATAGTCTCGATGAGTAGCAGGTGACTTGACAGCACAAAACCAGCAACAATACAGTTCATTTAGGGAGCTCTGATAGCCTAGTTGTTAAGGAATTGCACACTGTCCACCACCCAAAGGCAAGTGGTTCGAATCTAATACATGCTCTGTGGACAAAAGATGGGCAATCCCCCCCCCCCCGGTAAGATTTAAAGACTCTAATGAAAAAGAAATTTACAGACTCTGAAAACCCACTGGAGGATTAGCTATGATTTCATTCCAATTTGACAGCATAAAACATAATTTATTTACTACAGGTTGTTTTTTCAAACCTTTTCTTAATTCAAGATCTGGGGTATTTTTCTAATATATCACTAAATAAGAAAAATGTTTGACAAAAAATAAGTACATAGACTAAATATTTAAATATCCATCAGCTGCTCTGTGGGAGAAGGATGGGCAATCCCCTCCCATGTGATTAAACTGGCTCTGAAATCCCAGTGGAGGGTCAGCTATGAGTCAGTTACTACTCAACACATGACAACAATGGGGAGAGGCTTTTCCTATGTATTGTGCAAGTATATCATAAAAATGTAGTATTTAAAATAGTTTGGTAAAATTAGATGGAGCAGACCTAATGTGTATGGTTCAAGAGACAACTAGATTTTTTACTATAAATTTTTAGAAACAAAGTCCAAGACTAAACTTTCATAAAAAGCAAATAAAATTCTAGGTGAGGTTACCTTTGTACAACAAAGGAATGAAATCCAAAGGCATCCTCAAATATATACAAGCATTTAATATGTGACAAATAAGGCATATTAAGAGAAGATATTTAGTAAATGAAACAATTGATTAGGTCTAAAAAAATTATCTGATTCTCTACTTCCCACTAAAAATTAAAAGCCAAAAAATTATTAAATACTTCTCTAATTCTGAGGTGGTTTTATAGTGAAACTTTCTTGGCACCAACTAAAATGTCTCTAACCATAAAAATCAGCACCAAGGCTGGTTCCTATCAAACAGAGGACACACACAAACATTCACCCCTGTTCTCTAACCTCTCTACTATTTCTACTATTCTTTATTGTTTTCATGCATGCTCCTGACTGCCAAGTTCAAGAATTTATTAGAATGGTACAATGTAACTATGAAAACTACTTTAATGTTAGTAGTTGGTACAATGGTCTTGACTCAGACTTTACTTAGACTGAAATCCTGTCCTCTCCTACACCATCCTCACAATTTGTTATGTTTAAACCTATTATTGTAGTCATCTTAGCAACCCTTCACCTTGATGGCCTTCCTGTCTTTTGCAGACATTTCATTTTCCCAAACATGATACCTTTTCCCAAAGGCTAGTCCCTCCTGATAAAATATCCAATATATATATATGAGATGACATTTCATTATCCTAGCGTCCAAGATGCACAGCACCTATATCACTTTAAAAAGGTTCCTGACAGTAAATTTCCCTTATGCAGTATGTCTTTTGATTTCTTGCCTGCTGTTACCATGGGTGCTGACCACAGATCCAAGCTAAAAGAAATAATTGACAATTTCAGTCTCCTCCATCTATCATGATGTTGTCTATTTGTCTAGTGGTGAGGATTTTTTTTCCTGATGTTGAAGTGTAGGTTGTAGTCTTCAATAAATGCGTCAAGTCCTCTTCAATTTCCACAATCAAGGTTGCATCATCTGCATATTGCTGGCTATGTTGGTGACTGACTCTTCCTCCAACTCATAAAAATTATCATATTTTTCCTCAGATAGTGTAGAGTCTCAAATCACCTGCTTAGCACATTACTGAATACTGTGAAAAGATTATAACTCTGACACATACAGTTCCTGATTTTAGATCATGTACTATTGCCTTCTTCTGTCTGAATAACTGCTTGTTTGTCTATGTACAGGTTCTTAATAGGCACAATAAAGTATTCCAGAATTTCCATTTATCTCATGGCTCTCTATCATGATTCAAACAGTTTAACAACTTTAGTAATAAACCCCAAAGTGATTAATTATCTACCAAGTATACTCAGAGTCATAACAAAAGAAAAGGACATAAACAGAAAGAAAGACAGAAAAAGGTAAGGTTCAATGATGGATTCACATCTCAGCACGGGAGAGTCAATGTCTAAAAAAAAAAAAAAAAAGACTCACATTTCAAAGGGAATTTACTGGCCCACTCTGAAAAGCAATGCTCTCATTCATCAGGAAACTAAATTGTATCACAATGACACAGTAGGTTCAGTTATGTAGTTGATCCTCTCAGTACAGGAATTTATTCTTAAAATCTGTTGCCACCCTGTGGGGTCTTCTTATTGTCTCTCCATTTCTTCTTCTACAGCTGTATCTTCATGTAGTTCAGTCTGAGAGGTTTACTAAATGCAGTATCTATATCCAAAGTTATGTATGTACCTCTCTTGGTTCTCATGGTCTAAGGTTTTTATCAGTCAAAAGGCAGACACACTAGCCAGTATGGGTAAAGGCTGGCAGCAGGTGGAGCTTTGGAGGCAAGCCTTTTATGTCAAATTTGATTTCCCACTGTGCAGTGGGGAAACCCTTCTAAACTTGCCATTAAATTCAGAATTTCTTTTTTTTCTTAAGAAGTCCAGCTGCATAATAATGGAGCATCTCTGACCAATATCTCTACCCCTCCCCTTATCAGGAGTGTGACATCCGAACTGGAGGAAGACTCATCAACAACCTGCAGTATGCAGAGGATACAACCTTCCTTGCTGACATTGAGGAGGACCTGAAGTGCTTGCTACACTGTAGTTTTCAGAATGAATTGAATCTTAACATCAAGTCGACAAAGATTCTTACCAGTAGGCCTACTGACAGCAGCATGATAGATGGAGAAAAGACTGAGGTTGTTAAACAATTTCAGCTTGTGTGGCTCCACAAACAACACTCTTGGCATCTGCGGTCAGGGACCTCTCCAAAGTGCTAAAGAGCAATGATGTCAATCTAGAGACTAAGGTGAATCTGATCCAGGCCATAGTCTTTGCAATTACTTGCTATGAATCAGAGAACTGTAAATGACTAAGGATGACAAAAGAAAAATAAATGCCTTTGAGTTGTGGTGCTGGAGAAGAGTATTGAGCATACCATGGACCACCAGGTGAACAAACAGATCTATCTTGGATAAAGTGAAACCAAATTTCTCTTTGAAGGGTAGGATTTGAAGCTCCGTATCACATACTTTAGGCACACAGCCAGGAGTCCTTGGAGAAGGACATCATGCTTTAGAAGGGTAGAGGGATGGCAGAGGAGCGGAAGACTCCAATGAGATGGATTAACATGTTAACAGGGGCAATGTGGTTAGGTGCCAAATGGGGTTCAGGGTCAGGGAGAATGGCTCAGGACAGGACAGGGTTCAGAGCTATTGTATATAGGGTCACTATGAGTCATGGTCAACTTGATGGTAAATAACAAATTCAAGCTGTATGCCGAGCAAATAATGTGTGAAGTTGGATTATATGAAGATGGTAGCATCAGAGTTGCAGTAAGATCCATCAACAACCTACACTGTATAGATGACACAAGAATTTAAGCACTTATTGTAGAAGATCAAAGGCTAAAACCTTTAATATGGATTATACCACAAATAAAAAATCCTCATAACTAGACCAACATGCAGTATCATGATAGGTGTAGAAGACTGAAGTTGTCAATGATTTAATTTTACTTGGATCCACAATCAACATCCATGGTTAACAGCAGTTAAGAAATTAAAAGATACATTGCATTGAGAAATTTGCTATCAAGGACCTAAAGAGTAAGAGTGGCAAAGATTAAGGTATGTGTGTATCCAAGCCATGGTATTTTCCATCACTTTGTATACAAGCAAAAGAAGGACCAAAGAAGGCTTGGTGCCTTTGAACTGTGGTGATAGCTCTGTGGTGATAGCTAAGAGTACAAGATATCACATGAACTGCCAAAAAAAAGTGCAACCAGAATGCTCCTGACAGGCAAGGAGGTGTAACTTTGTCTCACATTCTTTGAGCATGTTTTCAATAAGTACCAGTCCTTGGGGAAAGAGAGATCAGACTTGGAAAAGAAGAAAGTTACCTTCAAGGAGGCAGTAAGGATGGTACAGTATAAAGCATGTTTTTTATGTGTTTCTAGAGTCACTGTGGTTCATAGTCAAATCAGCAGTACATAACAACGATAAACTACAGAACAGACTTCTATTATAAATGATAAACTCAACTCATTGCCATTGAGTTGGAAGTGAGTCATAGGTGACCTTATGAAACCTTCCCTCTTACATGGCTCAGGTGATGGATTTGAACAGCCTGTTTTTAAATTGACAATGCAAATTTTACTCACTAGGCCAACAAAACCCCTATCATGTATAAGAGATTAAAAATCCCAATATAAAATGAAATATTATAATTTGAAAAGATGAGCAGACAAAGGTATGGAAAATAAAAAAAAAATATGGAAATGACAACTACTGTAAAACTTAACCCTTAACCTTTGACTGAATACTGATTCATTTACTTAAATCTTTACAGAAGGAAACTATTAGTATTTCTCCTGCAGAGTAGCTGAAGAATTCTTAACCACTGAACTTCTTTTCTGCAGTTCAACATGTCACCAGCCTCCTAACAGATGCAGTAATGCAGCAAGTTTTTTTTACCTACCAACTGGTAAACGTTTAAAAATCTAACAGCTGTTTAAGAGAATACAAACTACCGTAATGTTTTTAGAGAACAACACTACAATTTAAAAAACTGTATGAATGATTAAAAAGAAAGTACTCGCAGTTAAGTATTGTGATATAAATTTTTGTAGGCTGACACATTAATTGGAAAATTAAAAGCAGTCCAAAGAGTACAAAACTGCATAATGCCAGTTTTGGATAAATAAAACAGAAAACCAAGTATGTGCCATATCTTCAAATAAACAAAAAATAATACCAAAACACAACAAAAATACCCACCAAAACCACAAGCCTGAAACAATTTACAACACAGTATTATGACTACCTTTTAATTGTGGAAACAGACCTTTCCTTTAACTACCAATTTAATGCTTAAAGATAAACTATAGCTAAGCATATGATCAAATCTATCTAGAGACACCTTGGAAGACAGGTCTGGTGAACAGCTTCTGAAAAGGTCAGTCCTGAAAACTCTAAGCATAGCTCTACCCTGTACACACAAGGTCACATGTTTAGAGTCACAGGATGAAAACAAACAAACAACAAAAAGCAATAAAGTGGGATCTAAAATAGGCACCATTAACAAGAGGAAACGGTCTACGTTTTGCCTGCAAATCGGCTCCAGGTCTTTTGGTTAGCAGAGCAACAAATTAAAGACCCATAGAGCTCCTTTTAGAATAACAGGAATTATGTTATTTTTGCTAGCTGCCATCAAGTATGACCTATAGAGAATCTGAGAATAGATCTGAACTCTGTCTTATCCTGTGCCATCCTCACACTTCCTGACACATTAGAGCCCATACCGGCAGTCAGTCCACCTGGTTGAGGGTCTTCTCTTTCACCAATCCTCTGCCTTTCCAAGCATCATGTCCCTCTCCAAGAGAACAGCCCCTCCTGGCAACATGCCAGAAATATGTGAGGCGAAGCTTTATCATCTTTGCCTCCAAAGGGCCCAACAGCTACACTTTCTCCAAGACATGTTTTTCATCCTTTTGACAGTCCATCAAATGTTTAGTACTCTTCTTCAACACCTCAAACACCTCAACAGCTCAAAGGCATAAATTCTTCGGTTATCCTTATTATCCCGCCCCTAGATGCATAGCAAGTGATCAGAAAGACCATAACCTGAATCAGATGCACCTTAGCCATCAATGTGACATCATTATTCTTCAGTAATTTGGAGAAGTCTCTGACTGTGCTTTCCCAGTACAATACATCTCCTGATTTCCTGATTGCTAGTACGAAGGCTTACTACAGAGTACTAACTGTGGATCCAAGTAAGATCCAGTGGTTGACAATTTCAGTCTTTCTTCCATCTATCATGATGCTGCCTAATGACCCAGTGGTAAGAATCTGTTCTCTTGATGTGGCAATGCAATCCATCTAGAAGGCTGTATTCTTTGACCTTCTGCAACAAGTGCTTCAAATCCTCCTCACTTTCAGCAAATAAGGTATCATCTGCCTAACAGGTTACAAATGAGTCTTCCTCTGATCTTGATGCCACATTCTTCATAGAATCCAGCTTCTCGACTAATCTCCTCAGCATATAGTTTGAATAGAAACGAAGAAAAGATTCAACCCTGATGCACTCCCTTCTTAAACCATGCAGTGTTCCCCTACTCTGTTCACACAGTCTTCTGATCTAGGTACAGGTTTCTCATGAGCACAATTAAGTACTCTGGGATTGTCATTCTTCTCAACATTAGCTGTAACTTGATATGATCCACACATTAAAATGCCTTTGATGATCAATAAAGCCTAAATACTCATGGTAGAAAGGTTTTAGTAGAGTATCATTATGTTGTTATGTGCGGTCAAGTCGCTTGCAATACATAGCAACCCTATGTACAAGAGCCCTAAACTCTGCTCTGTCCTGTGCCAATCACACTGTCTCTGATACACCCATTCCGATTACCCCAGTCACTCAATCAATCCTCCTCATAGAGGGCCTTCCCCTTCTTCGTTATCCTTCCACCCTCCCAAGCATGCTGTCCCTCTCCAAAATACATGTCCAAAAGAAGCCCCAAGATCCTTGCGTCCAAGGAGTAGCCTGGTTTAACCCTCTCCAGGATGATTCTGTTTGTTTTCTTAGCAGTCCATGGTACACTCAATACTCTTCTCCAGCACCACAGCTCAAAGGCATCAATTCTCCTTCTATCTTCCCTAGTCATTGTCCAACTCTCTGGCACATAACAAGTGATTGCAAAGATCATGGCCTGCATCAAATGCACCTTAGTTTCCAGAGAGAGACACCACTGCTTCAGTACTTTGGAGAGGTCTCTAACAGCAGACTTTCCCATCTCAATACGTCTTTTAATTTCCTGACTCCTGGTGCCAAAAGTGTTGACTGTGGAGCCTGGCAAACTAAAGCTGTGAACAATCTCAATCTCTTCACCATCCATCTTGATGCTGCCAATTGGTCCAGTGGTGAGAATCTTTGTCTTCTGGACAATGAGTCTCAATTCATACTGGAGGCTGTAGTCCTTGACCCTCTGCAGCAAATGCTTCAGGTCCTCCTCAGTTTCAGCAAGCAGGGTTGTGTCATCCACATAACGCAGACTGTTAATAGATCTTCCACCAATCCTGATGCCACAATTCTCCTCATAGAGCCCAGCCTCTCGGATAATCTGTCCTGCATACAGGTTGAAAAGGTTGGGGATGGACACATCCCTGGCATACACCTTTCCCAATTTTGAACCATGCAGTGTTTCCTTGCTCTGTTTTGATGACTGCCTCTTGGTCCAAGTATAGGTTTCGCATTAGCACGATCAAGTGTTCTGGGATTCCCATTCTTCTCAGAGTCAGCCACAGTTTGTTATGATCCACACAGTCAAATGCCTTCGCATAATCTATGAAACACAGATAGACATTCTTCTGCTATTCCCTGCTTTCAGGTAAGATCCATCTATTATCAGCTACAATATCCCTAGTACCACGACCCCTTCTGAACCCAGCCTGGACTTCCGGCAGTTTTCTGCTGATGTGCTGTTCCAGTTGATTTTGGATAATCTTCAGTAGAATCTTGCTTGCATGTGAAATCAATGATACTGTTCTATAGTTTTCACACTCTGTTGGGTTACCGTTCTTTGGGATGGGAACAAATACAGATCTCTTCCAATCAGCTGGCCAAGTGGTTGTTCTCCAGATTTCTCGACACAACTTGGTGAGCAAATCCACGGCAGCATCTGTTAGCTGAAATATGTCAACTGGTATACCATCTATTCCTGGGGCCTTATTTTTTGCTATTTCCTTCAAAGCAGCTTGAACTTCTTCCTTCATCACTGCAGGCTCTTGCTCATATGTTATTCCATTAAATTCTTCTGTGCCTGCCAATTCCTTTTGATACAATGACTCAGTATATTGTTTTCTTGATTATAGCAACTGGAGGTTTGAATTTGTTCTTCAGTTCCTTGAGCTTAAGAAATGCTGAGCGAGTTCGGCCCTTTTGATTTTCCAACTCCAGCTCCTTGCACATTTCATTGTAATATTTTGCTTTGTCATCCCGTGCTGCTCTTTAGTATCTTGAATTCTTCCTTATGCTTTGGCTTCTCTGTGCTCCAGTGCAATCTTCAGAGTTTCTTCTGACTGATTAAAAAAAAAAAAAATCTCATTCGTGTTCCCCACCCTGTCAAGAAAACAAATCTATTTTTTATTAATAACTTATTAACATGCACCATTTTGTGAGCGCATGTGTCTATATATGCATTCCAAAACTCACTGCTGTCGAGTCCACTTAATTGGTAGTTACCTTCCATCGGCTCTCTGAGGCTATAAGCCTTTAAGAGAGGAAAATGCCCATCTTGCTCCCATGAAGTAGCTGGTGGATTTGTTTTTTTATTAACATGGCTTCATAAAGAACAAGCCACGTTAACAAAAAAGTTTAAGTACAGTCTGGTCGTACTAACTCACCCTGTAACTGTGCAGTAGAAAGACTGTGTGTGATCTGCTTCGGTACATATTACAGCATAGAATAATACACTTTGTCTACTCTTGTTATACAGGGCTGCTATTAAGTCAGAATCAAATTCAAGGCATTCAACAACATTGCGTGTCTTGACTCTAAATGCTTTCCCATAATGCCTCCTATCTACCTTACCATCACAGGGTCTCAAAGAACTTATTGTTTTGTGTTGTTGTATGTATGGTTGTGATGAAATCAAAGCTTGATGCTACCAAACTATAATACTGGATTAAAAACAGCATTTATGGACCTCACACAATGTGGGTGTTTTTGAAAACTAAAAACAAATCCAACACGGGCATGAGATCCTTAAAGAACATAACCGAAACCATCCACTGAGTCAATTCCAATTCATAGCAATCCTATAGAACAAAGTTGAACTGTCCTGTAAGATTTCCAAAGGGAGTTCTGGTGACATAGTCCATAGCAAGTTCTAACTCAAAAGTTGGATAATTCCAGTGCTTTGATCCACCGGTGGTTCTTCAGCACAAAGCTGGACAGTTAAGAGGCTCAGAAACCGACTGAGGTTCACTATGTGTAGGAACTGACTTGAAGGCAGTGAGTTTGCATCTTTACAGGGGAAAAAAAGCCCTGGTGGCTAAATGCATTATGTGTTGTGCAATGATCATGGTTTCTTGAGCAGGACTTTATTAGGTACCACTCAGGTGGCTTTGACTTAAGAGATCTAGTATACAATAAAGCACTTCCTGATCCGGGACCATCTTCATAAATGCTGCTCTGCTTCAGTTCAATAAGCAGAATGACAGCATAATGTGTTGTGATGTTAATAGAAAGGTTGGTAATACAAATCCACCAGCTGCTTCATGGGGCCAAGAGGGGCCTTTTTCTCTCTTAAAGACTTAGAGCCTCAGAAACCCAATGGAAGGTAGCTACTGATAAAGTGGACTCAATAGCAGTGGGGTTCAGAATGCATATACAGACACATGCACTCACAAAGTGGTGCATTTATGGATTAGATACTGACTCAGTTAACACTGCTGTAACATGGCATCAGATAGCATGAAGAATTAATCCTTTAAAATAAGAAGTGGAAGATATTTCTTTCCACAGGCTAATTAAAAATTGCCACAACATACTTTCCTTAGTAATAAAATAAGCTCAGTCCTATCAAGTGTCCATATCCATTTTCAACAATTCAAGTTGAGCGTATCTCCAAAAAGCTTTTTTATACAAAAATGTGCATTTATTCAGAGGGTCAAAACTTAAAGCATAGGGCATTTTAAGTATATAAAAATGGAAGTCACTGGTCTTCAGTTATTGAAAAATCAAAACTAATCTGATAAACAACACAACATTCCTTTTGAAAGACTTAAAAAGATGATCAGTCCTGTGCCTAGGTTTGAAAATAACTAATAATGAGAAGTTCCAACTTCACCAGACCATCCATTTAATTCGTTCCTTTTTGCAGAAAACAAAATTCTGCCAAAATGATCAAAGGATCAATGGCTTGAATCCACTAGCTACTCCAAGGAAAAAGGGGAGCCAATTGGCGTTCAGTTCTACTTTGTCCTGCATGTTGTTATGAGTCATTACTGACTCAATAGCAGGGAATATTCAATAGAAAGTCTCTTCAGATTTAGATTTACTGTATTTTTAAAAAGTAAATTTTGGAATTCTTTTTAGGTTTTCACAAATCCTTTTATCTTTTGACAACTTTAGGTTTCATGTTCTCTACTAAGTTCTCTTTTTATTTTATCTGAATAAAACTGTCTTTTTTTAAAAAAATAACAACCAACAAAATACCCCATAATTTAAAAAAATCTAATTCTTCCATAGCAAGTAAATTTGAGTAACTGAAAAGAAATTTTTGAAATGAAATTTACTTTGCAATTTGAACATTAACACAAAATTATTTGAAAATTATTAAGTTAAAAAGTAATCTAAAACATGTAACTGTGTCCTTCAAGCCTGTGATAGTCAAAAGAAATAATACAAGGCAATTAGAAATAATTTCATTCACTTGTGGTAATATGTTAGAAAGTCCTCACAGATTTCCATCAGTTATTTTCATCTTGAAGTTTTACTAAAAAAGTTTTGTCTTCACCATGGTATTGTGTCTTCATACTTCATACACAGAATCACTATGCCAAAAAGAAATGGCCAACACTAAAATATTTCAGGGAATATCATTTGATCAAGAGCCAATGGTAAGGAAAGAAGAAGTTCAAGCTGCAATGAAGGTATTTCCAAAAGAAATAAAAGCCCCAGGAATCAATGAGATATCAATTTATATGTTTCAAGTGACATATGCAGCCCTAGATGTACTTAGCAGTCTATGTCAGGAAATTTGGAAGACAGCTGCGTGGCCGAATGGAAGAGATCTATCTTTGTTACCATCCCCAAGAAAATTATTCAAAAGAATGTGGTAATTGGTGAACAGTACAAATAGTATCACATGCAAGCAAAATATTGCAGAAGGTCACTAAAAGACATTAAAACAGTACACAGGACAGGGAATTGCCAAAAGCTCAAGCTTGGTTCACAACCAGTCGTGGCACCAATGTCAGATGGATCCAGAGGAATGTCTATTTGTGCTTTATTGACTTTGCAAAGGCATTCAACTGAGTGGATCATAACAAGTTATGGCTAACTCTGAAAAGACGAATCCTAGAACACTTAACTGTTTCATGCAAAACCTATACCCAGACCAGAATCTGTTGTGCAAAGAGAACAAGGGAACACTACATGGTTTAAAAATAAGAAAAGAATATGTCAGGGTTGTAGCCTTTCTCTATACCAATACAACCTGTATGCTGAGCAATTTATTTGAGAAACTGGACTCTACGAATAAGAATGTGGAATCAGGATCAGAGGAAGACTTATCAATACTTATCTTCAGTATGCAGATGACACAACCTTGTTTGCTTAAAGTGAGAAGAACTTAAAACACTGCTGCAGAAAATTCAACAGTGTAGCCTTCAATATAGATTCCATTTCAATGTGTAAAAAAAAAAAAAATTAAATAAATTTCTCACCAAGGGACCAAAAGGCAACATCATTATAGAGGAAAGACTGAAACTGTCAACAACTTAATCTTACTTGTATCCATAATTAATACACTTGGTACCATCAGTCAGTTACCTCTCCAAACTACTGAAGAGTAATATGTTAGATTGAGGACTAAGTTCACCTTAGTTCAGTTCAGAAGTAGTTCAGAACATGCACCTAGTTCAGAAGCAAGGCCTTTTCAATCACTTGCTATGCTGCTAAGAACCGGACAATGAATAAGGATGACAGAAGTAAAATTAAGGCCTTTTAGTTGCTATGCAAAAGAAGTGTACTGAGTGTCTCATGGTGTGGCAAAAGAGCAAATAGGTATGTCTTAGAGCATGTGCGACCAGAGTGCTCCTTGGAAGCAAAGATGGTGAAGCTTTGGTTCGCATCCTTTGGGGCTTGACTCTAAGAGAGGCTATTTCTTAGGGAGGAACATCATGTTTTGAAAGATGTAGAGAGAATGAAAGAGAGGAAGGCCTTTGACCAGGCCAACTGACACAGTGACTGCAGCAATGGGCTTGTGTGTGTTGAAAAGTGTGAGGCTGGCACAGGACAGGACAGGGTTCAGATCATAGAGTCACTGAATCGTTCTTGACAGTACCTACCAACAGCTAGACTATTAGATTTCAATATTCAGTAGCGAAGAGAAGAGCACAAAAAAAGCTAGATTTTTTTTTCTGATTTTAGGTATATAAATTAAAAATTATGTACAGGTTGTTCATAACATCTCTGTACTGGTTCTTAAAACAACCAAAAAAGAAAAAAAAATAATAATACGAATCATGGGGGGGGGGGGGCGCAAGATACAAGCATCTATACTAGATCTGAAGCTGTTTTGATTCACTTTATTCAAGACCAGAAAGGTTATAAGTCAAAAGATTATAGTGCAGCTGGCACAATTTTAAGTGGTCAACTGGACCAAAATGAAAAGGGAATGTAATTGTCATATAGAAAATTCATAAAATGGTATCAATTTCATTTACTGCCCTGTGGCACCAGTGTTTCCTTATGCTCTTTCTGCACAGCACCTATGGTTCTCTGAACGGTGCTCCTGTACTGCTGATACCCTATGTATATGCATATTGCTTACTGAATACACCCTGGATTCAATAACCTAACTCAATTATAATCACCTCCAGAAAAAAACAATGAATTAAAACAAACGAAAAACCCCAACCAACCACCAAAACAGAATCATGATGATAAGAGTAGTTAATTCTGGATGTTAAAGATATAAATGACTATTATTAACTTCTCTGTACTTACTGCATTTTGTAATTCCTAAAATGGAAAAATAAGCTACTCCCTCTGATCAAATCAAAGTTAGATTTTTTTTTTGTAAAGAAACTGCTAACCAACATGAGAACCTGACCAGTATTTTAGAGAAAGTTTCCCATTCAGTTGTTGAAGGATTAATGAAATGCTTTATTATGTTGTCATTGCTTCTTATGAAATTCTCTTATAGTTTATAGAAACAGTATTTTTAGGAACCAGTGGTATCAATGATCCATAAAAAGAATTAAGTTGGTTTCCATTTCCTCTAATAAACTCATTCTCTTAATATAGACTGAGGCTATTAAGATTATAGAATAAATTGACAGAGGTAGCCTTTTTTAAGTAGAAAGAACACTGAACTTACATTCATGAGGTCAAAGTCACCACCAAGACTAATCTTGATATTGTTGTCATTAGTTGAGTACTACTCATAGGAACCCTATGAACAAAAGATCTGAACCTTGTTCTATCCTGTACCATCCTCATACTTCCTGATACACAAGAGCCCACTGTGGCAGCGATTGTGCTAATCCATCTGTCCGAGGATCTTCCCCTCCTTTGCTGACCCTCTACCCTTCCCAACATCATGTCCTTCGCCAAGGACTAGTCCTTCCTAGCAACATGCTCAAAGTATGCAAGACAAAGCCTCATCATACTTGCCTCCAAAGAACACTCCAGCTGCACCCTCTCCAAGATATTATCGGCTTATTCTTTTGGCCACCCATGGGATGTTCAGGACTCTTCTCCAACACCACAGCTCAAAGGCATCAATTCTTTTTCTGTCATCCTATTCATTGTCCAGCTCTCAGATGCACAGCAATGGCCTTAATCAGATGCACCTCAGTCCTCAAAATTACATCATTACTCCTCAATAATTTGGAGAGCGGTCCCTAACTGCAGATATTCCCAGTGCAATGTGTTTTGTTTCCTCACTACTGGTACCAGGGGTGTTAACTGTGGATCCAACCAACATGAAGTTGTTGACAGTTTCAATCTTTTCTCCATCATGATGTTGCCTATCAGTACAGTTGTAAGAATATTTTCTTGACATTAAGATGCAATCTATACAGAAGACTGTATTGCTTGATCTTCTGCAACAAGTGCTTCAAGTCCTCCTCACTCTCAGCAAACAAGGTTGTGCCATCTGCATAACACAGGCTATTGATGAGTCTCCCTCAAATCCTGGCAATGCTCTCTTCTTCATATAGTCCAGCTTTTCTAATAATTTGCTCAGCGTACAGAAGAAATACGTAGGAAAAATACAACCCCTAGCACACTGTCTTCTTCATTTTAAACCATGTAGCGCTCTCCTTCACTGTTTACACACAAGTCTCCTAGTCCAGGTATAGGTTTCTCGTCAGCCACTTGTTACGATCCACACAAATGCTTTTGCATAGTCAATAAAGCACAGACATTCTTCTGGTATTCTTTATTTTCACCCAGGTTCCATCTGACTTTAGCAGTGATATTCCTGGTGACATGGTCTCTTCTAAATCCTGCTTAAACGTCTAGCTTTCTATCTATGTACTATTCAGGCCATTTTTTAATGATCTTCAGCAGTATTTTGCTTGTATGTAGTTATCAATAATGTCTGATCAGCTGGATCATCTTTCTTGGGAATGAAAATTAATATGGACCTCTTCCAGTCCTTTGGCCAGACAGCTGTCCTCCAAATTTCTGGCATAGACTGATGTGCGCATCCAAGGCTGCATTTGTTAGTGGAAACAATCTGTATCCTACTGAGTCCTGAGGCCTTATCTTTTGCTAATGCCTTCAATGCAGCTTCCACTTCCTCCTTTATTACCACTGGCTCCTGTTCATTTGGAACTTCCTGAAACTTTTCAGTGTCTGTCAGTTCTTTATGGTACAGTGATTCTGTGTATTTCCTCTATCTTCTTTTGATGTTTCCTGGGTCATTCAATATACTGCTCATAGCATCTTTCAATTATGTGATATGAGGCATAAATTTGTTTTTCCGTTCTCTTATTTTAAGAAATGCAAAGTGAGTTCTTCTCTTTTAACTATTCACAAAGGTTATCAGAAGAATTAAATGCAACAGATAAAGTACTTAACTGTATTGAACACACATCAAACAGGACCAGCAACAACTCTCTATTAGGTTTTGAAGGCTGTAATTTTTTTTAATTATTTTATTACTGTGTGTGTACCGTCAAATCCAATCTGACTGGTACAGGAGGAGATTGTTCCTCCTTCTCCAGCAGAGCATCTGGTGGATTTGAACTGTGCACCCCTGGGATTGCAGTGCAGCTTCTTGCCACGAAGGCTGTAAATTTTGACAAGAGACTTCTCATCTTTCTAGCATTAGGCAATTGCTGGATTCAAACTGCCAACCATCTCTTAACAGCTCAATACAGAAAACAAATCAGTTCAATATGTAATATGCTATCATTTAATGGTAGGAAATATCTAGCAACATACTTCTGGAAATAGTCAAGTAAGTGTCCTTCAGGCACAAATTCTAGGAATCAATAATAAAGATATATCTAGAAAAATAAGGAAGAAACTCACAGATTTGCACGCGCCTACTCCAATAGTGCTGGATTATAAAGCAGGTGTGACAGACATGTGGGATTGGGAGAATAGGATAAGAGTGGATAGATAATACTGCTACATTAGAACAGATGAAGGAAAGAACTGTTTAAAAGGAATATATGATTAGGCATTATACGTACAGTAACAGCCTAGAAGAAGAGGTACACTGCAAGGGGGGGGGGCAGGGGGAGAAGAGGTGACTGCAACAATGAATGATTATTTTTTTTAAAAAGTGAAATGAGAGAGAAGGAAGAAAAGGAGAGGGGGTAAAATATGCAACAATGAATGAATGAAAATATAACGTCTGTAAACTTTTGTTAAAATCATAATTAAAATAAATTTTATTTAAGAAAAAAAGCAAGTGCTGAATTAACACCTATTGTGTGATGAAGGGATCTCAGGTGGCCTAGTGGAAAGGAGCTGTGCTGCCAACCCAAAGATAGACAGTTTAAACCCACAGAAATGTTGCTACTTCTGTAGAGAAGATACATACTAATTTAAATAAAATACATAGTGAGCAACATTTCCTCAAGGCTAAAAGTCAAAGAAATTTAAAGTCACAATTGCCTAGGGTAAGGAAAATGTTAACAACCTTCTCCACCATTGTTATACAAGATATTAAAAAATACTGCATATAACTACTCGTTTACAAGAAACCTTACTAAATAATTTTTAAAACACACATAAAACAGTTATACATTTTTAGGCTGACAAAAATGTGAAGAGAGGCTCTCAGTAACTGTTCATATTTCCTCTAGAAGCAATGGATAATATTGACCAGTACATTCTTTAGAGTACACACTTTATGCCACAGAACACTGCAAATAATAAACTGCACCTATACAATTGAAAATTTTGCAGATCTGTACTTTCTCTCCCTCTTTACCATTCCCCCAAGAGAACTTCAATCTACAGGTTAAGCTAGAATTAATAGTATATATGTACACACACACACACACACACACACACACACACGTAATATATAATCAGGACTACATACTGCATTGTGGTACTCAACCAGGGATACATAAATCTTAAATATGCTTTAACACAAGAATAAATTATCACATTACTGTCTAAATATTCATTTTTATTGGTTTTTTTCCTACTAGTTTATATACAAAATTCAAATTTAAATTATTTCGATTTCCCTCAGCCCCCCCACCCATCAAATTGTACAACCCTATTAATCCCCTCTTCCCCCTGCACAGTCCACATCCCTGTGCTTCCAGCCTCTACCATCCCTTCTGGATCCTTATACTCATTCTATAATAATTGGTTCTATACAATATTTTTATGTGACTGAGTTCACTCAGTATAATGCTCTCCAGTCCCTCCCGAGTTAGGTAATAATTTACAAAGTTATTGTTCTAACATGCTGCATAGTAGCCCATTGTGTAAATGTACCATAAATTCTCAACCCATTCGTTTGTGGTTGGACATTTGGGCTGTTTCCATGTTCTTGCAATGGTGAATAATGAATGCTGTTACGAATATTGGTGTACAAATCTCAGTTTATGTCTCAGTTCTCATATTCTCAGGGTATATTCCAAGTAGTGAAATAGCTGGGTCTATTCCATGTTCAGCTTTTTGAGGAAGTGTCAAACTGCCTTCTAGAATGGTTGCACCAATTTACAATCCCACCAACAATGTCTGAGTTCCTTTCTCACCACATCCTCTCCAACATCTATTACTTGCTGCTCTATTAAACTTTGCCACTGTTACTGGAGTGAGA
>NW_006399776.1:9665973-9666872 GCF_000299155.1 Elephantulus edwardii
TAGCAGGATACAAGATCAACATACAAAAATCAGTTGGATTTCTCTACATTGACAAAGAGAATACAGAGTCTGAACTAAGAAAAATAATACCCTCACAATAGTGAATCACAAGATTAAATACTTGGGAGTAAATCTAACCAGAAACACAAAGGATCTATTCAAAGAAAATTACAAAACATTACCAGAAACAAAAAGAGACCTGGAGAAGTGGAAGAATATCCCTTGCTCATGGATAGGAAGACTCAATATTGTGAAAATTGGCAATACTATCAAAGGCAATTTACATGTTCAATGCAATCCCAATAAAAATACCAATCCCAATCTTCAAGGAGATGGAAAATGTAAACTCTAGTTTCATTTGGAATGGAAAGAAGCCCCGAATAAGCAAAACACTCCTTAAAAATAGAAAAAAGGTAGGAGGCATCTCACTCCCTGATTTCAAATCCTACTATACTGCCGTGGTGTTTAAGACAGCATGGTACTGGTTCAATGACAGACACATAGATCAATGGACTAGAATTGAGAACCCGGAAATCAGCCCATCTACCTAGGTCAACTGATTTTTGACAAGGAGATGAAATCATTTCTGTGGGGAAACAACAGCTTTTTAAACAAATGGTGTTGGCAAAATTGGAAAAACATCTGCAGAAGACTCAAGCAAGACCAACACCTCACTCCATATACAAGAACCAACTCAAGGTGGATGATGGATCTAGAACTAAAACCAAGGACTATAAACTTGATTAAAGAAAAGCTTGGAAGAACTCTAGTAGTCCTAATCCACAACATAAACAATCTTCCAAGTATCGTGAAAAACCTACAACCAGGAGTAGATAAAATAGATGAATGGGACCTTCTAATCCCTATGCACATCCAAAAACTTCTCTAACAGGGTAAAA
>NW_006399776.1:9666972-9676743 GCF_000299155.1 Elephantulus edwardii
GAGAATGGAGGGACAGCACAGGAGAGGAAGGCCCTCTATGAGGTGAACTGATTCAGTGACTGGGGTAATTGGGATGGGAGTGTTGGAGACAGTGCAATTGGCACAGGACAGAGCGGAGTTTAGGGCTGTTGTACAAAGGGTCGCTATGAGTCGCAGGTGACTCAACGGCACATAACAACAACAACATCATCTATGGTCAACTGATATTTGACAAGGAAATGAAAGCTATCAAAGGGGGAAATGATAACCTCTTCAACAAATGGTGCTGGCAAAATTGGACTTCCATATGCAGAAAGCTGAAACAGGATCCACATCTCCTACCATACACAAAACATCAACTCAAGATGGATCAGAGACCTGGGAGGAAAGTCCAAAACCATTAGGTTCTTAAGAGAAAAACTGGGATCAAGCTTAGAAGCTCTAGGCCAAGGTATAAGGAGAATGCCGAATACAACCAGAAATGCACAGTCTAAAGACAATAAAATTGATGCATGGGACCTTCTGAAGAGTAAATCTCCATGCACATCAAAAACTTTTTCCACCAGGGTGAAAAAGAAACTTACAGACTGGGAACAAACATTTGATAATTCCATCTCAGACAGGAGCTTTTTAACAAAAGTGTACAGAATACTCCTGGGCCTCGACAAGAAAAAGACTGATAACCCAGTTAAAAAATGAGCAAAAGACATGTCTAAACATTTAAAACGAATTATCTTCTCTGTGATTCAAAGTTTAAGGTAATAATATAGAGTACATTAGGTTATGATTGGATGCTTAAGTGGTAGAAATAGATAGTGCCCTTCTAGCCAAATAATTCCTTGAACACGGCCAGAGGCATCTCAGGACATGGCTGGTGAGGTGCTTCTGAAAGCTCAACAGCTTTGAAAACTTTATGGAGCCTATCTACTCTACATAATGGGTCACCATGAGTTGGAACTTGTTACAGCAGCTTATGGTTACTTTATCAGTAACAGCCACTCATCTTTGAATGATAGCTTATCTCTCTCTCTCTCTCTCACACACACACACATCACATATATGATAGATATATATAACATAGCACATGTATATATACAGTATATAACAATGAAAAGAAAATCTGAAGATGATGTGGGTTGGCAAAAGAGACAATGACAGAACAGCATTATTTACACAAACCTCTCATTACTTCTACCTTGGCCTCGTAGCCATAAAATCACCAATTTTTACTAAAACTAAGTAAAAAAAGAAATGCAGATTATCTGAAGTATTTCGAATCTCAACCGTTCCCTTAACCTAAAAATGTCCTTTAGTTTCTGTGAAGTTATGTGAAGTTCATTATGTGAAGTTCAAAGTGACTTTCCTAGCTACTGTCTTTTGCTTTCTACCACATGGCTGGGTAGGAACATGCAAACAAAGTGTGTAGACTACATTAGTAATATATCAGTCCTACCGTGTCATGAGGCTTAAATTCAGCACAGTGAAGGCCAAAGAAATTACAATCTCACTACCAGTAAGAATGAAGTGAAGAGTGACTCAGTCTAACTCTTTTTGGGCCACACATTTCTGCTAGAGGTAGACTAATCTGATGGAGGGTCACTGAGTTCAAACTAACTCAACGGTGGTAGGCCTGAGCATTTTGTTTTTTCTTCAATATTTTTCTTCCCTTAGTAGTGAGTATTTCTGAGTTGTTCATTACTAAAGAATCACTGTTTCCTAATATTAGATTGTGAGCCCCTTGAGAGCATTGACAGTTCACTCACTGCCATCTCTGATGATATAATCTATGCTGTATTACAATGCTAACCAAAAGGCTGATCATCCCTAGCAAGCCAGCATCACTACTATGCCACTGGAGTTCCTTTTAGTTCAATCAGTATGATCAATGATCATACAAATACTATCTCAAAACTACTACACTATCTACTTCATAAAGATAGTTTTTCCCTAGATAAACTATCTACTTCATATAGTTTTTCCCTAGATAAACTATCTACTTCATATAGTTTTTCCCTAGATAAAAAATGAGGAATATATATATTAAATATTTCTAAAATGTGCCATTAAAATGGCCTTAGTAACAAGCTCTATTAATCCTTTTAAATTAATATGTTGTTGTCGAGAGCCATCACAGTGACCCTATATACATTTGTTCTGAAACTCTGCCTATTCTAAACCAATCTCACCATCTCCAACACACCTTATCCCATTTCTCCACTTTGTCAATCCATCTCATCTTGGGTCTTTCTCTCCTGCACTGTCCCTCCACTCTTCTAAGCTTGATATCCTTCTCCAAGTACTGGTCTCTCCTGTCCACATGCCCAAAGTATGTGAGACAGAGCTTCAAAATCCTTGCCTCCAAGGAGCAGTCAGGTTTCACCCACTTTAGGATAGACCTGTTCTCCTGGCAGTCCATGCTATGTTCAACACTCTTCTCCAGCACCACAATTCAAAGGCATCAATCCTTCTATCATCCATAGTTACTGTCCAGCTCTCAGATGCACAGCAAGTAATTGCGAAGACCTGGATCAAGCACATCTTAGTTTCCAGACTGACAACGTTACTCTTCAGTACTTTTGAGAGGTCCCTGACAGCCGACTTCCTGAATCCAATTAATCTTTTGATTTCCTGACTACTGGTGCCAAAGAGTGTTGATTGTGGAACCAAGCAAGCTGAAATTATGAACAATCACAATCTCTTCTCCATCTACCATGAAGTTGTCAACTGGCTCCTTGGTGAGAATCTTTGTTTTCTTGATATTTGAGCTTCAATTTTTTTTAAAATTATACTAGTTTATTTACAGAATTGGAATACATTTTTCACATCATATTCTTACAATTTTAATCCACATTGAAGAGTACAGTCCTTGACCTTCTGCAGCAAGCCTCATGTCCTCTTCAGTTTTATCAAAGAAGGTTGTGTTATCTGCATAAAGCAGGTTGTTGATAAGTCTTCCTCCAATCCTAATGCCGCAGTCCTCCTCCTCAAGTCCAGCCTAGTCTTAAAATATATTAAAAACTAGTACAATAGGGCTCCTTAGTGGCTCAGTGGATAATGAGTTGTGCCACCTGTTCAAAGGAGGTGGTCTGGATCAACCAGCTGCTCTGCAGAACAAAGATGGGCAATCTCCTCCTATGGGATTTACAGCCTCTGAAAATCTGCTGGAAGGTAACTATGAGTAGGTTCCAACTTGGTATTAGCTTAATATTTTGAGCTACAATTACTTGCCTTATTTTTTTGGTCCAACCTGGTACAGTTCTTATTCACCTTTCCTCAAAACAACGTAGAAGAGAATGTTCACAGTTATTGTCAGGCTGCCTGCAACTCATAGCAACCCTAAGTACACCAGCTCTGAACCTTGCCCTGTCCTAAACCAGTCTCACTGACTCAGACACACCTACCCCCATTGTCCCAGTTACTCTATCAATCTATCTCATCTTCCAGGGTCTTTCTCTCCTGCGCTTTCCCTTCACCCTTCCGAGCATGATGTCCCTTCTCCAACAATCAATCTCTCCTGACCACATGCCCAAAGTATGTGAGAGGGAACTTCAAAATCCTAGCCTCCAAGAAGAAACTTGAATTAAACCTTTCCAAGGGTGAATTTTTGTTCAGACATTCCTCTAGGTCGTATAGCTCTGGTGTACAAGTTGCCATACCATGGTCATTTTTGGTTGCTGTGAGGCTGAACACTGTGACACTGATGTGTCAGATGCATTAATGGTTGGCTACCCAATACGGACAGACAGTGGGGTGGAGCTCCCCAATTAAAGCAAGCTTGGTTGGAAGGAGGAGTGACATCCACTTCCATAATAGCTTGCCTCCAGAAACCTTATGAACCTGGAGAGAGGATGAAAGGCACCTAAGCATCCAGGACTCTCCTTCATAGGGTCACTATGAGTCACCTGCGACTCGACAGCACTTAACAACAAGGCAGATGTATTTGTTTTCTTGGCAATTCATGATATGTTCAACATTCTTCTCCAGAACTACAACTCAAAGATAACAATTCTGTCATCCTTAGTCACTGTCCAGCTCTCTGAGGCATAGCAAGTTACTATGAAGAAAGACCATGGCCTGGATGAGGTGCACTTTAGCCTGTAGACTGAGACTGACATTACTGCTTCTCAGTACTCTGAAAATGTCCCTGACAGATTTACCTTACAGTATGTTTACATTTTCAATTTTTTTTTTTCAAATAGGTTTGATTCCAAACTTAAATATTACTTTCAAGGAAGTCAATAATCCTTTAAAAAAAAACCCTCATGTTCAGGCTAAATGAAAGCAGTGGTCATTTCATGAACATAGGACCTTTATTCTGAACTAAAAGTTCTTTTCATTATCACTAATTCAAAAATGTTTCTGGAGTGAAGGTTACATTTTTATCTTAGTATTCCTCTAAGGAAGGACATATTATCCTGGTTTTCTAGATGAAGAATTACGTACAATGTCAAGTTCTAGAATTTGCCAGTTTTTACTAACAGCCAGCAATAATCCCAGAAAGATTTTAGTGTGAAAACCAGGGAGTGGTCCACTGAAAAGGAGTTGTGCTACAAACTCAAAGTCAGGAGGTTCATATCCACCAGCTGCTCCTAAGGAGAACGCTAGGCAAACTCCTGTATGATTTACAGCCACTTAAACCTACCAGAAGGTCACCTTTAAGTCAGTTCCAACACAACACATAAAAGGTTAGAAACTCTTAATGAGTAATTTTTGCTTTTAAAAGATCTCTCTACACACATTAATACTGGAGTTCTGAATATTAAAAAGTATCTCACTCTCAAAGAAAATATAATTTATTTAGATAAAATCCTGTCATAGAAAATCAGTAAAACACCTTAAACTTGTTAACACTAAAATATCTATAATCTATTCATTATTTATCTCTACTTCCCAATTTCCAAAGTCCATATGATGGCACATTATTACAAAAGACCCTCTGTTCCCTATGCTCTGATTTCTTCTACCTAAGCCTTTTTTTCTTTCCTTAGTCTCCTCACTAACTTCTCCTCTTCAACGTCCAATCCTGAAATCCTTATTAACCCTCTCTCTTTAAACTGCGGACTTTGATGGAAACATTCATAGTCTCATACTAAATTGCTCACCCCACACTCATATTAGAGACACTAGTAGTACCAACTCCTGATACCATGCTAGCTAACCCGTATTATGGACTTTTTCTCCTCTTTTTACATATCAAAGCAGATACAGACTCTCCACTTCTACAACCTTCATTTCTTACTTATTCTCCTCTCACGGCCATCATTCTGAAGCTCACATTGTGTGCTGAAAATCAAGAACTCCAAGTTCTAATTTTATTATAATATTTTTAACCTCTCAAGATAGTTGTCAATTCTATGTGTCTACCTAGTAATCTTTTTTCCTTCTGTGAAACCTATTACACCGTTAATGACACGGCATATAGTATAACAACAGAGCTTAAGTAAATTGTTCATTTACTGGATTATGTGGGCTACAAGCAAATGACTGAAGCTCTCTTGCGTCCATTTACCTCATCTGAAAATAAGGTAACACTTGGCTTGCATGGTTGTCAAAAGGATTAAATGTAGCAGTGTCTGACAAGTAGTCAACTCTTTGATAAGATCCTTTTTCCTGAGCACAGCTCCATCAACTATCCACTTATCAGAAGCCCTCCACACACACCCCCCCCTCCGGCCTCTCCACTACAGGCATCACATTAGACAATCTTACCTATCTTCTCTATGAAGGACTACAATCTTCTTGATGTCTTCACTTCTCCTTAATATTCAGCAAAATTTTATTTCCATACCCACTTTTGGGATATTCTTTTCTTATATTTATTCAATATGTAAATAAAGGAGACTTGAAGTACTTATTGCAAAAGAACAAAGTCTACAGCCTTCAGCATGGATTATACTTACAACTGAAGTGTAATTTTTCTTGATTAGATGAAGAAAACAAAATTTCTCACTTCTGGACCAAACGCTACATTATAAATGCTGATAAATGGAGAAAAGACTGTAGTTGTCAAAGATTTAATTTCATTTGGTTCTACGATCAAAACCCATGGAGGCAGTGTAGAAATCTAAAAACACACTACATTGTACAAATATGCTGTCAAGTATCTCTTCAAAGTCCTAAAGAGCAAGACTGGCAGTAAGAGTGTCTGACTCAAACCACAATATTTTAACCGCTTCTTATGCATATTAAAGTTGGACAATTAATAATAAGCAGAAATGAAGAACTGATGCCTTTGAATTGTGATGTTCATGAAGAGTACTCCATATTCCATTGAATACCAATAAGCAAACAAATCTTCCTTGGAAGAAGTACAGACAGAGGGCTCCTTAGAGGCAAAGATGGCAAAACTCTGTCTCATATAATCTAGGAATATTATAAAGAAGGGCTAGTACCTGTAGAAGGCCATCATGCCCAGAATAGTAAAAGGTTCAGTGAAGAAAAAGAAGATACTCAAACGGATTGACATGGTAACTACAACAGCGGGTTTGAACACAGCAGATTACTACGAGCATGGTACCGGACTGGGCAAGGTTTCCATCTATTTTACATAAGGCCACTATGAGTCAGAATTGACTCAATTGTACCTAACAATGATTGGCCCCAAAAGTCAAGCTCCTAACAGTTAAAAGCTATTCTTTTGAGATAAAAATCAATACAAGTTTTCTGAAGTGTCTAATGCTTATGAATAAGTCATTCTGAAAATTCTCTTCCTCTTGGTCTCCTTTATCTCTGAACTCTCCCATTTCAGAAAAATTTTCTTTCTTTGGTACCACTGCTCATAGTCTCACTTTAAAATGCTGCAGTTTCTTATGGTCTTTCTATTTTAAGTTTCTCCATAGAAAGTTTTCCATCCTTGTGGCACAGTGGTTACCCGGTCGCTAACCAAAAGGTTCACGGTTCAAAGCCACCAATTGTTCCACAAGAAAAAGACATTAGCATAAGTCTACGTCTGTAAAGATGTACAGCTTTAGGGATTGTAACCAATGTCATAAAATATCTATGAATGATTGTTTGAAATACCAATATGCTTTAACGCAAATAATTTTTAAAAAAAAGATTTCCAGCCTTGGAAATTCCTTGAAACATTTCTACTCTGTCCTGTAAGATCACATGAAAACTAAATTTTAACAAGAAACAAGTCAGAATCAACTTGATGTGTGTTTCTGGTTAATCAATACATAAGATGAAAGTATGGTTTATAATTCTACCTCTTGATCATCTTTGGACATCCAACATATCTATATAAAAGCTTATGAACATTTTCTACATTGATTACCTATCTTTTACTTGTTATATGCCACTGAGCTGAAAAAAAAATTATAGCGACCCTATGAATAACAGACTGGACCCTTGTCCTATGTTGCAGCCATAAACTGATCTAATAGGCACTTGGAGCTCTAATGGCCTAGTGATAAGAAGGTGTGCTGCCAATTCAAAGGCAAGGAGTTTGAATCCACCACCTGCTCCTTGAGAGAAAGATGGCAATCTCCTCCTGTAGGTTTTACAGCCTCTGAAAATGTACTGGGGAGTCAGCAATGAATTGATTCCAACTCAACAGCACACAACAAACTAAAAGGAGCTCAAAAGTGTATCATTTTATCATTGAAAATCTGTTCCACCTGTATTCCTACTTTATCTGAAAGAATCACAGTAGTCCATATTTAAGATGTTTAAAGGCATAACACTTTTTCACTCCTTCTTCACACTCAGTAAAAAACTAATTTTTAAGAGATTCTGCCATCTTGAGATTTTCAAGCTCCAGGCCTAGTGAACTCCTGGCCAATGCTGCAGATGATACACAGTTAAGGATAAACTGGGACTACTCACAACCTGAGCTCTTATACCACACTACTCTTCCAAACAACTATTACATTACTTTCAACTTATAATTTTAATCCTATTAAAGTTTATTTTTCTTCTTCTTTTTTTGGAATTTTCTTTTCTCTTTCCATTGCTCTTGGCTTTGGTTGCTTCCTAAGATGTCACCTCTCAGGATGGCATATTCTTAAAATGTTGGAAAACAGAGAACACATGTGATCAAGTAATCTTACTAGCAGGTTTACATCCTGTAGAAATAAGAGCTATGGCACAAATAAATATATGTCCACGTATTTTCACTGCCTTATTAATTACAGTATAAAAAGATGGAAGCCACTTAAATGGATAAACCATAATATATAGACACAATGAAATATTATAGAACACTAAATAAAAAGGAATTCAATAAACATCTCATATTATACAGGACAACAACCTAAGGGATATTAATGCTCAGTGAAATAAAATGAAAACTATCATGAGGCTAATATTAGAAAAAGTCAAGAAAAGGTCTACATAGAGAAAAATAGAAGAATAAAATTACTGACAGAAGGCATCTATTATTGACTTGGATTAAGGGAAACAAAATGTAGTAAGGCAATACACATGGCCAAAGCAAAGGAAAACACTGAGACAGAGGTAAATAAAGGCAGAAAGAATAAATGTTTTTGTACAAATAATCTTAAACTAACAGGAACAAAAGATAATTTGTGAGTGGATGTACAGGGAGCTACATAAGCAGAAAAGATGTGGAATGGTATATGAGAATACCCATCAGCATATATATTTGGCAGAGCTCATTTATATAGAAGTATTTGTATATGCTGTAAATAGATTTATCCAGGAATTTGACAGAAAAAAGTTATATAAACACTGAGGGGAAAGTTTTAAACTTCTTAGCCATAATCAAATAAAACACCTTGAGAGACTAAGTCACAATGTCTTACCATAGTCTTTAGGGATATCTAGATTAGTTGGCTTAATACATAGGTTGTTGCTGATTGTCTTCAATTTGAACATGACTAATAGTGGCTAATAAATAAAAGCCTGAAGCTCCTCTACAACTAATGACATTTATCAAAGTTTATAGAGTTTCCGAAAGGCAAGTTGTTTAGGAAGTGGATGTACCTCAAAAATATTTCAGGTTCCTAAGGCCCAAGATTATTTCTAGTTTCCTAATGTACATGAAAGTTACATTTAGACTAACATGTAGATGATTAAGTGTGCCATGGCATTATGGAAAAAGTTCAAAATATTTCAAGAATTAACAAAATACGGCAGACAAGTGAATGCATGCTGCTTCATGTCTGTCATTCTGATAGGATCAATAGGCCAACACGGCATCAACAAATTGCACGATAACGAGTTATTACATAACTTCCATTTAAAAAAATGTTTTCTTTTTGAAGTGTAATACAATGTGAGTTATGCTGAAGCTCTGGGGGCCTAGAGGCAAGAAGCTGCATGCAGTGCCATCCCAGACGTACTTGGTTTGAATCCACCAGATGCTCAGCTGGAGAAGGAGGGGCAATCTTCTCCTGTACCAGTCAGATCCAATTTGACGGTACACACACACACACACAAAAAAATAAAAAAAAACAAACACCTGATTTAAAAAAAAGTTATGCCTAAAGTTCATAAAGACAATGTTCAAAATGCAGGCTAACATATAAGATGCTATACTCTCTGTTGAGCTTTCAAGTGTCCATGCAAGTTAAAGATATCTAAGTAAACACATCAATATATATACCTAAACACACACATGCACAAAAGAGCAAAGGAGGAGGGGAGAGACTCAAAGAACCAATTAGTTCAAAAGACTAAGGAACCACTCAAATACGATGCAGCCTATACATGCATGATACTAGAAGTAGATGGTGTCCATGGTGCCCATTCCAACAGTGATAGGAATCACAAAAATAAGTCTTGGATATAGTTGCTGTTGTTGTTATGTGCCGTCGAGTCGTTTGCGAC
>NW_006399776.1:9681918-9690480 GCF_000299155.1 Elephantulus edwardii
AGCAAGCAACAAATGCTGGCGAGGTTGTGGTGAAACTTGAACTCATTCATTGTTGGTGGCAGTGTAAAATGGTGCAACCACTGTGGAAGGCGGTATGGCGCTTTCTCAAAAAGTTGCAAATAGAGATACCAACTGACCCAGCAATTCCACTGCTGGGAATATATCCCAAAGAGACCATAACTAACATCCAAGCAGGCATATGCATACCCATTTTTATCGCAGCTTTGTTCACAATAGCAAGGAGTTGGAAACAACCTAAGTGCCCATCAACAAACGAATGGATGGAGAAGCTGTGGTGTATTCACACCATGGAATACTACACTGCATTGAAAAATAAGAACTCATGCAATATTATTCAATATGGGTGACCCTGGAGGACATTATGCTCAGTGAAATATCTTAGTCGCAAAGGGAGAAATACTGCATGGTGCCACTGCTGTAAAATGGGAATGATATCAGGGTTGGCGTAAGACTGAGAAAAACTGGATAAATTACGTATACTGCACTGAAACAGATGAGGGAAAGAATAATTTAAAGCAATGTATGATATGGTATTATGGTTATCACAGGAGTCCACAATTAAGGTTACATGGTGGAGTGTACATGCAGCGGTGGGAGAGGTGAGGGGGATTGTATACCAAGGAAGGAATTTTTCTTTTACTTTTCAAAGAGAGAAGAGAACTGGGGCAGGGTGGGGCCGGGGGGAGGGCTGGGCAGGGAGAAGGGTGCAACAATGAATGAATGGAAATCCAAAATCTCTGTAAATGTTCATTAAAATTATTAAAATGAAATCTAAAAAAAAATGCTCCTATAGTAAATTCATAGGAAGAAGTCATTAATACACTCACTTCTCATTTATTGACATGGTTGCACTACCAAGCCAAAGACATGTGGTTCCAATCCATCAGCTGCTTCATGGGAGAAAGATGTGTAACAATTACTGCCTCTGAAAACTCCTTGGAGGGTCCGCTAAAAGTTGGTTCCGACACAACAACAACAAATATTACAAGAGAGCTCTGGTGGCTTAGTGAAAAAGAGCCATTAATGCAAAGGCACATGATTTGACTCCACCAGCTTCTCTTCAGGAGTACTCATACTATTTTCTGCCTCTGAAACCCACTGTATTGGTGGGTCGGCTATAAATCAATTCTGACTCACAAGTGCATAACAACATATAATTTATGTATTTTCCAAATTCCATAATTATGTAACTGTCACATCATTAATCACTGAGAATCATGGCCCGGTAAGTTAACACACAGTCTTAACTACTTTTGATACTATTGCCAGACATACAAGCTGGATAGATTATTTTACTACTGTTGTAACTGTGAAATGTTAGATAAGAAATCAGTCAATAAACAAAGAGTAGATATGTTATGAATTTATGAAAGTAATCCCTAGTCATGTGAACCAAATGAGATTCATAATCGTACACATTATCAAACATTACACTCTACAAATTCCAAATTAGCACAGCCTTTATTTAAATTATAATCTATTACGTAGATAAAATGTAGGAATAGAATTACTAACATTACATTTTATACTAAAATTTAATTTATAGTTACTCTTGAATATGTTGAAGTTTATTCTTCAGTAATTCCACATTTAGCAATCCAAATGTAGAAAGAACATTCCTTACAAGACAACTGAAGTGTATACTATAAGGAGGCAATTTTCACTAGCCAATCCTAAAGTAACTTATTCTCTCTGCTGTCAAGTCAGAATTAATGTCTAGCTGACCTTCCAGGAGGTTGTAAAACAGAGTTGCTGGTGGATTTAAACCTCCAGAGAGGTATGCCTGTGGGTTAGCAACACAAATCCCTTCAGATTACAGCATGAGAACCACATAAAGTATAAGGATGAAAATATATTAAATGTGGGTTACAGAAGGACAAAGAAAATCTCTGAGGCGTTATGGAACTAATAGGAAATTTTAAAGCTGACCAAACTCTACACTCTCATTTTAAATCAGAAAAAAGTCCAATGTCAGGAGCAAAAGATATGAACATTTATGCACTTTTCAAATTTATTAAAATTTTATCATTCTCCTTAATCTTTGAATGGGATAAACTATATTGATTTTCTCTCACTGATTCTTCTGCAGATAAACGAAACTGGACTAAAAGACTTTGTCTTTAATTCACAGAACTCAGTATTACTTGCTACTTCTCTAAATTCTCAGCCATTACCTCTGAATATTTTCTCTCCTCCATGCTGTCCTCTCTTCTTTCAGAATTGCTATTAGCTACAATTGGATTTAATACTTTTCAAGCTTCTCAATCATGTCATTTACATATCAATTTACAAGTTCAACACTTTCTGACTCACTCTACAGCAGGAGTTTGTTTTAAACCTTTTATTTAAAACTGCAGATCCTTTTAAAATCTGGTGAAGCCTATCGTTTCCTTTTCATAACGTAAAAGCCTAAAAGATCTACAATTACATAAGAAATTAATTATACTGAAATAGTTAAAAATATTTTTCATTTTTATGGTAATATATTTGCTTCTTCCTTAATATTAAAATACAACACTGAGCAGCAAAAGTAATGGCATAGCAGGACCACCTGACCTCCATTAACTTTGTAAAGAAAGAAAATCAAGAGCAGAAGCAGTTTAAAACTGATTTCCAGTTACATGAAGGTTATGCATGCATCCTCTCTCTTACCTTATCTACGAATTCAGACACTAACTGCTCAGCTGACTCTGTTCCTTCCATTCCACTCCACTACTCTACTGGGTTGGATTATTAACTGCAATGGCCACACAAAAGTCAGACAATACTCATTTATTAGAAAAGAGGTAAGATAAAGAACCACCCAGGGAACCAGATGGTCCCTTCTCAGTTGTACCTATGAGACAGGTCTTTCGCTGGCCCCTCAGCATTTCTGATAGAGCGTGAGAAGTTTTGTTTCTCAGGAAGCTACTCACATTGGCGTTTTACCCCTACAACTTTTTGCTCACTTACTCACGAACACCTTTATTTTTAAAATAAACACTGAGACATATAATCCATTATTAAAGACATATAGCTATTAACGCTAATATAACAAAATGCTAAAAGTAAGCAAACTGCCAAATTTTCTACCACTGATTCAATTCATGCTTTTATTTGCCTAAAATTACAGAATTAACAACAGCTAGAACAAGAATGCATTTCTCAATTCCAAATTGTGTTTCTTCAACTATACCATATTTTTTTTAAAAGGATGTTGATTGTTAAGCAAACAATGTGCAACAACCTTTATCTATCAATCTATTTCAAATTTTTTAATCACTGCAGTCCAGTCAGAGAATCCATTGATAAATGAGTAAGACAGGAATTCAGACTGACTAATGTACATTATACATGGAATAGAATGTAGCCATTAAACATGTTATCCTAAACTATTTTATGACAGAAAACTGTTCACAATGTATTAAGATATGCTAATATTAACTGTATAACTCCATTCTGTTGTGAATACACAGATACATAAATCATACTTGTAAAATGCACTTATATCAGAGCTTAGCACATGATAAAAATCTAATAAATATGATTCATCATCAGCATCCTAGAAAGTAAAGATTTGATGGTATAGTGAAACATTAAGATTTGTTATCTGGCTGTATGAAATTTCTACTAGAGATCATTATGTATATTACTATACTAAACTATAGCTTCTGCACAAAGGGAGAAAATAGTATTGTTTTGTTTTTTTAATTGGCATTTGTAAGGCCATTCTAGCGTGTACTGATGGCCTGGAGAAGAAAAGGAGATATAAACCAATTCTTTCTTGAAACTTGACAAGACTAATCAAAATTGTTTCCCTCTCCCCTTGTGCATTCCTCATTCACTAAAACTTGTAGAGCGAAGTTATACAACATGTTGTCTATCAACTCTTCCCCAATCTTTTTTTAATCTATTATCAGTTATTAACACTTTGACACTACAGAGAAACCTTAGAGGAGCCAAGTTCTTACTACTGTCAGATGCCACTGAGTTCAGTATAACTCACTGCAACTCTTAATGAATTACAGATGTGAGCCTTATCCTATCCTGTGCCATCTTGTGCATCTTTACAACCTCTGACATCCTCAAGCACTTTGCTGCAGTCAATGTCAATCCACTTGGCTGGAAGGTCTTCCTCTCCTTCGCAGTCCTCCCAACCTTCCAAGCATGATGGCCTCTAAGGAATAACTTCTCCTAGTCACATGCCCAAAGTATGTGAGATGAAACTTTGTCATTCTTGCCTCCAAGGAGCAGTTTGGCCTTACTTTCTCCAAGACATACCTATTTGGTTTTTTTCTGGCAGTACATGAGCTTTTCAGTACTCTTCTCCAACACCATAGTTCAAAGGCATCAATTTTTTCTTTTTTCATCCTTATTCACTGTCCAACTCTCGGCAGCACAGCAAGTGGTTGAAAAGATCATGGAATAAGGGGCACCTTAGTCCTCAAACTAACATAACTACTCCTCTCAATTACTGGAGAATTCCCTGATTGCAGAGTTTCCAAGTGTAATAAATCTCCTGATCTCCTGACCTTGTAGGAGAAGAAGACCCTCAACCAGGTGGATTGATCCAGTGACTACAGCAATAGATTCAAATGGGTCAACCAGGGTGGACAGGTTTTGACAGTCTGGAAAGGTCTGGCCATTCACTAATTAAACAGCAGACATCTGAAAACCCTATGGCAACACAGGGACAAAAGAAGGGCTTAAATTTTATGAACTATCAGAGATACAAATTCCTAAATTTTAAACTTCTTATCCATCTTTTAATGGCATGGGCATTCAGATATATCACATAACTCAAAGGTGTCATATACATCAAAGTATCCTAATAAGCATCCAGGACTGTTATAAACCTCACTAAGCTGAGTTTTGTTTTCATTTTATAAAAACCAAGAGATTAAAAACTAGGATTATTTGTGCCTTATCTTATAATAAGGTAACCTTTTTTAAAAGGGCAACCTAATAATTTCCTTTTCCCCCATATTTTTCCAACACATCAAATTGAAAATTTAATGAGACAATAAAAGCACACTGCTGGACAATGAATCAGGATGATAGAAGAAGTGCTGTCTTTAAGTTGTGATGGTGGATAAGAGCACCTAATATCCCATGGAATGTCAAAAGAATGAAGGTATATGTCTTGGTAAAGGTGCAGCCACAGTACTCCTTGGAGCTAAAAAGATGCTAAAGCTTCATCTCAACATACTTTGAGCATGTTGCTGGGAGAGGTTATTCCATGGAAAGTTAGGTCAGCAAAAGAGGAAGACCCTTAACGAGATGGACTGACACAATGAATACAGCAATAGGCACATGTGTGTCAGAGATGATACGACTCGCACAGAATATATGGCATGATTCAAATCTGTTGTTCATAGGGTCACTCAGAGTTGTAGTTGACACAACCTCAGAGAGCAATAACCTAATTCCATCAATTCAGCCACACCTATCAACATTGTTCAGGCATACAAATGAGCACAAAGAGTTATACAGCAGAAACTTAAAAAACTAAGTCAGAGTTGTTGTTGTTGTCAGGTGCCATCGAGTTGTAGATGACTCATAGCGACCCTATGAACGAAATGCCTGAGCACTGTTCATACATAGAGTTTCCGGAGGCAAGCCATTTTGGAAGTGGATGCCGCTCCTGCTTCCAAGCTACAAGTCAGAGTAGAACTACCCAAATAGGGTTTCCAAGGCTATAAATCTTTCAAAAGCAGACAGTCATCTTTCTCCATCAGAGTAGCAGATACATTCCAAACAACAACCTTCTGATTGGCTGCCAACCACTTAACCTTTGGCTCTGCCACCAGGGCTCCAATCACAACAGCATACGAAGAAAACAGGAGTATATGCACCAAGTGCAAACACAGTATGCTATTGTTAGGTGTCATCAAGTTGAATATAATTCATATACACTGAGGGAATGTTTGGAGAAGAGTACAGTATTAATAAGGAGCTTTTCAGAGGGAGAAACAATAAAACTGACAAGTAAGTTTGGGGGATCAAGAAACTCTAAGTATGACAGCAAATTATTTTTAAGAAAATATAATTCAAGATCATAAAGAACTAAGTGGGGGAAAAGAATAAAACTGGGAATGGTCGATAATCATTAATTTATATTTACACATACCAACTGAATTTTATAGAAATGTTTATACTTTATATAAACTACCTACATAAGTAAATATTAAACTACTCAGCTTCAATGTTTGCACTTGTTTCTAGAATGCTTTCCACTTCCATATATATGTATATATACTTGTGTGATCCAGTGGCCTAGAGGTATACTTACACACATACATGAAATTTACATGTACATACTAAGAATAACCTACTATGGATTGCAATGCTCAACAATATAAACATATATATTCATTTTTCTGGAAAAACAAAACAAAACCACCTCAAACTTAGATTATACCATACCAAGTTTACCATCCCTAATAATCTAACAATGTCAGTCTGGAGACTAAAGTGCACCTAATACAGGCCCTGGTCTTTGTAATCACTTGCTATCCATCAGAGAGCTGGGCAATGACTAGCGATGATAGATGGAGAATGAATGCCTTTAAGCTGTGGAGCTGGAGAAGAAGAAAGAAGAGTTTAGAATATACCACGGACTGCTAAGAGAACAAACAGATTCACCCTGGAGAGGGTGAAACCAGACTGCTCCTTGGAGGCAAGGATTCTGAAGCTTCGCCTGATGTACTCTGGTTATGTTGCAAGGAGGAACCAGTCCTTGGAGAGTGATGTGATGCTTGGAAGGGTGGAGGAACAGTGCAGGAGAGAAAGATCCTCGATGAGATGGATTGATTCAGTGGCTGGGGCAATGGGGGTAGGTGTGCCAGAGACAGTAAAATTGGCACAGGGTTCACGGCTGTTGTACACAGGGTTGCTACAGGTCACAGAGGACTCACCGGCACATTAACAACAACAACAACAACAATCACAATCATCATCATCATCATCATCATCATCTAATTCCCCTTAGTTTCATTCTAAAATCAAGCATAATTTGGTACCAGCAATTTTAGCCCTGTTTCAGGCTAATGTGAGAATAAACAAAATGCTTAGTATTTCATTCCCTCACATATGTTTTGGACAAACAGACAAAATGATGGAATATCATATATACTCAACACTAAAGGACAAGGTAAGGTAACACTGGTGGTAATAGTTCATAGGTATTTGCACTCCAGAAACATAACCCAAAGATGTTGCCTCTCAGGTTTAAATCCACCAGCGGCTCTGAGAGATAAAGATGGGCAATCTCCTATGCAATTTACAGCCTCAATAGTCTTCTGGAGGGTCAACTGTGGATTGGTTTCAACTCAACAGCAACGAGGGTTTTTTAATACCAACAAAGATTTTAGAGTAGTATATATTAAATGCTTAAAGCTTCATATTAAGAAGGTTTGAACAACACAATACAGTGATTTTCACCAAAATCCAACCTATGATGCTTTCAAACTCAAGGCTGAGTCACTTCCAAGTCATAGCAACCTTCCGTTGGGGTTTTTGAGGCTGTAAATTTTAATGGGAAGAAACTGGACATCTTTACTACTGAGGAACTAATAGATTTGAACCACCACAAATGCAGCCTTTTAGCTAGCAGTGTAAAACTCAGTAACAGACCATGAGAGTTCCCCCTAAACATTTGATCTCTGCTTTTGTTGTTAGGTGCCAATGAGTTGATTGTGATTCATTATGAATCTATAAATAATGTATCCAAACCTTGCCCTATCCTGTGCCATCCTCATCATGTGTGATGTATCTGAGTCCACTACTATAATCATGTCAATTAATCTTACTGAGGGTCTTCCGCTCTTTCCTTGACCTCTCCACTTTCCCAAGCATGATGTCTTTTTCCAAGGACTAGCTCCTATTAACTACTGTCAAAAGAATGTAAGACAAAATCTCACCACTCTTGTTTCTAAGGAGCATCCTTGCTGCATTTCCTCCAGACTACTTCTTTGTTCTTTGGCACTCCATGGGATAGTAGTGCTCTTCTACAACACTATATAACTCAAAGTCGGGGATTCTTCTTGTCATTCTTACAGTCCAATTTACATATGCACAGCAAGTAACTGGGGATGGGGGAGACCAACAAAACAACTCTGACTACAAAAATTATGTATGAGAGGGAGCTCTAGTTGACTACAATCCCAAAAGCACACAGTTTAAAGATACCAGCTGTTCTAAAAGAGGATGGGCAATCTTCTCTGGTTTGATTAACTGCCTCCGAAAAATCAAGTGTCTCAACATTGATTGAGAGCTCAAAATCATGTATGGGAACTCTGGAGGCCTAGTGGGTAAGGAGTTGTACCACCAGCTGCTCTGTGAGAAAAAGAGAGTTAATCTCCTGTGCAACTGACCTGAAAACCTGCTGGAAAGACCGTGAGAGTGAGTTTGTTTCTGTAGTATTCAAAATCAACTACTAGAGAAACTAAAAAATAAATAAATAAAAATAAATACATAAAAATCTCTTGAGAGGGGAGGGGTTTGTGCGGGGAGAAGGGTGCAACAATGAATGAATGGAATTCCAAAATCTCTGTAGATGTT
>NW_006399776.1:9690580-9692373 GCF_000299155.1 Elephantulus edwardii
CCCAGCATGATGTCCCTCTCTAAAGACCTGTCTCTCCTTACAACATGTCCAAAGTATGTCAGATGAAGCCCCAGAATCCTTGCCTCCAAGAAGCAGCCTGGTTTAACCCTCTCTACGATGAATCTGTTTGTTTTCTTGGCAGTCCAAGGTACATTCAATACTCTTCTCCAGCACCACAACTCAAAGGCATCAATTCTCCTTCTATCCTCCCTAGTCATTGTCCAACTCTCTGATGATTGGATATAGTGGGAGAAAATTTAAACTTAAACTCCCAATTATTAAAAAGACTAGACTTAGTCTAATAGCAATTAGTGGAATTTCAACTCTATTGACACTTAAACATTCTCTACCTCTGAAACTGAATCAATCCACTTTAAAAATCATTTTCAGGCAAGCTCTGGTGGCCTAGTGGCAAGAAGCTGCACTGCAATCTCAGAGGTACACGGTTCAAATCCACCAGATGCTCTGCTGAAGAAGGAGGAACAATCTCCTCCTGTATCAGTCAGATCCGATTTGACGGTACACACAAAAAATAATGAAATAAAACAAAACAAATAAAATAAAATAAAAAAAATCAATTTCAGTCTATCAAAAGGACTCTAAAATAAACAGTAATGCCTGTAAAGAACTTGCTCCTCTAAACCATCAACCATAGGATACCAGAAAGGCAGCACATTTAAAAAAAAAAAAAGCCAGTTAAAGAAGACAGAAAAGATGGACAAAGAAGTAAATGGATGTGGGCTGTTAACATTGAAGGAATAAATGTTACAGAACAAAATGTTTATAAATTATTGAATGGGAAAATATTTTGATTCGCAAAATTTCACTCAAACCACAACAATATCTTTTTAAATGCCTCTTTATCTCAAAGCCTCCATCTTCAGTGCCTCTAGCTTTCTACCTCTAAGTAGAATCACTTTCTCCCTGAGCCTTGAAGAACTTTATAAGCAGAGCACTCATCATATTTCAGAGGATCTGTTTCCCTTGTTGGATAGTGAAGCAGTTATCAGGTTTTACTTAGCTTTTAATCACCAAGGCTAAGGAAAAAGTCAAGTACCAGTAGGCACTCAAATATCACTGAACTGAAATTCTTCATGAGAAAGTTACTAATGGTGTCTGTTCAAATGTAGCCCGAAAAAAGTTAATACATTAATGTAACTAAGTAATTGTATTTTGTAACGTTAAATAATTTTTAGTAATTATGGAAAAGCCAGAACTGACCCCTAATTCCAATCTCACACACTATTAATACCATTTACAAGGGAAAAAAAAACAAACAAACAAAAAACTAAGAAAAAGTGTGGTAACAGAGTTCAGATCTATTGTTCGGAGTTGCTTTGAGTCAACTCAACAATACCTACCAACAACATACTGACATTAATAAAATGAGGTAAAATGGTAACTTTGATAAATTACCAATAAAAATGTTACAATTCCTAAAAAACAAACAAACAACAACAACAACAAAAACCCTGTATTTTTAATAATGCTCCTATAGTAATACAACAACTTCCTACCAAAAAAACCCCCTGGACCAGATGGTTTTACAAGTTAATTTTATCAAACATTCAAACAAGAATTGTCACCAATTCTACAGAAACTATTTCAGGAAATAGAGAAAAAGGGACTTCTACCAGATTCATTCTATGAAGCAAACATATCCTTGATACCAAAGCCAGGAAAGGACATCACCAAAACAGAAAACTATAGGCCAATATCTCGTATGAACATAGATGCAAAAATACTGAATAAAATACTGGTCCACAGAATTCAACAATTGTTGTTGTTGTTAT
>NW_006399776.1:9701829-9711223 GCF_000299155.1 Elephantulus edwardii
AAAAAAAAAAAGTTAAAATTAATCCTCTGGTAAAATATATCCAGCTCCATGAAACCAATATTGACATTATTAAATTTTCTCACTATATCCATGGAATAAAAAAGTTAAAATTAATCCTCTGGTAAAAAAAAAAAAAAAATCATCTCTTGAAAAGTAGAGTTTTTAAAAACACAAATCTGAACATCTGAGAAATGCTTCATCCTATCTGAATTCTGGTTTGTCACTGTGCATAACAGAGCCTTACACATAACAGACCCTCTACTAATCCTTGATTAAAAATATGCTTACAACTAACCTCTTAGTAGTATGTCTTTGCAGAGATTATTAATACCAAATTAGGTATTTTATAGAGATCTCAATTTGTTCTTTACTTTTTCCTCCCTTCTCCCAATTAAAGGATTTGAATTAGGCCTCAAAAGGTCATAAAACTAGAATTTACAACAAACCTATTTAGAAAGGTTCCCAAGAAACTGATGATTATTTTTACTTTTTTTCTTAAAAAAAGGGTGAAATCTGGTCAAAAATAACTTCTATTTTCTATTTCTGTAATTAAACCCTCTTAGATTGTGGCTACAATATGCCTGGGAGAATGGAGAGGAGAAAATAAGGAACATAAAAATCTCTATTACAGGGACATTTTCAACACCGCCATCTTAAAAGCTTCTGTCCTAATATACTGCTCTTTTTTCCTTATTTTTACTTATGATTATAAGGAACAATTAGACATTTCAAAGCATTATTATATAGATTAATGATAAAGTAGATAAATTATGTGAACATAAGTGGTATTCCAAAAATGTTTGTTATTTCTTGTTAGTCAATATTCCTCTATCAAAATGAATTACCTGATCAACACAAAACTATTTTCTATAAAATAACATATAAAAATGTTTTCTATACATTTTTTAAAAATTACATGCCCAAAGAATTTTGTCCCAATGAAGAGCTAAAGTTTCTTGGTGAAATACATTATAATAAAATATATTATTATTGTCCCACCAAAACTTTTATAACAAACCCCCTAGGGAACAATTTCTTAATAAAATAATTTGCAACAACTGTGTTCTAAAAGTCCAAATGAGTGAGACATTTTCCAAGCTATCCTATACTAAAATAATTTAGGATTTAAAAAAAAATCCCCTTAATGAAAACTGCTACTCTGTATTTCAAATATCAGTATCTTCGGAATCAAAACACTAGGAATATTTTAAGTTCTTTTAGTATAACATCTGTATCACTCACTAATATCCCTATAACAAAACCCTGCACTTTTTTTTGTCCATGGCTATTTTTTTAGAAAAGGTCAGTTGAAAAACAATATATTAACATGTGTGTCAACTCACATGCCATCATGTGCTTTTCTATTAACTGCAGCCACAGGGAGGTATTCTCGAGATTACATGAAAAAACATCGTAATAAAAATCTCTTAAGAATTCTCCGTCTCTAAATAGAGCTGACATTTTGATCCAAGTTACTTGCTTGAAAGAAGGAACCAATAAAAATTACCAACACTTCCTTCAGGAGTTTTAGCAGGTTTTTCTCCTAAGCAAGAGAATTATCCGAGATAAACTTCTTGATCTCTCTTCTCAAAGTAGGTCTAATCAGCCGAAGGCAGTGAGACAGTGTACTGCACTGTGAATGGACAGCCAGGTATTTTATGAATGAAGGCAATCACGTGATCCCAGCACCTCCCCGAACTGATATTTCCCACATAACTGTGTCAACATACTGAGAACAGGGGTAGTGGTTAGTGTGTGCGTTATGTTTTTTTCATTTGGTTGAAAACTTTGAATTCTACTTCCTAAAGTAAAAAATCTGCAAGCAGTCTGTCAGGCTTTGGGCATTTTTTCCCCTTAGGAAATCCTTACAAGATGTCCAAAGGTGATAAATGTTTAATTATTTTTTTTTTTATGAATGAAGAGTGTGCTATGCAAATGAGGGCGATTCACAAAAAGAGCGAGAACATGGCGGCCACTTGTGCTTCCAGCCTGCACTGACACTGCAGCAATCTACCTTCCTCTACACCCGCTCTTCCGAAACGTGTTCTGGGGGTGGGTGGGAGAAGGGGAGAGAGCTGCTGAACATTTCTCAAGCGATCTTATGTCAAACAGGCCTCGGATTTGGACTTTAAAGTTCGTTCAACAAGGTCTGACTTGAGGAATGTGCTTTATTTCTAGAAACAGACCCAAGGACTCCTCCTGCCTCTTTAACTCTTTCCAGTCCTCCACAAAAAAAAACTTGAGCTTAAAGCCCGGAAAAGGGCATGCTAATTTTCTGCACAGGAGTAAAATCCTGTCTCCAAAGACGAACACGCATGCACGACTCTGCTTTTGGCGAGTGGATACGCCGAAGCAAAAGATCTAAAAGATGAAGTAGCTCGTTTGCAGAACCTTAAGGACAACGTAAATAAGCAACACTCGAAGCTAGGAACCTCCAGAAGTTAATGAATGAAGTCATCAACATGCTCAGTAATGTAAATACTGCTAAGTCAACAAAAATGGACGGTTTTAATCTCGCTGGAGAGCAGAAATTATCCTGTCCTTGATGAAGGCACATCCAGCCCTGGCAAAGGTAAAGGTCGGCACCCCCGGCACTCCAGGCGCCCTTTATCTCCCGAGGTCCTAACAATGATTCCCCAGACCTCCTTTTCCACGAGACTCTCACAGGTCACAAGTTTAAGAGGGGGGGAGGGGAGGAGACCTCATCAGTGTTTCAGAGCCACTGACTCATCGAATTAAAGATTCAAGAGCAGTTTTGCAGCAGGAGGTGCTCCCACACATTCGCTGCCGAGAGAAATCGCGATAAAGGAAGCGGGGCGAACATTCAAGGTGTATCTACTGTTACTGGGGGGCGGGCGGCGGGCAGGCCCCGGGGCTTCCGAGCGCCAGGCACCCGCCTCCCTGCACCCGTGAGTCCACTCCACGGACGCACTGGGGCCACCCCGCCTCGACGCTCGCTCCCCTTCCCCAGGAGCAAGCAAAGAAAACGAGGGGCTTCGGGGGGCCAGGCTGGCAAATAAAACCGCTTTAAGCAATCCGGTGTTCTCTCCCAAACAAGACCCCGCGAACTCTCGAGAGCCGCAAGCGCGCCCGCACCCAAGTCCCAGGGGTCCCGGGCGCGCCGCAGGGCGGGGGGAGGGGGCTCCCTGAGCTCCAGGAGGTGCTTACTCGTCAGAAGTCGCCGTCTCCTCGCTCATCTTTCCCTCACCGCGATCCGATCCGGAGATGGAGGAGGAACAGCAGGCGGAGGAGCAGCGGCAGCACCAAGGGGCAGGAGACAGCGGCGGCCGGGGGGGCGCAGGGGCAGCGGCTCAGGGGCCTCACCATGGTGGACGCCTCACCCGGAACGGTGCCCCCCCAGCCGGGAACCCCGGCCACCCCCGCAGGGGGGTGGCGGCAGCAGCCTCCGCCGTGGCGACCCCAGCCTCTTCCTCCGCTCCAGCAGCGCCCGGCCCAGGGCTCCGCGCAGACGGGAGGGAGGGGTGGGTGGAAAGGAGAAAAGGGCCGGGGACCGAGAAGGCTACGGGAGAGCGGCACCGTCCGCCGGGGTGGAGTGCGGCGGGGTCCGGCCAGGAAGGAGCGGGCGGGCGGAGAAGCCGGGAGCAGAGGCGGCGCTTCCCTCAGGGATGCGGCGAGGAGGAAGCAGAGCTCCGCTCGGTGGGGGCCGGCGGGGGGGTGCTGAGCCAAAGCTCCGGGCGGCGGCGGCGGCGCGGTCCTGCCGGAGCCCAGCCCACCATCTCCCGCCTCGCCGCCGGCTGCAGACTCAGTCCCCCGCGGCCACTGAGTCTCTCAGGAAAGGGTAGAACAGGACGACGGTCCCCGCGGCGGTGGTGGCGGCGGCGGATTCCTCCAGACACGCTCCAGCTGGGACTCCTCCTGAAGGGGGAGGCGGGGGCGAGGCGAGCCGATCGCTCCCTCTCGGGCCGGGCGGGGAGCAGAACGGGTGGGGCCCAGGTCCCGAGAAGCAGCGAGAGGAGCGGCCGGAGGTGCCCCGCCAGCCGGTGTCCACCAGCAGCTCCGCGGACAAGCTCCTCACGCCTGCGAGAGGGGAGCCGCGACGGGGGCGGCGGAAGCGCTCACGCCGCCCGCTCCTTCCGCCGCCACCGCTGCCCGAGCCGGGGGCGCCCGCGGGAGAAGGAGGCGAAGTAGTCCCTCGCGATTTCTCCCGGCTGCCTGCTTTCCTCGCGGGTCAGAGCGGTCACAGGGTGGGGTTGTCCAGCTGGGTGCCCGGGTTGTGAGGGAGCTGGTAGCACGGAAAAAACTGCGGCCTCTGGGCGAATCACTGCAACTCGAAGTCGTGTGCAGCATAGCAAGTTTCAGGAAAGTAGTTCCCTCCTCCCTTCATTTCCCAAATCGTTGTCGAGCCACTTGAGCGGGGAAAGGAGGAGGGAGGCGGAGGGATATGCGATCGCTTAGTGCTCGTGTGCATGCGGGCGCTCCAAATCTTGGCACGCTGCGAAAGGGGGCGGGGGTGCGAGCTGCAAGGGGAGCTGCTAGGGAGCCTGCATTGTTGCGGCATGTTACTCCCCGTTACTCGGTTTGGAATATATAGATTGTTAGATCGAAGAGATTAGAAAGACAGTACATTCAGAAAGAGAATTTAAAGGCTACTCAGTTCTCTCTCTCTCTCTCTCTCTCTCTCTGTGTGTGTGTGTGTGTGTGTGTGTGTGTGTGTGTGTGTGTGTGTGTTGCAGAGCGAAGAATGGAACTGGCTTGAGTTCACATTTAGTTGGTGGGGGTAGAAGGAGGGACTGCAAACAGAGCTCCGCCTGCTGTCTTTCTGATTGCATTGCTGCAGTCCTGGAGCTGCATGCAAAATAAAAACAGGGAGAGGAGAAAGAGGGGAGGAGGGTGCGCGCGCGCGCGCGTGTGTGTGTGTGTGTGTGTGTGTGTGTGTGTGGTTCAGTTTTAATAGTTTGCTCTTCACATTCTTACTGCGCAAAGGGTATTCGCTGTACTGGGCATTCATCTCAGAAAGCTGGAGCGGTTGTTAATGGAGAACGACTTCCATTGAAGCCCAGGGTAGGCGGGTTACATGAATCTGGCGCAGCCAGAAGCACAGGAAATAACTCCCGCTGCGAGTGAGGTTGCATAACTATAGCGCAGGAGATGCCTCTGTGGCAAGAACTGCTCTGAACTGAGGGGAACGTTTATTGAATAGGCAGCTGTCACGTTTGCATTGTAAAGAGGACAATGTATGCCTTTTTTCCGCCAAAGGTTTTTGCACAAAAGCCTACTGGCATTGCATACTAGAACCTAGGGTTTGCTGGACCAAAGAACTCTGGAGCTCTTGACTTCAAATTCTTTCTCTCTTGGAAATTCTATACTCTCTGATCCGGCGTGGGGGACTGAATGCCAAATGCTCCCAAGTTTCTGACGCATCTCCCCAGTTATCAGTATCATGCGTAATGCTTTTCATTTTGAGCTTTGTGCAACCTAAGAATGAACGTTTCTTCTGCCACCTTGAGGGGTAGAACAACTCCAAAGACAGGGGGAAAAGTGGGAAAATCTTCCAAACAAGCCAACAAGTCATACATATACAGCAAGTTTCAGAAATGCTGTTGCCTTGATGAGACATAAGCCAGTGATACATAAACAAACACTATGGTGCCAGGTGCTGTGGTATTGATTCTAACTACCGAGACTTTATGAAAAAGAAGACCCTCCAGAAAATAGATTGACACAATGACAGTAACAATGTGTTCAAATATGTCAGAATTGGTGAGGACGGTCCTGTATGGAGCAAAGTTCAAATCTTGTTCATAGGGTCACTGTGTGTTATAGTTGATTCATTGACACCCAGTGGCAACATTGTACAACAGAGGGAAACATTTCGCCATCTTGGCCTATGTTCACAATCTACAACAGAGGGAAACATTTCGCCATCTTGGCCTATGTTCACAATCACTGTTGTCTTTGAGCCCATTGTATTTCGTCCATTCATCTCATTAAAGGTCTTCACCTTTATTACTTAGCCTGTACTTTACTTGGTATGATGTCCTTCTTGAAAGACTAAGATTCCTCCTGATAGCATGTCCAAAGCATGTGAAACAAAGTCTCAAGATCTTTGCTTCTAACCAACATTCTAGCTGCACTCCTCCAAAAATGGATTTATTGGCTATGCTGTCTATGTCAACATTCTTCATCAACACATAATTCAAATGCATCAGTTCTTCTTTGACTTTCCTTATTCATTGTCTGCCTTTTCATGTGACACAATTGAAAGTACCATGACTTGGGTCACATACACCTTAGTCTTCAAAAGGACATCTTTGCTTCTTAGCTTTACCCAGTGCAAAGTTAAGTTGTTCAATTCTCTTACTGCTTCCATGGGCATTGATTGTGAACCCAAGTGAAATTAAATTCCTTGCTTCCTTTTATTTTTTTTCTCTGTTTATCGTGATAAGTTAACATAATAAACCAAATGACTGCCATCAATCAAGTCAATTCCAACTCTCAGCAACCCAGTAGTACAGAGCAGAACTGCTCATTGGATTTCTGAGGCTGTAAAATTTTACAGAAGTAGATTGTCTGCCTCATTTTTCTCTTGCAGAGTGGCTGGTAAATTCAAATTGCCAGCCTTTTAGTTTGCAGTAAATAATAGGTGTGTAATAAATGTTTGACGAATGAATGGCTGGTTGACAGTAACTAATTCAGTCTGTCCAAAGCAACATCTCCTTGATTTCTAAGACTTTTTAATATAACAATTGGATTGTTTCCTGTCTCAGTTTTGTCCTTGCTCAAATGGAGGAAGAAGTGATATTGGTGGCAGGAAGAAGTGAGGAGTCAGATATGACCTCTGACTGTCTTTTTTAAATTGTTCCTGTAAATGTCCTTTAATTAGGAGTGCTAATCTGACTTCCTTGCCTTCTTTCTAGTAACAACTGTTAACCACTTTAGTTGCTTAGGTTTGAATCAAGCCCGGTCACTTATAATATGTGTACATTTGTACAAGGACTTAATTAAACTCAGTACCTCTGTAAAATGGAGATAATACCTAACTCATAATTGTAGTAATTGATGAAGATATAGTACACATAAAGTACTTAGTACAGAGCACTGGTATAAAATAGAGTATGGTGTAAAATAGAGAAACAAAGTGCATGGCAAGGTGGTCACAGTTGCTCCTAAGGGTCAGCACTCTGATATTTTTGTTCATTCATTTAAAAAATAAGATGCTGTTGTGTGCTTCATGTAACAAGGGTTGCTTCCAGCTAAGGAAGGCTTGGCAATCTGTTTTTGAAAATCAGCCAATGGAAGCCTTATGGATCACAAAGCTTACCTCTCTAGTTCATCTTTCAAACAATGCACAGGTCTTTAAGGTGATCAGTTGCACCAGGAAGTACTTACACCTTAGAATAACCAACCATAGAGAAACAAAGGACCAAAATCACCCCAACTCTATAGATCAAAGTGATCCAATCTCATTACACATTGTGTCTGGACAAATCGGAGCAGACTCTGCATTAGCTAACAAGAAGTATAAGTAGAGTTTGATCACTTATAAATGTCTCTTTCTCTTTTAAAGCAGCTTTGCATTTGTTTGAAGTTCCACTGCAATTTTCAGTAGGGATTTTGAGAGGATATTTTGGTCTAAAGAGAAAATGGTACGTGAAGGCACAGGGCCATGAGCAAATTTCTGAAAGGGCCATAGGGAGTAAGAAAAGCACAGGCACTCACTGCCCTAGAGCAGAAAGCAGATAAAGAGCACATAGCCTAGCCCCTTGGTGCTGGTAGAGTCCCACCAATAGCAAGAGGTTCATTTATTCGTTGTTGACTCACAGGTTCAGTTGTGGTACTGAGAAAGGAGTTTATTAGGGAAGTAAGTTGGAGAATGGAAGAGACAAAGAATACCACCCAATACAAGTCCAAATTTTAGCCAAAGTTCCAAACTACTATTCCTCAATTAGTCCAATTTCTGGTTTTAGTTCAGCAGTCAAATTAAAATCATCCAACATGGTTTGCCTCAGAGCAGTTCTAAGTCAGCTTCTCCTTCTAGCATCCAGCAAGAACAGCAAAAACATGTGACTGTGACCAGCACAAATGCAAGAACCCTTGGGTCACATCTTGCCCCAGTTTCTCCACAGCAATGCCACAGTCCCTGTACCACCATCCCCAGGGTCTTGCTCTCACCAGGGTCTTGCTCCAGTCTCCCTCAAGTTTTGCCTCCACAAGTTTTACTCACCTCAAGTCTTGCTGCTCAGTGTAGGAAGCACTACTCTTTCTTGTAGCCTAGTCCCACAGGTGTTGAAGATTTACAAGACCATGTGTCTGGAGGTAAGCTATCTAGAAACCAGAGAGGCCTAACTATAATGGCTTAAAAAGGCAAATTTTAGGCTAACACCACAATATGAAACCATCTTACCTATTATATATCAGACATTGTGTTGGCTAGTTTCGCACATAATACATACCTAGAGTAACAAACGGACATTAGGGGCATAAATTAATACTTTTCAGATTGTATCTCAAACCCATGACCAAGACACAAAACCATTAATTGCCTTTGTTGTTCTCCACACCATTCTTCTGTCCTTTTTATAAGTGTTTTGTGTTTTGGTTTGTTTATTAGTTGTTATTTTCTTGAGTTCTCTGCTTTTCTTATCCAGTTGTTGAAGAATTTACCAATTTATATTTTTTAATTGCCTTGATCTGTGCAGAACTCAGAGTCTTCTCTGAAACAGACTTAGACTTATGCTTAGACTTAGCCTGAGGGTCTTCTAGTTTTTCAATCAGCAGTAAACCTCAGCCCAAGAGACCTCCAATGGACAGAAAGAGAGACAAAAGACAGAGCATCTGAATTTGATGTGTGAAACCTTATTTGCATTTAATTTAGGGGGGGAAAATTTAAAATTTGAGACAAGGGGAAAATTGAATGTAGACTAGAAACTTGACAATACTAAAAAAATGAAAATGGTTAAACTAACAATGATAAAAGAATTACATTTGTCCTTTGGTATGTATCTATAGGAGAATTGGTCCAAGACCTTCTCCATAACAAAATCCTTAGACACTCAGTCACTTACACACAGAATCTCTCATAAACTTGGAATCATTTTTAGACCCTGGATGATATGGATTGATACAGTAATTGGGACATGTGTTGTTACTGCGCCTAAAACTCTTATAAGTTGTTGTTGTTATGTGCCATCGAGTCATTTGCGACTCATAGCGATCCTATGTACAACAGCCCTAAACCCTGCTCTATCCTGTGCCGATCACACTGCCTCTGGCACACCCATCCCGATTACCCCAGTCACTGAATCAATCCACCTCATAGAGGGTCTTCCCTTTCTGTGCTGTCCCTCCACCCTCCCAAGCATGATGTCCCTCTCCAAGGACCTGTCCCTCCTTACAACATGTCCAAAGTATGTCAGACAAAGCCCCAGACTCC
>NW_006399776.1:9712498-9720871 GCF_000299155.1 Elephantulus edwardii
CTAATATTCTGCGTAAAGCATCCTTGATTGTAGCAACTCTAGGTTTGAATTTGCTCTTCAGTTCCTTGAGCTTAAGAAATGCTGAACGAGTTCGGCCCGTTTGATTTTCTGACTCTAGCGCCTTGCACATTTCATTGTAATATTTTGCTTTGTCATCCCATGCTGCTCTTTAGTATCTTGAATTCTTCCTTGTGCTTTGGCTTCTCTACGCTCCAGTGCAATCTCCAGTTTCCTCTGACATTCATTTTGGTCTTTTCTTTCTCCTCTGTCTTTGTAATGACCGTTTGCACTCTTCCTGGATGATACACTTCCTGGATGACCACAACTCATCTGGTCTTCGCTCATTAGTGTTCAAGGCCTCAAACCTGTTTCTGAGATGATTCTTAAATTCAGGTGGTATGAAATCAAAGTCATATTTTGGCTCCTGTGGATTCGGTTTAATTTTCCTCAGCTTCAGCTTCTTACAAGTAGGTGACTTTATTTTTTTCCTTTCATTTACTCATTTTTGCACATTTTCTACCCCCTTCCTTCTCCCCTACACTGCCCTCCAATGCACCCCTTGTTCCAAATTTTTCTCATACATATAATGCATAATCATATGCCTTCCAAACAGTTCTTCCCCTCATCTGTTCTAATGCAGTGTTCATAATCTGTCTACTCTTGCCCTGTTCCTTCTCCAACCTCCAAATATTTGTCCTATTTGAAAACAGAAGTGCTATGCCCTATTTATCCTTTTGTAACTGAGATATTTCTCTTAGCATAATGTCCTCAAGGGCCCCCCATGTTATGTAATGTTTTACTATTCAATATTTTTCAATGTTGCATAGTATTCCATTATGTGGATGCACCATAGATTTTCTATCCACTCGTTTATTGATGGGCACATGGCTTGCTTCTTTCTCTTTGCTATTGTGAATAATGCTGCAATAAACATTGGTGTGCATACATCTGTTTGAGTCTTGGCTCTAGTTTCTTTAGGATGTATTCCTAGCCATGGAATTTCTGGGTCAAATGGTATATCTCTTTCTACCTTTCTGAGAAAGTGCCAGACAGCCTTCCATCGTTGTATCATTTTACATTCCCACTAGCAGTAAATAAGATTTCCAATCTCTCCACAATCACTCCAGCATTTATTGTTTGCTGCCCTGTTGAACTTTGCTGTTGTTGCTGAGGTGACAAGTAGGTGACTTTAAAAACATTTATTTACAACCTCTGAAAACTTGCCAGAAGATCAGCTGTGAGTCAGTTCTAACTTGATGTCATGCAACAACAAATCACATCAGCGATTTCCCATCTTTCTTCTGTGACTCTCGTAGATTCAAATCACCTGCCGTTGGGTTAGAAGTGCAATTCCTAACCCACTAGGCCATCAGAGCTCCCTTCATCAAAATTATAGAAGTAAATGTGAGTTGTGCAGAAGTATCAGACTTGGTTTGGCAAAGTTGCCAGAGATCCTAGGGAGTTGCATTGCTAACCCCAAGGCTGCAGTTCAGTTCCACCAGCAGCTCTGAGAGAGAAAAGTGGACAGTCCCTTCCTTTGTGACTCCTGAAGAGTCAGTATGCACTGGTTCCCACTTGACAGGTATGAGTTTGAGTTTTTGAAGGATCACAAGGATGTCTGTGTTCTGGTTCTGATAGCATGTAGCCCTCATATGCAGACTGCTCATTCCACAGTGATGGCTCTTTCTTAAGTATGCACATTTACTTTTGAAATTACTCTCTTTTTGCCTACACTGTTTTATACTTATATTGACTGTTATTTGCTAATATGTTGTTGTAAGTTTATATTTGTTTTTCTGATTAAATTTTAAGTGTCTTGAAAGTAGAAGTTATGTTTCTTTCTTTTTTCCTCCTTTTGAGTGGGGGGTGGGCAGGTTTGTTATCCTAAGCAGTAGTTTTAAATAATGGAAACTTTTCAAGTTAAATACTTTGCAGTAACTTTGTATATGCAGAAACATGAAGCTATTTTGATGGACACTGTGGAAGAAACTTGACGTGCCTTCTAATTTCCTATTCCAGTTTGAATACTAGGACATTTCAACAATTCACACGCAGGATGCCTTCTACCAAGCAAGCACTCAACATATTTGTAAACTTGATAAGCCAAATGAGGGGACAGCTATGCTTAGGTTTCAGATTCTAATAGTTCATAAAATACATGTGCAATTTTAATTTCTAAAATTATCTTTCACATTCCCCCTAAGCAGATGTTATTACAGTCCTGCATTTCGAAACTGTAGTTAATATGTGCCTAGATCAAAGGGGACTCTTTATTTTCATGCTGTACTTTGTTTAATAAATGATTTTTTTTTCTTTTAGTGTAACCAGTCTCGACTAATGAGCTCTGCCTCTCAGTGGAATTACTAAATGGTAACCACGTTTCTAAATAGTTTCCTTGCCTCTGGCAGGAGTCTTTTTTCCTCCATCACTAAGGCTTCCATGTTCTTCCAAATAATACAAAGGATAAGTTTGCTATTTTATTTTTTTTCTCCCAAAGGACTACAATTGTTGGTCTGGTAGTATCCGGTGTGTGTGAAGCCAGTTTACTTTTAATGCTATAACTGCCTTTTACAGGAAGTTTCCACAAGATTACAACGAGTACAAGGGAAATGAGCAGTCTGCGATTTCCTCTATTTCAGTATAATCTTAGCAGGGAGGATGCTTACCAGGCCCTACACTACTAAATAAAGCACTCCTGCCTTATTACCAGCACTCTCCCAAAAGGCTGACTCTTTGAATATTAAATCCCATTGCATCAAATACGAAAGATTGCAATATCTATCAAAAATTATTTCCAAGATCATGTGCACGCATCACAAATTCAGTATAGCTCAAGATCCTATAGAATTTGTTTTAAAAATAGCATTTTTAATTCCCTTTCAATCAGTTATAATTAGCCATTGCATAGGACTTTAACATTTTACAGCCCTTCAGAAATTTACCTTCGTAAAGGTAGGTAAGTCCAGTAGGTATTATTATCATAATCCTATTGACAGAACGATTTGCGAATTTAAGGTCAGAGAGGTTATATGCCTTGCCAGAGGTCATGCATTAATAAGGTTTTACTTAAACCAATACATAGATATATATTTTCTATTGATTATCAATATGGACTCACAGCTTCTGAACATGTTTATAGTGTTTTAATCTGTCATAGGTTATATAATGGTCTTGTTAGTAGAGAATTGCACTGCCACCCCAAAGGCAGGCAGTTCAAAACCTGCAGCTACTCCTCAGGGGAAAGATGAGTAATTTCTTCCTGTGTGAGTTACAGCCTCTGAAATCCTTCTAGAGTGTCAGCTACGAGTTGGTTTCTACTCGACAGCAATGAGTTGAGTGTCTGACCAATCAGATATTTTTCAAATTGACTCCTGATTATTTCTACCATAAACTTGAAATTGGTAGCTTCTCTACTTTCTGGTGAAGATAGATATTTCAGGATCAGTCCTTAAAAAGAACTGACATTATTGTGATTTTGAGCTCTACAGTTATTTCCCTTTCTATCCAGGACCTTCTATTCTGATCCCTTTATGAGTGTTTAGGAGTGTTACAGGGATTTGGTCTTGATTTCAAATTTATTTAAAATTTATTTTTTAAAAAAATAATGTAAAATATTTATATCATTCTTATTTGCCACATCTACTATTTATGATAGTAGTTTTTTGTTTTGTTATTGTATTAAGTTGTTGTTGTTGTTAGATGCTGCCGAGTAGAGTATGATTCATAGTGACCCCATGAACAACCCAGATTTTAACCCCATCCTATTCTGTGCCATCTTCACAGTCTCTAACACACTCAAACCCATTGATGCAATCACTGTATCAGTCTACCTGGTTGAAGACCTTCCTCTCTTTTGCAGGCCTTCTACATTCCTAAGCATGATGTCCCTCTCCAACATGTCCAAAGTATATCAGATGAAGTTTCACCAAGACATACCTGTTCTTTTGGCAGTCCATGGAATATTCTTTTCTAACACCACAATTCAAAAGCATCATTTATTTTTGTCATCGTTATCCATTGTCCAGATTCTGAAACCAATGGAGGGCTGTCAAGAGTAGGAATTGACTCAATGGCAGTGGGTTTGCTTTGATTTGATATAACTTAATGTACCTTAGCAAAACATCTAGGATATTTCTCATTTTTTTTAGACAATTGTATTGTATGCCAGTATAGAAATGTTAAGAGTACTTACCAATACTGGTAGAATATTGCTAACTAATTGACTGTGGAGCATAATATTTCAAAGCTGTTGCTATAAACAAAACATTTTTTTCTTTTACTATTAATGTAGGCATATAACAGTGATTAGGCTATCAAACATGTTATTGGGTTGAATTGGGGTACTGCATTATGCCTTCTGATATCAAATTATTGCCTCCTCATGTCTCTAATTAAGAGTAATAAGAGCAAAATAACAACAACTAAAAAAACAAACAAACAAATGAACAAAAAAAACCAACAAAGTGCTTCCCTGAAGTCAATTCCCTCCAGCAGTTTTTTTCCAAGACTGTGGAGACTGCTTATCTTTTCCTTAGATCAGTTACTGAAGTACTGATGTTTTAGTTGGCATTTCAACAAGTAAGGTACTCTGCCACCAGGGCTCCTAATTAAAAATGAACTCAAACCTACCAATGTGGAGTTACTTTGATCCAGACCCACAGAGGCCCTCGACCTGGGTTGCCAAGACTATATATCTTTATGGGAAGAGACTGTCCGTATTTCTTCCTTGGAACAACTAGTGGCTTTGAACAGTTGATCTTTCTGGTAGCAGCCCAACACAAAATGTACTAACCAGGGCTCCTTAATTAAGAATAAGTCAAAGAAGCGGTTGCCCTTGGGTAGAGGGTTCTTGTAATCCAAATCTCATGAGAGGAGATTGCCCAACTTTCTCCCACAGAGGATTTGAACCACAAGAGAGATGTGGCCTTTGTTGAAATTAATTTCATGATCACAGCCTAGCTTTGAGTACTAGCGTTTACCATTTTTTAGGCTTTCTCCCTTTTATTTCACCATGCAGGCTCCTTGCAGTCAGTGTGGAGATTTTGGTTAGCCAGTGCAAATTCACCCTAAATTACTAGAAATTTGAGAAGAAAATTTAGGGCATCTCACAAGTACCAGAGATGTCTCCAGTGCTCGGGTTTATTTTGCAAGTCTCTGCTATTCAGATAAACATAGCGTTGTCTGAGAGAATGTTAGAAATGAAGAATCTTGTACTCTGCTCTCAGGGAACTCTGGTAAGGAAATACACTGCTGTCCCCAAGGTATGTGGTTCAAATTCACCAGCTCCTCTCTGGGAGACAGAATAACAATCTCTTCCCTGTGATTTAAAAATCTCTGAAAACCTTGAGGGTCAGCTAATAGTTGGTCCCAACTCGATGACACATAACAATGTCTCCAGTCCTAGAGAATCATAGTCTACCTTTAACACATCTCGGGCTGATTGACCTTCAAAGTAAAGTTTAAGAAGTTAAGTTTAAGAATGTAAATAATAACATTCTCCCTAATAGTGGCCCTTCTTGACCTTGACTGACTATATTATTCTACAGACTTGTCCAGCCTGCAAGTATACACAATTAAGATATTCCTACTACCTTCTCCAGGCCTTTCCATACTTTAGGGGAAGCAACAGCAGATGCTTGTTCCTATTTCTTTCCACCCTCTTCCTTTTCCCTTAGAACACTTACATGTTTGTCTCCTCTTCTCTGGATTTTATCTTGTGCATTTAGGTAGGAAGTTATGGTAGTCTACTCCCTAGGGAGTTATGATTCTAGCTCAAGATCAAGTCTCTGGTGTTTCAGATCCACCAACAGCTCCATTGTAAAGATGGGCATTCTCCTCCATGCAGTTTAAAGCCTCAGTAACTCAATGGAAGGTCAATTACTTTCAGCTTATTGGCCATAAGTGAGTGAGAAGTGTTGCTAGGTACCATTGAGTTGGGGCTTTTTTCACTTAATCACAACCCAATATGAGCTGTCCCATAATATTTTCTAGGCTGTAATTTTAAGGAGAGCTGATTACCAGGTCTTTTCACCTTTGGGACCACTGAGTGAATTTCTAACTTAGACCTTTCAGTTGGCGACCAATCATGTTCCTAGAGGCCACGCCTACTTCCCTATTTTCTCTCAAATCTCCTTATTTCTTAAAAATCATATCTCTCCTCTTCTTTGTCTTATCTGGAGGTTCCCTCTACTTCTCAATCTATATGTGACATCATATTTTAATACTTTATTATACTTCAGTGGGCATATCAAGGTTATAATTCAATACCAGAATATAGAGGTTTTGACAGTAGAGGTGGGAGGAGAACGGTAAAGGAAATGTCAAAGTTAAAAGAAAAAGAGCTATTTTTATTACCCATTTTGTATAATATTTCATTTTCAATTTCCCTGTCTCCCTAGCTAAAACTTTGTAGTAGTATTTATAGCATGCCATAGTAGATCCCTAATCTTAACATTGTAAGATTTTGGAAATAAGTAAGAAGGCTAGTATAATAGAAGGCTTTTCCAAAAGAAAAAATTAGGGCCAAAGCCTCAAGATTAGAAAGAAAATGCATACAAATACCTGAAGGTGATAGAATACATGGAACTGCTTTATGCCAGTGAGGAGACACGCTCACAAGAATGTACAGTTCAGCCAGACATAGAATCAGAAGAAAATATGTAAATAATACAAGATGGTCTAGGAGTAAATGCTATAATGAGTAATAAAAATCACTTCCCACCAATGACACTAATTTCACATTCCTGTGACCATTCTTTAATCCTATGATAACGTTCTGACACCTTTTGTATCTAAAAATCTAAAAATTTCATAATGAAAACTATTTAAAACTCATTAATTTTTTGCTGAAAACTTCAATCCAATGATATTTTGGCCAATCCATCTCAGAAAAGGGACATACTCATTTTTCACAAGATCCCTACATACTAATGAATACCACCAGCTATTCTAATGCTCTTTATCTAGGAGCCCCAAAACACTTCACACTGTTGTTACATCCTGGAGTTTAAGCTTATCTTTGTTTATTTCAAGCTTCCTTCCTTTGTTTAATCACCCCAGTCTTCTTTCTGAGACCCCTGCCAAATTATGTCCTGTACTTTGAATAATAGTCTTTCTTTACTTGCATTATTATCCTTGCTGACTTTGAAAACATCTGATATTTTCCATAAATTTTTCTAAAATTTATTTCAGAAAATAAAATTGCTTTCCACAGTTTCACAATATTGGTCAATTCTATATATGTTGTTGTTAGTTGCCATTGTGTTGGCTCTGACTCAAGACAGCCTTATGTATGACAGAGCAAAAAATTAGGTTATTCTTGTTATATTCTGTAATGCTTTCCTTACCTGTGTATTTGCTTAGTGTCTGCATTTAGTTGCACAGTATCTTCAAATTGGTTTGTATAGTACTTCAATATTCATATAGTCGTCTCTGTACAATAACTTGCAAAGTGAGATGTCCAATAGGTGCTTGTCAAATGTCAGTTTATTGTGGTAACAATAATTTATTATTCTAGTTTGGTCAAACATTCTTCTAGGTCATATAGCCCTGGTGTTTCCACTTGCGGTACAGAGGTAACTTGTGGTTGCTGTGAAGCTGAACACTGTGACGCTGTGAGTCAAATGCGAGAATGGTTACCCATGGTGGACAGTGTTTGGTGGAGCTCCCCAATTAAAACAAGCTTGGAAGCAGGAGTGGCATCCACTTCTGTAAATAGCTTGCCTCGGGAAACCCTATGAACCTGGAGAAAGGATGAAAGTCATGCAAGTATCAAGGACTTTCGTTCATAGTGTCACTATAAGTCACTTATGACTCGATGGCACGTAACAACAACAACAACAATAGGAAAACAAGATATATTTTGAATTTATACGCTGCAGCACTTGTCCATCTAAATGAATAAATGACACTAGAAACTTTGCGATACTTCCATCCAAACTCTTAAACTAGACTTGTACGTGATTGGGCTTGATACATCTAGAGTGTGAAAAGCTCTTGGAAATTACTTAGAAATCACTTGAAATGTTCTTTTTCATTGCCTTCACTTCTGACATAAATCTTGTTTTCTGAAATCAAAAGTATTCAGTAAAGGATAAAAATAAACTTCAGAAGGCATTTATGTATATATTATGTGTGTGTGTGTGTGTGTGTGTGTGTGTGTGTGTGTGTGTATTTTGGAAGCAGGAGTGGCATCCATTTCCTAAACAACATGCCTTTGGAAACTCTACAAACTTTGGTAAATGTCAATAGTTATAGAGGGCTTCAGGCTTTTTGTTCATAGGGTCGTTGTGAGTCGTGCTCGACTAGAAGGCAATCAACAACTCTCTCAGATAGATTGTTGTTGTTGTTGTTAATGTGCCGTCGAGTCGTTTC
>NW_006399776.1:9721371-9723331 GCF_000299155.1 Elephantulus edwardii
AAGAGTGTTGACTGTGGAGCCGAGCAAACTGAAGCTGTGAACACTCTCAATCTCTTCGTCATCCATCCTGACGCTGCTAATTGGTCCAGTGGTGAGAATCTTTGTCTTCTTGACATTGAGCCTTAGTCCATACTGAAGGCTGCAGTCCGAGATAAAATACTTATGTATATAATATGTATTAATACATATATCTATAGATATAAATATATTTTTGTAATAATAAATATTCTATAGGTATAACTATATTATCATATATAATATGTTGTTGTTATTATGTGCCTTAGAGGTGCCTGCAACTCATAGCAATCTTATGTGTAATAGCTCCAAGCTCTGCTCAATTATGAGCCAGTCTCACTAACATCGACACACTTAACTCCATTGCTCCATTACCATGTGAATCCATCCAGGGTCTTCTTCTCCTGTACTGTCCTTCCACTCTTCCAAGCATGATGTCCTTCTCCAAGGACTGGTCCCTCCTGGCCATGTGCCCAAAATATGTGAACCGGAACTTCAAAATCCTTGCCTTCAAGGAGAAATTTTATTTCACCCTCTCCAAAACAGACCTGTTTATTTTCTTGGTGGTTTGTGATATGTTCAGTATTCTCCAGCATCACAACTCAAAGACATCAATACTTCTGTCATCCCTAATCAATGTCCAGCTCTCTGATGCAGAGCAAGTATATGCATATCAGGCACATCTTATTCTCTAGACTAACATTATTGCTCGTTAGCACTTTGGTAAGGTCCTTGACAGCAGACTTCCTCAATGTGATTTGTCTTTCTTTTGATTTCCTTACTGCCAGTGCCAAGAGTGTTGATTGTGAAGCTGAGCAAGCTGAAATTGTTAACAACCTCAATCTCTTCTCCATCTATCATGGTGCTGCCAGTTGGTCCAGTGGTAAGAATCTTTGTCTTCTTGATGTTCAGCTTCAATCCATAGTGAAGACTATCATCCTTGACCTTCTGCAGTAAATTCTTCAGTGTAAGCAAGCAAGGTTGTGTCATTTTCATAACACAAGCTGTTGATGAGTCTTCCTAAGGCCACACTCCTTCTCATAAAGTCCAGCCTTCCAAATGATCCGTTCCGCATACAGATTGAAAAGGTATGGAGACAGGACACGTCCTGCTCCACTCCTTTCCTGATTTTGAACCATGAAGTATTGCCTTGGTCTATTCTGATGATTGCCTCCTGTTCCAAGTATAGATTTCTCGTGAGCACAACCAAGTATTCGGGAGTTCCATTCTTCTCAAGATTAGCCACAATTTGTTGTGATACACATAGTCAAATGCCTATGCATGGTCAATGAAACATAAATAGACATTCTTCTAATACTCTTTGCTTTCAGCCAAGATCCATCTGACATTGGTGATAATGTCTCTAGTGCCATGGCTTCTTTTAAACCCAGCTTGTATTTCTGGTAGTTCTCTGTCATGTACTGTATTAGTTATTTTTTTTTATAATCTTCAGCAGGATTTTGCTTGCATGTAATATTAGAGATACTGTTTTATAATATCCATACTCTATCAGGTCACCGTTGTTTTTTTTTTTGGAATGAGAAAAAAATATGGATATCTTCCAGTTGGTTGACCAGGTAGTTGCCTTCCAGATTTCTTGGCACAACCTGGTGAGCATTTCCAGGCCAGCATCCCTTTGTTGGAATATGTTAATCGATATTCCATCAGTTCCTGGAGCCTTGTTTTTTGCCACTTCCTTCAGAGCAGCTCAAACTTCCTCGTTCATCACCATTGCCTCTTGATTATATGTTGTTTCACAAAATTCTTCTGTGTCAACCAATACTTTTTGGTACAGTGACACTGTGTACTCTTTATCTTTTTTTAATGCTTCCTGGATCTTTCAATATTCTACCCACAGCATCCTTATATATTGTAACTCAATATTTGAATTTTTATAGTAAATTTTATTTTATTAATTTTAATGAACATTTACAGATATTTTGGA
>NW_006399776.1:9723996-9726441 GCF_000299155.1 Elephantulus edwardii
CAGCATTTGTTGCTTGCTGTTCTGATAAATTTTGCTATTCTGACTGGGGTGAGATGATATCTCATAGTTGTTTTGATTTGCATCTCTCTTAAAGCTAGGAATTTTGAACATTTCTTCATATGCTTGTTGGCCATCTGAACGTCTTCTCTGGTGAAGTGTCTGTTCATATCCTGTGCCCAATTTTTCAGTTGGATTATTTACCTTTATCTTGTGGTACTCAAGTATTTTATAATTTCTAGATATAAGTCCCTTATCTGACAAGTCATTACAAAATACTTTTTCCCAGTCTGTGGCTTCTCTTTTTACCCTGTTAGAGAAGTTTTTGGATGTGCATAGGGATTTGATTCTTAGAAGTTCCCATTCATCTCTTTTATCCTCTCCTGGTTGTAAGTTTTTCAGGATACTATAAGTTGTTCACTGGTATAATTTTAACTTCCAAAGAGTCAATTAAAGCTTTTAAGAGATTTGAGAAATGTTTGTCTCTTTTTTTTGGGGGGGGGGGCGGTAAATGGTTTTTTTTTTTATGATAGGCTAGAATACAGAAGATGAAACCTGTTAGGACAAAGTTCTCATAACAGCATTCCAGCCTTCAGCCTACTTAAATACATTTCCTCTTTCACCACACCCATATTCATTTTCCCTGGGAGAATATCTGTTTGACACCACACTTACTCAGTGGATGTTTATGTAGTGGACTTGTTTGTTTTCAAATATGTTTTCTTGTGACTATTCATTATATAGGCTCTTTTGGGTTATTTCAGCAACTTTCTATGAGTACCTAAAGACTCCAAGGAAATAACCTTTTGCATAATGTATTTTGTTTTGATTCTTCACTCCAGGGCTGACTGTGGTTGCCTTTGTATTAGTTTGAAATGTCCAAGCCCACCTGTCTTGCTTCTCATCTCATCTTGACGTCTAGGGGGTCAGGTTTCACTGGGGTTTCTAAACCTGAGTCTTGCCTGAAGGGATACCAAAATTCTGTACTGATTTTATTTTTTGTTGTGCTTATTTTATTTAAAAATATCTTTAGGTGCACACCTATTTTTAAGTGTGACTTTGTTCACAATAGAAAAGAGTTGGAAACAATCCAAGTGCCCATCAAAAAACGAATGGATTGAGAAGCTGTGGTATATTTATACAATGCAATGCTACGCTGCATTATAAAAACAAGGAGCTCATGCAATATTATTCAAAATGGGTGACCCTGGAGGACATTATGCTAAGTGAAATATCTCAGTCACAAAAGGACAAATACTACATAGTGCCACTATTGTAAAATGGGACTGAAATCAGGGTTGGGGAGAACTTAAGAAAAGAGGAGATAAGCACTGTATACCGCATTGAAACAGATGAGGGAGAGAACTGTTTAAAAGGGATATATAATTAGGTATTATTATCATGACAGGAGTCCAGAACGAAGGCTGCATGGTGGGATGGACTTAGGGGACGGGATAGTATAGCAATGAAAGAATTTTTCTCTTACTTTTCAAAGAGAAGAGCGAACTAGGTGAGGGGAGGGGTGGGCAGGGAGAAAAGTGCAACAATGAATGAATGGAAATCCAAAATCTCTGTAAAGTTCCATTAAAATTAATAATAAAAAGAAAAATATATTTATGACATAATGTATGTCATTTTAAAAGCAAGGCCTTGTGTCTAAGATTTCTTTCTCATCTCAAAATGTCTGAAATTTTGCCTTTAACCATGTTGACAGGTAGCAAGTATCTGTTGCCTCTCAAAAATTTGAAGGAAACTCTCATATGAGTTCATAACCCAAGTCAGCATGGATGATTAAAAAAAGTAACTTGGAAAAATCTAAAATAAGTAATATGAAGGTGAGAAAATTCTGAGACTTAGCCAATGACTTCAAATAAGATATGTTGGAATTGGAAGTTTTCATAGATCCCCCATCTAGCACTAGAAGAAATCTCAAGTGTAAAGACAGAACTAGTAAACAGCCTTTTCATTCATTTTTAAATTAAAGCAGATGTTCCTTTTGGAAAAGCTAATACTATATAGAAAGTACTTAACTGTGCATGAAAAGATGAATGAATAAACAAACTGTGTACATACATTTGGAACAATATGCAAATAATGTAGAATAGTGATAGATTTGCAAAGCAGCTCATAATGTGATGAATCTAGAGGACATTATGTGGATTGAAATAAGTCAATCTCAAAAGGACAAATATTGTATGAGCCCACTATTGTAAAATGTCAAAAACAGGTTTATAGAGCTCTGGTGGCCTGGTGGCAAGAAGCTGCACTGGAATCCCAAGTCCACTGGCTGCTCTGCAGGAGAAGGATGGGCAATCTCCTTCTGTGTGATTAACTACCTCTGAAAGACCACTGGGGAGGTCAGCTATGCATGTGCTCTGACTCAATGGTAGCCAATAACAACGTGTGTGTGACCCCACATTTCTCCTCATACAGCCCAGCCTCCCGGAT
>NW_006399776.1:9728541-9732552 GCF_000299155.1 Elephantulus edwardii
GGATGGCCAATCCTTCTTCCTAGTCTGTCTCAATGTGAATGTTCAGGTTCTATTATAATCACATAGTGAATTTGAACAGAATCATATTTTCTACTGAGTATGAACTTGGAGCAGGGGGGAGGTATTTATATATGTATACATCAAAGAAATAATTTAGCCCATACCCTTCATTTTATAGGCAGTAAAACCAAGGCTAAAAAAAAAATAGGTGAGTTAATGAAGGCTAGTAAGAAAGCTAGGCTGGATCGCCTGAATGCTCTTTCATTGAATGGATATTTACTGAACATTTGGTGCATAGAGTCCTGGCTTTAGGTGCTCAGGTTGATTACTACAGTAAACAACAACAACAACAACAACAACTGTATTGCTTCTTTTCATAATATTGCCCTAGTGACGTAGTGTGTTACATGTTAGGGCTGCTAACAGAAAGGCTAGTGGTAGTTCAATCCCCTGACAGTCCATGGAAGAAAGGTAGACCACTTCAGAAAGCTGATAAAAGGTTGCTGGGAGTTGAATTAAGCTTGATGGCGGTGGCTTGTGTTTTCCTGGTTTGGCTTCTTAGAACAAGACAGATTGTCCTCTGATTGTTTTTATAAACCACTCGTTCATTCATTGACATTGAGTTAGAACTGACTTATAACCAACCTTCCTGTGGGTTTTGGAGGCTGTAAATTGCAGGGGAAGAGATTTTTTTATCTTCTGGGAAGACACTGGTGGATTTAAACTGCCAGACAGACCTCCTCTTTGGGTTAATAATAGTGTAACTCCCTCTGGACTACACCATTGCATTTATGAAAGCAAATAAACAAACAAACAAATCTTAGTTCCTCTTCCTCTACATTGCTTTCCCACTTGCCAATTGATTCTGATGTTGTGGGTGTTGACATGTCAGATCCAACTCTTAGGGACTCATTTGACAAAGTAGGCCTGCCCCAAAGGGTTGTTTGTTTTGTTTTTTTCTTCTTGTTTTTTTTTTTTTTTGGCTATAGCATTTATGGAAGAAGATTGGAATGTCCTTATCCTGAAGAACTTCTGTGAATTGGAATCACCAATTTTTGATTAGCAGCTGATTCACTGTTACATTATTCGGGCTCCTTGCTTCTGGAAGTTGTTGTTGTTATGTGCTGTCCAGTTGCCTGAGACTCATAGCGACCCAATGTACAACAGCCCTAAACCCTGCTCTATCCTGTGCCAACCTCACTGTCTCTGATACACCTACGACTGTTACCCCAGTCACTGAATCAGTCAACCTCATAGAGGGTCTTTCTCTCCTGCGCTGTCCCTCCACCCTCCCAAGTTTCTGGAAGTAGGATTTCTAAACTCTATATGAACATGTCATTCAGGGAAAACTGGTCTTGGGGAAGCAGGGACGTATCCCGGATCTGAGGCTTGGGTAAGCCTGGCAGCTGGCTTGGCCCCACTTGCCCAAAGTGGAGGGGACAAGTCAGAACCAGACTCCAAGGAGACACAGGGAGCAGGTGGCAGTCAAGGCAGACTATTGGAATTCAAAACCAAAGAAAGTCCGTGATCACTGCAAGTGCTGAATAACAGATAATAACTTATATTTCAGAACCAAGTGTATCACCAGTTGTCAGTAGCACCCCTGTATACTCCTCCACCTCTGCATCAAATCAGCAGAAACTTTAAAAAGATTCTAACAAGTGCAGGTGGGTCAAAGGCATAAATCATAACTTTTATGATCTTGTCACAGGAACATCTCAGTGGGAAAACCCCAAAGGATTTCAAGGAAACTTTCAAAGATAGTGAAACCTGTTTGGGTAGGTTTAAGTGAAATGGTTAGGTGTAGTATTGTAATACACTAGAGAATGCAAATGAATAAGCTTGATGATGTTACGGCACACGCAGGGGATGTGCTTTCGAGTAAAATAAAAGAAAATGAAATTGACAGCTTTGAAGAGCCATAATCAGAATCACTATGTGATTCTGATGAAGAACAAAAAAATAGGAGTTGTCTCTGCACAACCACAGAAGTTAACAATAACAATAAAGTTGAGGGGAGGAGGGGAGAGGAGAGGAGAGGAAAGGTGAGGAGAAGAGAGGAAAGGAGAAGAGGACAGAGAGAGACAGCAAGAGAGAATAAAAATAGTAAAGAATCAACTAAACTAGCATCACAGAAAGAAAAACATCTGCAAGAATCCATCAGGCCCAAAGTAAGAAAAACCCAAAGCTGTAAAATCGTCCAACCCATATGGAGACTGGCAAGAAATGAAACAAGAGATTGAGCTCCTGAGGAGGTAGAGGTGGAACTACTGATAACTGACCAATATGTGTCAACTGCGGTGCCTGATGGGTGTCCTGAACCCAGGCTGATATTTAAAGAAAAAGCAGTCACTTCTCTTAGAGAAGAATTGAAAATGGAAAAATCTTCAAAATTTAAGGCAATGATGTGATGATCAGGAGTTTTAAGAGAGCTTTTTATAAACATTTTTTTACAAAATAGAGACAATACATCTTAAAATGTCTTTTGTTTGTATTTATAAATGCTTTAAAGTTAAAAAATTTGCTTTATTCCAAATTGCATTTTATGTAAATGATAAGAAATTCATGTGGAAAAAAATAATAGTTCTCATGGACATATATCTCCAAGAGATACATCCAACATTTAGAAGACTTTTATTGGAAAGGGATATTTTTACCTTATGGGAGGCACATTTTAAATAGAAAGGGAAAAATGAACACCTTGGTTTAGTAATTACGATGCCTTAATGGTAAGCAGCGGCTCTGCCAATCCTAAAGCACATGCTTAGAATCCACCAACTGCTCTGGGAAAAAAAGATGGACAATTTCCTCCCATGAGATTTACAGCCTCTGAAAAACCCACTGGAGGATCAGCTATGGATTAATTCCGACTTGATGTCACCTAACAACAGCATAATAACAATTTACTACTTTGATTGAAGAGAGGAACATTTACATATAAATATTGGAAATTAAGAAATGGTTTATAAAATGTTTTCCTAAAACAGAATTGAAATAAAAGTATTGACACTGAATTTAGCTTTGGTTTACCGTAAGACATCAGTGTTTTACTTCTAAAGTTTATGACACTTCAAGTTCATTCGATTTCTCTTTGTCTTTGTTTCCTGCTTTGTAAAACATAAATGGGAACTAGTCAATCTCTATTGTAATTTCTTATAATTCTTAATCTTATTCTTAGAAGGATTTGAAAAGCAAGTAAGATACAAAATCCAACAAAACCCATGGCTTTCAAGTCAATTCTGACTTAGCAACCCTACAGAACAGAATAGAACTACCCCAAAGTGTTTTCAAGACAGACTTTACAGACACAGACTGCCACATCTTTCTCCAGCAGAGCTCTTGATTGGTTCAAACCACTAATTTTGTTGTTGTTGATGTTGTTAATAGCTTAGTACTTAAAAATGCACTACCCATTTTTCTTATAAAAACTAGTTTCACTTCAAAATTCTACACTTTCAGGCTAGTAAGTGGTTTAAATCTGCTTTTATTCAGAGGTGAATTGTTCTGTACACAAATTCTAGATGATCTAATGATATTAAGTCAATCCAATTTCTATGAAAACAAAGTGCTTTTGTCATTGTGATGGTCGCTGCTATTGTTTTAAAAATACCTATTTAGGTAACCAAACGCATTTCACAATGGCTTCATGGGGGAAAATGTCACCCATTCAAACTATTTCTTTTACCCCTCAACACATTAGGAGGATTCAATATAGTTTGGATATATATTTGCCAAGTATTCAAAATGCTTCACAGTGGGGGTTTTTTTCCCCACTTGATTGTATTCTTTGTTTTGGTTGCTATTTCATTTTTTTTTTTGTTTTGTTTTAAGAATAAACATAAGATCTTCTCTGTTGACTGAATTTTCTCTGCAAAACAAATCCTTCCCCTTCACTCTGTTCAATTTAAAACCTCATTCTATTCCACTTCATATTTTTAGGACATATAAATTTTTTTAAATAATTTTAATGAGCATTTAGAGATTTTGGATTTCCATTCATTCATTGCTGCA
>NW_006399776.1:9734852-9738333 GCF_000299155.1 Elephantulus edwardii
AACAACAACAACATCTATTTAATAGATACTGTTGTTGTTAGTGCCGTTGAGTTGGTTCCAACTCAAAGTAACCCTGTGTAGAACAGCATGAAACTCTGACCAATCCTTTGCCATCCTCACAATCTCTGTGATGTTTAAGCCCCTTGTGCAGTCACGATAACATCTATCTCCTTGGCAGTCTTCCCTTCCTTCACTGAACCTTTGTTTTTCCATGTGTATTATATTTTTCCCAGCCCTGGATCCTCCAGACAATATGACCATATATGTAAGATGAAGTCTCACCATTCTTGTTTCTAAAGAGTCCAACTGCATTTCCTCCAAGATAGATTTATTTGTACACTGGCAGTCCATGTTATATTCCATATTCTTCACCAGCATCACAATTCAAAGAAATGCTTTTCTGAGCAAGATTTTACTTTTGTGTGATATTAGTGATACTGTGAGATAATTTCTACATTCTGGAACTCTCTTGGTATGGTATGTCATGAATGGTGCTCCTGAGATATGGTCACATATCTCAGGTGGTTTGAAATCAAGCAGTAAGTGAGGGAGAAAGGTGAGCAGGCTTCTTTCATTATGATTGACAGTCCCAGAAACCAGATGCCAAGTAACTATGAGTCTGAAAAGACTTGATGGTGGTGCGTGAACGAGTCAAACCAAATGTTTTTGGTTTTCTTGTAAGGGGTGTAAATATGGATCTTACAGTCAGTTGGTCAGGTAACTGTCCTCCAAATTTCCTGATGTAGATGAGTAAGCACATCCAAGGCTGCATCTGTTTGCTGAAACACTTCAAATGTTATCCTGTCAGTATCTGGAGCTTTATCATTGCTAATTCCTACAAGGCAGCTTGAACTTCCCTCTTCAATATCTTCTTGATCATATGCTAGTCTAGGCAGCCATGTAAAAATATATCCATGGTTTTCAAATTTTGGTATATATCATGATTGCCATAGGACTTGTTAAAAATTAAACTTTTATCTAAGTCTTATTCAAAATATAAGAATAATTGGAAAGTTCTACAGAGAAAATTAGGCTTCATGTTATTATTGTTGTTAGGTGCTGTTAAGTCAACTATGACTCATAGCGACCCTATGAACATCAGATCTGAACCCTGCCCTATCCTTATTATCTCTGTGACACTAAAATCCATCTTGTAGAGGGTCTTCCCTTTCTTTACTGACCTTTCACTTTCTAGCCTGATGTCTCCAAGCAATAGCCCCTCCTGACAACATGCCCAAAGTATATGAGAATAAGTGTCATCAACCTTTCCTCTAAGAAGCATCCTTCTTGCCTACTGTCCAAGATCTATTTATTCATTCTTTTGGCAATTCATGGAATATTTAGTGCTCTTCACCAGCACCACAGCTCAAAGGCATTAAACCTTCTTTCATCTTTATTTACTGTCCAACTCTAAGGTGCATAGCAAGTAGTTCAGAAAACCATGGCTTGGATCAGGCACACTTTAGTCTTTAAACTCTTATCTTTGCTCTTTAGCACTTTTGAGAGGTCCCTGACTGCAGAATTTCCCAATGTAACACCTCTTTTTATTTCCTGACTGCAAGTACCAAACCTAATCCTAATGCTAACCCTATTAGCGCCACGGTAAGGATTTTTGTTTTCTTGATGTTGAGATGTAATCCATAAGGATGGCTGTATTCTTTGATCTTCTGCGGCAAGGGCTTCACGTCCTCCTCCCTTTCAGTAAGCAAGGTTGTGTTATCTGCATAACTTAGGCTGCTGATGAGTCACCTTCCTCTGATTCTGACACCACATTCTTTGTCATAAAGTCCAGCTTCTCAAATATGGGCATCAGGCAGTGTTTTCTCTACATGCTTGTTTAATCTCTATTCTCTAATCATTTGAGAAGCTGGACTTTATGACAAAGAATGTAGAGAATAGAGATTAAACAAGCATGTAGAGAAAACACTGCCTGATGCCCATCTTTCTTGATTATAAACCAGTATTCCCTTGGTCTCTTCAGACAACTAACTGCTTACTGATCTGGGTGTTGGCTTCACACATTAGCAAATTAGTTGTTCTGAGATTATCATTCTTCTCAATGTTAGTCACAACTTCTTATGATGCACACACTCAAATGCCTTTGCATATTTGATACAGCACAAGTAATATGTCTTTATAGTATTCCCTGCTTTCAGCCAAGATCCATCTAACATTAGCAATGATATCCCTCGTGCTACAGCCGCTTCTAAATTCAGCCTGAATCTCTGGCAGTTCTTTGCCAATGTACTGTTCTAGTAGTTTTTGTATGATCTTCAGCAATATTTTGCTTGCATGCAATATTAACGCTATTATTTGATAATTTCCATGTTGTGTTGGGTCACTTTTTTTGAGAATGTTAAAATTCAATATATTATAGCAGAAATATTAGTTTTGTTTAAAATATTGATGTATGTGTCAAAACTTTCTGACTCTTCTTAATCAGGCTTTCTCAATTCAGTTTGTTTCAAAAGGACCCATTGAACTTCTTTGGCTCTTTGATAATCCTTTTTTACTTGAAACTATCCCGCATTTTCTTTAAATGAACATCATCAGAAAATGCCTTCTCTTTCATCTTCCAAATGATATAATTTTTCTATAGTATTTTCCTTTAAGAAGAGTACATTCACAGGTGAGGCTCTATTTCAATATGCCATTTCTGTGTTTTCATAACATCTATGCAGAACTGAGTTGCACTGCTACTCTAAAGGTTGCATCTCTCTGAGGGTTCATATCCACCAGTGCCTCTGCAGAAGAGAGGCAGTCTCCTGAATAATTCACAGCTTTAGATATCCATTCAAGAGTTAGCTATCCTAATTGACAGCAATGACTTTTTAAAAATTTGGAATAAGTGGTAGTGAAAAGACTGGTTCAGTACAGTATAAAACATTTAACTATCAGCTCTGAGGGTTGTTCTAGCTCCAAAATAAACAATTGTTTGCTTATAATTCCCTTTTTGGTGCGTGTGTCCCATGTGTATGCACAAAGAAATATACATACAAAATGGCCAGCATAGGATTTGTTTTCTTTCTGATGACACAACACATTGCTTCAAAGAGAATAAAACAGACTGTACTGACACTGGAAATTCCAAGGTCTTCCTTTTTCCCCTCTGGGTATTCCTTGCTATTTATAAGATTGTCTCCAACCGTGGAACTAACCCATCAGCAGCAGAGTGACTCAGTGAGTGCTGATATGTCATGCTTTAGAAGAGTGTTAAAGTTCTAGTTTCTTATTCCTTCCCACACAGCAACTTCCCCAATAACAGCAACTTGAAATTATATAATACTTATCTGTGCCAGTTTATATAGGTAAAATGGTTTCTACCTATTCAGTACTGAACTCTGTAAGATGGTTCTATCATTATTCCCCCCCCCCCCCCCCCCCCCTGTCAGATAACAAACATTACAGGAAGGTTAATGTGTTTACCCAGGGTCACACACCATACAATTCCTCGGGATCTGAGCTCAAGCATTGAGTTTGC
>NW_006399776.1:9738433-9739930 GCF_000299155.1 Elephantulus edwardii
AGAGAGAGAGAGAGAGAGAGAGGATAAGAGAGAGAGAAAGGGGGGGGATAAGAGAGAGAGAGAGAACACTCTGAGGAGTTCTAGAAGTTCCTGGGAAAACATTTGTTTGGTCTGGTCCACTTTGGTAGTACCATGCCTGGAGTAATACACATTTTCATTTTCCATGGGGAGAGTTAAATATTACTAATGTGGATGGTTAATACTGTGGATCTGTTTAATTTTCATTTTTCTGAGTTCATTTTTTTCTTCAAAAAGCAGATGATAATAAAACCATCTTTACTAAGTAAAATAATATGTACACAGCAGGCACAGAGAAACCTATTTCTAACTTCTTTAAAAGGCAAAGAAAGAACTGAGGAGATTGGATTAATCAGGTCTGTAAACAAATTCTCCCTGGTACTGAAAGAAAAAAAAAATGTTAAAATAATGAAAAAAAACCTTTTAAAAAATGTTCTGGCATTTGTACACACTGGTTCCTGTAAAGTAGGAACTGCTCTCTTCATTTATTATGCTCTTCTTTTGTCTTTCTCCTTATCTTCCTCATCCCCCTTCCTTGTCATCTTCATTTCTTAGTGAAATACTTTTAGGAAAACTCCACTTCGACCCAATTAACTAGGGAAGAAGGATAAGTTTCTACTGAGGTCAAGAAATCTATGGAAATCAAAATACCCCAGAGGATATCCCAGCTGCAAAAAATCTGGCTGAACCTAGAGATGAATATTCTAGAGGGAGGAAGTATGAGGACAACAGAAGTTGCAGATTTTTTCTGACCTGGAACTGACTTTCCCAAGCTCTACTTTGGTTTTATAGTGGATTTCGTTTACTAGAGAGCCATCTTTTGTCCAGGCTATCTTATATTTCCACTTTTGCTCCTTTAGAATCACTCGGGTTGGTTTCAGGCCTGTGTGTTTCACTTATCAACCAAATTTCTGGTTGAAATAAGAAAATACATCATATTTGGTTTTCCCTTTGTATAAGAACAGGAAAGAACGGCTCTGGGGTCAAAGAGTTCTAGGTTGATCTTCATCTTCACTGCCTATTAGATAGGGAACTTGGACATATTTTCTCATCTCTCTAATTTTCTTTATCTGATAGCAAACACCACATTAAACCATTGTGATAACTAAATGCCATAATGTCTGCAAAGCATTAATTTAGGAATGCCACCTGAGATAGGTTTACTGAGTGAAAGCTACTGTTACTACTTTTTAGTCCTTCATTCTTTCTCTCATAAGCACCTTAGTTCTCATCTAATAAGGGTTTCTTAGGTGAGTGAATGATTTGAACAAAACAAAGATATAGTACTAGACAGTGCACATCCAAAAACTTCTCCAACAGGGTAAAAAGGGAGGCCACTGACTGGGAAAAAGTATTCGGTAATAACATATCAGATAAGGGACTTATACCCAGAATTTATGAAATACTTGAGCACCACAACAAGATAAAGGTAAAGAATCCAATAGAAAAATGGGCACAGGATATGAACAGGCACTTCAC
>NW_006399776.1:9741337-9781030 GCF_000299155.1 Elephantulus edwardii
AACAATGAATGAATGAAAACCCAAAATCTCTGTGTTCATTAAAACTAATAAAATTTAATAAAAAAAAAGAAAGAAAAAAAAGGGAGGTCTGTTGGCATAGCCAAAAGGGGTTGCACTGCCAACCACGAGGCCACATCTCTTCAGGGTTTGTATACACTAGCACCTTATCAGGAAAAGGACTATCTACTATTTTGTAATCTTTTCCTCTGAAAACCCACTGGTGGGTCGGCTCTGAGACAGCCTCTGACTGGACAGTGGTGAGTTTTTTAGATTAATTCTTTCTAGAAGCTTGAATAATTTTACTTTTCTTGATTGTATTTTTAGATCGAAATTTAAAAGGGCAATATAGATACGTGACAATAGGGTACTATTGTGCCTTAGCTATGGTAGTGCAGTGGTTAAGCACTTAGCTTCAAACTAAAAGGTCAGTGGTCAAAACCATGTGCCACTTTGCTGGAGGATGATTTAGCAGGGTGGTTTTATAAAGATGAACAGTCTTGAAAACTTTATGGTGCAGTTCTACTCCATCCTACAGGGTTGTTAAAGGATCAAAATGAATCAGAATCCACTTGAAAGTGATGTTTTTGGATATGCTGCATAATTGTCATGATGGATTTGACATCTTACATTAATTTTACTCTTTTCATGACAGTTGAATTTTATATTATTCTTTTATAATTTCATAATTTGGGGGGAAAACCCACAAGGCTTGATTTCCACAAAACAAAAATAACAGCTTTAAAATAGAACAGTTCAATTTAGTCTTAGAAGAAGATATTGAAAGAATATTTAGAATAGCCTTTAAACTCGGAGATTTTGGGTAGTCAAGCACCCCAGTGATAACTAATTTTTTCTAGCTGATTTAGTTATTTTAATTCCATGTCATTAAATAAATATTTCTGAGCACATACTATGCCCTGACATTTGAGATTTAAAAAAGGAATAAGACCCAACTGTAATCCTAGAAAATAATAATAACATAGTTGCAAAAGTGTTGAATATGTGGAAATTGTGCTTTTGAGGAAAATAGCTGTGACCATTTTTGCTTGTAAGACTCAAAATATTCAAAACTCATTTCCATCAAGTTAGAACCGACTCATAGTTGACCTTCCATTGAGTTTTTGGGGGCTGTAAATGACACAGAACAAAAATATTAATCTTTCCGTTGGGGGCTTGTAAAACTAGAAGGGGACAATTTTGTTCATTCCTACTGCATGCTGGTTATATAACTGTGTTTGTATATATTTTTCAGGTTGTTGGTGTACTACTAGGCCCATATTTATTTTACATCTTGTGAATGACAGTCAAGTTTAATGCCCCAAAGCCAGAATCTTGGATGAGCCATTTGTTAGGCCTTCAAACTTCAAACTACCTTTCTCTGTCACACAAGCAGTTGTTGTAATCAAGTTGGCTCCACGCCTAGAGTGGGCTGTGTGACTCAGTGACAGTTGCAATCAGAGCACGGAGTTGGAGACAAAGAAGTCATAGATCAGGAAATCACAGTGACGATGCCCAATTGAGATTGAATGGTTTAATATGAGTTGCCTTATTTTTTAAAGAAATTTTGTTCCCTTTAAATATATTTTGTCAAGGGCACATCAACTCTTGTTACTTTTGCTTTAGATTTAAACAACTTCTGTCCAAGTAATAGTCTTCATCACTACAAAGAATTCTGTACTTAGGAAGAACTCCAAATAGTATAACAACCATCTAACTTTTTCAGATGTTTTATTTAGATTCAGGGGTGGGAGTTTAGGACATTTATAAGACATCACTTGAATGAGGTCCTCTTTAATTTTGACATCTAATCTAGGGTTGTTGTTGTTAGGTAGGTGCATCAAATTAAGTCTGACCCAGAGTGACCCTATGAACAACAATCTGAATCTTGTCCTATCATCTGCCATCCTCACAATCTCTGACACACTCAAGCCCATTGTTGGAGTCACTATGTCAACTCACCTGGCTCAGGGTCTTCCTCCACCTTCCCAAGAATGATGTCCCTCTCGAAGGAATAACCTGTACTCAACAATAGGGGAACAACAGAGACAAACCTAGGGTAGATGCCTTTTTCCCTAATAAGAAGAACTGAACTAAATTACATGGGAAAATCTCCAGGCAAAAACTTTCAAATATTTTAAGTGTTCAGTATGTGTATTTTGTTAAAATCAAGCATTTTAATTTCATACTTACCTATCTAGCTATCATTTGTTACAAATATTCATGGTAAGTGAAATGAAATACACATTTCAACTGATTTGTATTGGTCTACTTTATAGCAAAGATGTGCAAAAACTTAATGAGGAATGAATAAGAGTAGCAGTTGTAGTGGCAATATTACAATTACTTATTTTTTATAACATCAAATTTATTGTAAAACAAAGTAAAAATATTATGGTAGTAAACAGAAGTGGAGCCCACTTCCTAAAAACATGCCTCTGGAAACTCTGAGAAATGACAGTAGTTATAGAGAGGCTTCAAGTGTTTTGTTCATAGGGTTGCTATGTGTCATTCTCGACTCCTCACATGGAAGTGGCTGGTAGATTGAATCACTAATCTTTTGTTTAGCAGTCCAGCAGGTAACAAATACACTACCAGGGAAGAAGAAAACAGTTGTTTCATAGAGCAATGACATCAGTCTGGAGACTAAGGTGTGCCTGATCCAGGCTGGAGTCTTCACAATTGCTTACTGTGTGTCAGAGAAGTGAACAACGACTAGGGGTGATAGAAAGATAATTGATACCTTTTGCGCTGTGGTGCTAAAGAAGAGTATTGAATATACCACGGACTGTCAGGAGAACAAACAAGTTCGTCCTAGAGAGGATGAAACCAGGTTGCTCCTTGGAGGTAAAGATTCAGAGGCATCATCTGACATACTTTGGGCATGTTGCAAGGAGGGACCAGCCCTTGGAGAGGGACGTCATGGATGGAAGAGTGGAGGGGCAGTGCAAGAAAGGAAGACTTTGAGATGGATTGGTACAATTACTGGGGTAATGAGGGTAGGTGTGTCAGAGACAGTAAAGTTGGCACAGGATAGAGCAGATACATAGAGTTGCTATGAGTCATAAGGGACTAGATGGCACATAACAACAATAACACATGTTTTTGTAGCATCTTAACATGGAACACTGGGAGTCTAAATGAGGACATTAGAACAAGTCCTTTAAAGATACCTGAAGGAATACAGTACAATTTGAGAATGATATAATTATGTGAGGATTATATTGTTGTTGTTAGGTGCTGTTGAGTCAACTATGACTCACAGCAACTCTATTAATAATAGATCTGAACCTTGCCCTATTGAACTTTGCCGTATCTTGCTTGCACTATCCTCACAATCTCTGTCATAGTCAAGCCCTTGTTGTAGTTACTGTATTACTCCATCTCAATGAGGGCCTTCCTTTCTTTCACTGACCCTCTTCCTTGACAAGCATATCTTTTTCCAAGGTGTGGTGCCTCCTGACAACATATGGAAATGAAGCAGCCTAGTGACACTTTCTCCAAGACAGATTGCTTGTTTTCTTGACATTTTATGGTACATTCAAAATTCTTGGCCAATAGTATGATTTAGAAGTGACAATTCTTCTTGCATCTTCCTTATTCGTTGCCCAACTTTCACATGCATACAAAGCAATGCAATTGAAAATATGGTTTTGGTTAGGCACATCTTAGTCTTCAAACTGACACCCTTGCTCATTAGCACTTTAAAGAGGTTTTAACAGCAGATATTCGCAATAACATGCCTTTTGATTTCTTAAGTGCTGCTACCATGGGTATCAGCTAAGTAAAAACTTAAAGGAAATGAGGGAGTTAACCATGAAACTCTGTGAATGAAGAACATTTCTAGAAAGAAAGAGCAGACAATGCAAAAATCCAGAGGTCATTGTTTTCTTGTCACCAATTATCTTCTAATTCCAAGGGGTAAAGCTTGCTATTTACATTGAGGTTATTAAAGTCTGCTTTGTGAAGTTGGAAGCAAAAGACATCTTTTACCAACCTTATATCTAGAGTTCTAGCCACTAGTGCCTCAAATATTTCTAATTGTATGGCTCATAAAGTGACCGTGACAAGCCTTGCCCATATTTAATGGATCTTGACTGACTTCTTGAACATACGCTGCCTAGGGGCCAATTTAATAACAAGTATTTTTCCTATTACACACAACAATTTGGAAAGGGATAATTGTCATTCACCATATGGATTTACTAATTATAAAATGGGTGCACTATGAAGATATAATAATTGATGTTTCCCTGGAAATGTAACTAATAAAATTGAAAGTCTAATAACTCAATACTAAGTGAACATTATGGGGGACACACATACACACATACATCTTTTTGTTGGACTTCCCCTCTATATATCTATGTAATGATATTCAAGGTATATGAATTGTATTGAGTGTACTAAATGTCATAGATTGAAGTGTGTTTCCTACAAATATGTATATACGTACATTACAATATAATGTGGGAACTCTGTAAAGATTCCCCATGATCTGATAGACCAAATAGCTATAAAATAATTAAAGGTGGAATATAACATTCCTTGATGTCTTAACAGCCCTGATCGAGTGTAAGGGGATTTTCCTTAGAGTTGGTGTGTAACACCTTTTTTCTCACAAGAGAAAGCTAGTCAATATGGGGTAACTTCAGTACCATTAATAAAGAATCCCCAGGAGTGGAGCACATTCTTTTGCACTCAGGGCCCTGCACTGGGGAACTCCTCCACACTAGGGAAGGCAAAGACCTATGAAGACCTCCAAGGACTACCAGGCTTACAAATGCTGAAGGAAACAAGGACCTTCCTCCAGAACTGACAGATTGAGAGAGAGAGGTTCTTCTGCTAGAACTGACACATTGGATTTGACTTTCTAGCCTCATAGATTCTAAAACACATCCAATAAAACCCCTCACAACTAGACCAATAAACACAATAAAATTAAATGGAGAAAAGATCTAAGTTGTCAAGGATTTACTTTTACGTAACTCTATAATAAATACTTGTGGAAGTGGCAGTGAAGAACTCAAAAGGCATATTTGCATTGGACAAATCTGCTGCGAAGGATATCTTGAGCAAGAATGTGTTTTGAGGACTAAGGTATGCCTGATCCAAGTCATGATATTTTCAAGAGCTCTGCTGGCATAGTCTGTAGGGAGTTGCTCTGGTAATCCAAAAATAGTGCCTCCCGGTGCTTCTAATCCACCAGAGGCTCTGTGGGAAAAAGATGGACAATCTCCTCCTATGTGATTTACAACCTCTGAAAATCTATTGAAGGGCCATCTGTGAGTTCGTGCTGATTCCATGGAAATGAGTTTTGTTTTTGTTGTTTGTATAATAAGTTTGGACAATGAATGAAGAAAATTAAAGAATCGATGCTTTTGAATCATGGTGTTGACAAAGAATACTGACTGTACCAGGGACTACAAAAGAATGTAACCTTACTTGCAGAAAGTAAAGAAGACTTGCAATACTTGCTAATACAGAATGGATTGCATGTCAACATAAAACACAAATCCTAACCACTGGACCAATAGGCAACAGCATGATAGCTGGAAAAAAGATTAAAATTATCAATTATTTCTTTTTACTTGGACCCTGATCAACATCCATGGTAGCAGCAGTCAAGAAATCAGAAGATAAAGAGCAATGATGTCAGTTTAAAGACTAAGGTGTGCCTGATCCAAGCCATTTTTTCCCCCAATTGTTTTGTCTGCATCTGAAAATTGGATCATTAATAAGGATGACAGAAGAATTGATGACTTCAAATTGTGGTATGGGAGTTGGTATGTGCCATTGAGTTGCATGTGACTCATAGTGACACTGTACACAACAGCTCTGAACCTTGCCCGTCCTGAGCCTTTCTCACGGTCTGCAACACACATTTCCCCATTGTCACAGTTACTATCTCAATCCATCTCATCGGGGTCTTCTTCTCCTGTGCTGACCCTCCACCCTTCCAAACATGATGTCCTTCTCCAAGAATGCTCCTGCCTGGAAACATGCCCAAAGTATGTGAGTCAGAGCTTCAAACTTCTTGCCTTCAAGGAGCTACCTGGTTTCACCCTCTCCAGGACAGACCTATTTGTTCTCTTGGCAGTCCATGGTATGTTCAATACTTTTCTCCAGCACCATAACGCAAATTTATTCTTCTTCGGTCATCCTTAGTCATTGTCCAGCTCTCTGATGCATAGCAAATAATTGCAAAGACCATGGCCTGAATCAGATGCACCTTAGTCTCTAGACTAACATTGTTGCTCTTAAGCACTCTGGAGAGGGCCCTCCCAGAAGATTTTCCTAGTGTAATTTGTCTTTTGATTTTCTGACTGCTGGTGCTATGAGTATTGATTATGGATCCAACAAGTTGAAATGGTTAACAATTTAAATCTCTTCTCCATCTATCATGGTGCTGCCAATTGCTGCAGTGATGAGAATCTTTATTTTCTTGAGACAGAGCTTCAAACCATATTGAAGACTACAGTCATTGACTTTCTTTCTGTAGCAAACACTTCAGGTCCTCAGTTTCGGCAAGCAAAGTTGTGTAATCTGCATAATGCAGGCTGTTGATGAGCCTTCCCTCAATCCTGATGCCATACTCCTCCTCATAAAGTAAATGAGCATGTGCAGAGGCCATGCTACTCTTCTCTGTATTGTTCTAATTTTAGGATATGTTGCCGCCAAAGTGAGCACAAACCACGATACTGGAGTAGAGTAAGGAGTATATCATGGACTGCCAAAAGAACAAGCAAGACTGTCTTGAAGGAAGTGCAATCAGGGGCCTCCTTAGAGGGAAGGCTCATGAAACTTAATCTCACATACTTTGGGCATGTTGTCAGAGGCAGTCTTAGGAAAATGATATCAGCCTGGAAAAGGTCCGGTGTCCAAGAAAGAGATGAAATCCTTCAACAAGATGGATTGACACAGTGACCGTGAGATCATGAGGATGGTGCAGGATGGGCCACAATTAGTCTGTTTATTATAGGGTTGCTATGAGTCATAGTGAACCCAATGGAACCTACCACCACCACCGCCACCAAGCCACCAAAAGAAAAAACAGATCTATTTTGGAAAAAGTGCAGCCAGCAATCTCCTTGAAAGCAAAGATATTGAGATTTTGTCTCACATACTTTGAGCATGTTAGTAGGAGGGGCAATTCCTAGAGAAGGATGTGCTACTTAGATAAAGAGAGGGTCAGCTAAGAAGAGGACGAGCCTCAGGAAAGAGATTGACAACAAAGGTTATGAGAATGGCACAAGTTTGTGCAGGGTTTCATTCTGTTGCATATATACATAGGGTTGCTTTGAATCAGAGCCAACTGAATGGCACCTAATAACAAGAAACAAAAACTGAAAGAGAATAAGTATCTATTTGTCCAAGTCATGCACTTGGGCTGCCTCCGTAACATCAGGACTATATCTGGCTGTCTGGAGGGAGTTGCACTGCTAACCCAAAGGTGGTGCCTCTCTGTGATTTGAATCAATAAACCAAGGGAGAAAGATGGGCCATCCCTTCCCCTGTAATTTCGTGCTTCCCCAAAACCCAGTAGAGGGTAAGCTATAACTTGGCTCAAACTTGATGCCAATGAGAGAATTTGATATAACAAAGCATTAAACAGTTTCAAATACAGAAATTCTATATCAAACCAGATCATAAACTCTGGAATAAAATAAAAAAAAAAACCCTTTGTGACTTTGTAGCATCATTTATATGAATAAATACTGATAAATTATAATCAGTATCACACACACACACATACACACGCATTGTTGTTATGTACTGCTGAGTCAGAAATTATTCATAGCTGACCCTCCAGCAGTAAATCATATGGAAGGAAGATTGCCCATCTTTCTCCCATGGAGAAACTGGTGGATTTGAACCACCTCCTTTGGGTTTGGTAGCTCAACTCCTTATGATTAAACCCTCAGAGGTCCTTCCTACATATAAGGGAAGGGGAAAGTAACTGCAATTCCAATCTATAAAATATGATTCCCAATTTAGAAATCCATATACTTCTTACCTAGAGAAAGAGGACATTCTTATGTAAATCATACTCATTGTTCTAAAATATATTGAATACCCAGTCTTAGAACATACCATGGCAAGGACTATGCAAAAACTGTAATAAAAGAATTCTGCTTAGAGAAGCAGCACAACATAAAAACATTGACAGTAATACAAACCATCACACACTGAGGGTTTATGCTTACACAGGGAGTGTACCAAGGACCTATACTGCATTATTATAACATTTAGTCCTATGAAGCATGTGCTTCTTCTACTAATGGATAAGAGAAGCTATTCTACACCTCAGAACTGACTCACAGCTATCCTTTCATTGGGTTTTCAGAGGCTGTAAATAGTTTAGGGGGAGATTGTCCATCTTTCTCTGTAGGAACCACCTGCCTTTGGGTTGGCAGCACAACTTCCTATCCACTGGGCACCAGAGCTCCCTAGTCCTCAGAGCTAGTAAATTCTGATCTAAAATTCAGGTATTCTGTGGTTTGGAGGGTAGTCCTTTGTATTGTGTTGCTTGAGAAGGATCCAGAATGCAGAGTGTAGGAGAAAGAGAAGCAAGTTTGGGGTCAAATGAGACTTGGATTTTCAATTTTATTTCTTTCTTCTGTAGCCATGGCCAAATTACTTAACCTTTGAGACTCATTTCTTGATGATAGTAATATCTACTTAGCCAAATTGTCATAAGATTAGAGAGAATGTCTATGCCTGGCATATAGTCCATAATTAATAAATATAGGTGTTGTGATTTAGCTGTTATCTACGAGTCTAAACAGACTCATTGAGGAAGGGATTGCTGCCAAACACAGAGTGTGCATAACTTCCTTTTCTCATTAACCAAGACTACTGATAGCTACTGCATAACTTTTTCATAGACTCCAGTGTCTTTGCTAGGGCAGAGAAGGTCATGGGGTGTGCATTCCTTCTGTATTTAGTAGCTTCTTTTGCACAGCTTGGAAAATGAAGCCCATTTCTTTAATTTACACCAGAGCCCTTGGCACAGTGTAAAATCTTCCTCCAGAGGAAACAGACAACAAGCTAAAGTTCCAAGGAGGGAGGAACAATTAGCTAATTCATAAGCAGTATACTCTTTTAGCCAAGGATAGGCATTTGTTAGTTTAAATAACACCAAACCAGGTTTATCGATGCCTTTGGAGAAAAATGCACCTTAAAGATAAGATTCAAACCATAAGCTATAAAATGAATATTTAGGGATGGTTGGTATATAAATATACTTTAGGATTTACCTAGGGGATTTTTGCAAGTTTTTTAATAAGTCCCCAAACAGAAAAAACAAACCTAAAACAAGTTATTCTAAACAATGAAGTTACAAACAACATCCCACCTGTGGCTCTAAGGGAGAAAGTCCCTTTTAAGATTTATAGCATCATTCACACTCATATTTATCATCACTTTGTTCACGATAGCAAGGAGTTGGAAACAACCCAAGTGCCCATCAACAAACGAATTGATAGAGAAGCTGTGGTATATTCACACAATGGAATACTACACTGCATTGAGAAACAAAGGAACTCATGCAATATTATTCAAAATAGGTGAGCCTGGAGGACATTATGCTAAGTGAAATATCTCAGTCACACAGGGACAAATACGGCATAGAGCCACTGTTGTAAAACAGGACTGACCTCTGGGTTGGGGGGAACTGAGAAAGATGGGTTCAATAATGTATACTGCATTGAAACAGAAGAGGCAGAAATGGTTTAAAAGAAATATGTGATTAGGTATTATTGTCATGACAGGAGTCCAGAACGAAGGCTGCATAGTGAAGTGGACCTGGGGGGGAGGGATTGTAAAACAATGGGGGAAACTTTTCTTTTACTTTTCCAAGAGGGTAGTGTACTGCGGGGCGGGGAGGTGTGGGCAGGGAGAGAAGTGCAGCAATGAATGAATGGAAACCCAAAGTCTCTGTAAATTTTCATTAAAATGAATAAAAAAAATGATAAAAATATTAAAAAAATATTTATAGCCTCAGAAACCCATTGTGTCGTAATGACACAATGACAATGAGTTCGAGTTTTTTTGTTGTAGTTTTTTAAACTAATGAATATCCTAGTGACTGTACAGGAGCTAATATTGCAAGTCAGAGGTGGGAGAGATCTCAGAGCTCATTTATTTAGCTCCTCCTTTTCTTTTTTTTTAAAGCTTGAAAACTGAAACCTAGAGAAGGGAAGTTCTGTGGCCAGTTCCACATAGTACAGTAAATTATATCTCATCTTGACTTTCTGCTGGATGAGGTGATGGGCTTGTAGGAAGCACAGTGTGTGAGGTTTCTTAAAGCCAAGGGCCTTCCTAAATTTAGATTTGGCTCCTGCTTATATAATTTTCCTTGTGTTTTCAATTATTTATACAAATATATTATTTATATATGTCTGGAACTTGTGCTTTTAGCACTCAATAAACAGGAATAATTTATAGACCTATCGAGTACTTCCTGTCTTTACCTTTCAGAGTAGGTGCCTTTGCATTGTCGATTGATTGTTGTGTTTCAGCCCTGTGCCACTTCCTTTCTCATCAGTCTCGCAGCAGTACTTAACTAGCCAGAGAGAGTTATGTTACCATCAAGCTCCATCTTCATATTGACAAGCCAAAATCCGGGTTAATTATGCTCCGAGCTGTTTCCCAAGCATAGTTGGCTCAGTGGTTGGGCTCCGCACTGCATCATTCTTAGGTAGAGTAAGACTGAAAGAGGAAGCCGACTCTCAGTACTAAATAGAAATTGCTCTGGTTTCAAGTTTCTGTTTTGCCTCTGCTTTCCCCCTCAGCCCCTCCAAGCCTAATTCTTGACTCACTCCTTCCTCCACACTCTCATCACCTTTCCCCCCTCCTGCTGCCTTACACTGACCTCACAGACAGGTGTGTTGTGTCCCCATGATTTGTAACGAGGGCTTTGGACTCTAACTACTGTCAGAAATTATTCCTGCCTTTGTACCCACCCACCTTGCTCATTTCTAGGTTGTTACCTTTGTTGTTAGGTGTCATCGAGTTTACTATGGCTTAGAGTGACACAATGAACAACAGATTAGAATTTGGCCCTATCCTGTGCATTCCTCACAATCTCCACCATGCTTGAGCCTTTGTCAAGCAATCTTGTTGAGGGGGTCTTCCTCTCTTTCTCTGACCCTCCACCTTTCCCAGCATGATGTCTTTCTCCAAGGACTGGCCCCTCCTGACAACATGAGAAGAAATCTCACCATCCTTGCCTTGGAGAAGCACACTGGTTACACTTCCTCCAAGACAGATTTGTTTCTTTTTTTGGCAGTCCACAGGCCATTCAATACTCTGCCACACCAGTTTAGAAACAATTCTTCTTTGATTTTCCTCATTCATTGTCTAACTTTCAGATACATATGAAACAATTTAAAAGACTATACCTTGGATTGGGCACAGCTTGGTGCTTAAAGTGATATCCTTTCTCTTTATCCCTTTAAAGAAGTCCAGATATTACCCTCAAATTACTCTTCTTGTCCTTGAATCTCATTTAATTTCCAACCTTTTCTAGAATTCCCTGGGTCACACAAGACTGAATGAATGCTACTGAAAAGTGCTAACCAAGGAGGTACCCCCAAAGAGTGTAAAGTAAATTTTTGAAATGAAGGCTGAAAGGGATTCATTCCCATGAGCTCAACACTGCTCATGGTGGTGGTGCAACCTCTGCTCCCTAACCTTATCTTCATAGTCACTCAACTTTCACTGGAACAATTGCAAAGGGGTCCTTGTTTGTTTCTTCCTGGGCCTGACAAATAGATTTCTGTATTCACAACAGAAGCTCTGAGGGTGTGGTGATTTATGTGTTGTGTTCCCAGCTGAAAATTCAGTGGTTTGAATCCAACAGCCACCCTAGAGAAAAAGATGGTTAGTATCCTATAAGATTCCTAGTTGTAAAGAAAATGGATGGAGGGTCACTATGAGTCTACAATGACTTTTGAAAGTATGTTTTGGAAAAGTTAATTATTGCGAGGTACATGAACTTTCCCTCCATGAAGAAGAAAGAACAAAATTTGCAATCTGGCAGGGGTTGGACCTCTTTTGCTTTTCAAAAGCTTGAGGGTCTTGGCCTTGGACATGACTTTTATCAGATTGTCTTTGTCTCTTTGTAATCAACAGCTGAAAGCCTTCCTCAGATCATCTACTCTGCCTGTACAAAATGACCTTACCATAATCATAAGTGCTTATAAGAATGTCAGCCGCACACACAATTATCCACAACTAGGGTCATGTGGCAAGACTGCTGGGATATATATCAGCAAAATAATTCTCATGAAAAAGAGTCGTTGAAATAAATAACTCTTTTCTTGGCATTATAATTTATTTTTTATCTCAAGGTGTGTGCGTAATAGTCAATCATGGTTATATATATATCAATATCACTGTACCCTGGATGATGGCGGATAGGTGGATGAAGGAGTGATGACTGTATTCCAGTGAAAGAAGCAGAACTCTTCAGGCCTGATTTTGTTCACTCTGAGAATTTTTCTGATACTTTCTATGTATATTAAGAACCCTGACAGCAACTTTAAAGGATTAAGGATTAACTGGGATGTTCTTAGGTGAAATTGACTGGCCACATACTCTCTTGCTTGTTATTTTTTTGTTTTTTGGGGTTTTTTTTCCTCTCCAGCTCACGTCACTGAGTAGATGCCAGAAGGTTCTAGTGCTCTGTAGATTCAGCTAGATGGCTAGAAAACACCACCCAGGACTAGCTGAGTATGCCACTGTAGTAGTAGTAAACACCATTTAAAAATGAAGGAGAGGAATCTGGGAAGGATAGTATAAATGCAAAGTGTTTATCTGCCTACAAAGTGTGCCTCAACTCCATGTTTAAAATATTTTAAATTATAAGAGTGATTTATATTCACAGAAAAATTTTCAAAATATCACTCTCTCAGTCACTGCCATGGTTCTGACAGAGAGAGACCCTCTGTCAGGTTTCTGAGGCTGTGCGTCTTAATGGAAGGACACCACTGCCCATGTTTCTCCTGAGGAGCTCCTGGTTAATTGGATTGCTAGAGTTACACAGCCTTTTAGGTAGCAGTGCAACACATCATGGAAAAGTTCCCTAGTCCCATGCTCTTGAGTAACCTCTGCTAAGAGTTTGTTAGAGGGTTTGGATAACTTGTGCTTTGAGTCAAAGTTTACAGAGGGAGTTGTTTTTCCATTCAACCATTCATACGCATTTTGCCTTATGACCGTAATTACAGTCCTCACATTGCAGAGGCACTTTTCCAGCTTCTTCTCTATGATTCTTATTTCTATTCATCCTTCTATCCTAGTCTTTCCTACCTACTAAGCTTTCTCCTTGGGCATATGCTGCCCTTTTGATCTTGTATGGTTGATGAGTCCAAATGCTGGGTACCTCTCACTTCACTGGTGTTATTGTTCACTTATAAACCTGTCTTTCTTTTGCCTTCAAGTTGGGATGAGTTTTGTTTCTGCTGTCAGTTTCTTATTTACCACTTTGTTGTTGTTGTTATGTGTCATCGAGTCGCCTGCAACTCATAGTGACTCTAAACCCTGCTCTCTCTTGTGCCAATCTTATTGTCTCTGACACACCTTCCTCCATTACCCCAGTCACTGAATAAATCCATCTGATCATTTTAGGGGTATTTAATTCATATGCAGCTAGTCATCTGAATGGGCAAGACTAAATTAGAGTCAAATTAGAAAAGCAGCTTTTTCCTTGCCTCTCAAACCCTCTCTGCAGATTTCCCTTGAAAAACTTCAGGAGAGTGTCTTGGGCTTTCCCCCACCACATCTAAATCTTAAAATGTCTTATCTTCGAATGGATTTAAAAATTCAGTAGGATCAAAATACAAAGTTCTTTCCCACATTCATTTTAAAACTTCTCTCCTTACTCAACTTCAGACATGAGTCTGGGCCACGAGCCTGCAATGAGAAAGAAATGTATGACCTGGGTTTTGTTCTCTTCCACACTGCTTTTCCATTTCTCTGGGATCCCCACTGAACCTTGCTGCTCCTGCTCCTCCAGGGCAGGACCTAGAAGGTATAGGATAAGATGCAAAAGGGTTGGAGTTTTTGATAGAGTTGGATGGCTGTTATGTAACCTTGAATCTGTGCCCTCTGGGTGGTGGTACCAATGCTCGCTTGTTCTTAAATGGGAGATCCTGTGGTGGAGGTGGTGGTGGTGCTGGTGGTGGTGGTGGTGGTGGTGGTTTTTTTAAAAGACATTTCCTCTGCCCAACAAGGAACTTCTGTTCTCTGCTCTTGAAACTCTGTTGCAGGAGATATTCTCTCAGGCTAACCTCGCTCACAGAAGGTACCAACTCTTACACAGCACTTTGTGGAAAAAAATCTTTTCAAGATGGCACAAGCCTGATTACCTTTTTTTTTTTTTTTATGATTACTTAGCCCATGGGAAAAGGAAACATTTCTTAAAAAAAAAGAATAATGACTCATTGTGATCAAGTTGGAACTGAGTCCCAGCTGACCCTCCATTGTGTTTCTGAGCCTGTATACATCTCACAGAAGATTTCACACCTTTTTCCTTTGGAGTTGCTGTTGGATTCAAACCACCAGAGTTATTCAGCCTTTGGGTTAGAAGTGCAACCCCCTATGAGCTACATTATCAGAGTTCTCTCATAAATACTATAGATCTTATCAGTCTCAGGCAGAAGTGTGCTTTATTTACTACTTTGGAGCTAGTTCTTCTCTGAAAAGCACATTTTAGACAACTTGCATTGTTGTTTTGTGCCACAGAGTTGGAACAGATTCATAGCTGACCTTCAGATGGGTTATCAGAGGTTTTAAGTTATACAGGGAGCAAGTGCCCATCTTGTTCCTGCAGAGAAGCTGTTGGATTCAGACCTCCTGCCTTTGGATTTGCTTTACTACATAGGATACCAGCATGAATATTATTTTTTGTTTAAATTCACATTGTGTTTCTTATGATCATTCCCATATATTGTATCTTATAAAATTAATCACTTTTGTTCTATGCACACTATTACCCTGTCTTTTCAAATCTCCACTGTATTATTTCCACCCTCCCCACTTTCAGCTCCCCTACCCCCCTTCCGTTCTACTCATCTTCCTGTTTTTTCTTCATTTTTTATGATAATGGTCTTATGCAGTATTGGTCCTTATCACCTGAGTTAGTAATAATCTCTAGCCTTTGCCAGGTTGTATGGTATTTTTAAAAATTCTTGCTCCTGAGTGCTACATAGTATTCCATTGTGTGAACGTAATAGAAGTCATCCTTTTACTAGTCTACAATACCGCACCATACGATTGTTTTGAGTTTTCTGTTATTACAAAGCAACAGTAAAATGTAAGCCTTTATATTCCTTTGGAAATATAAATGTAAGATAAATTCCTAGAAAGGAAATGATTTTTAATTTTAAAATTTCAATATTTGTTGCCAATCTGCCAATGAATGTTTTTCAATTTGTATGTGAATTATAATTGCTGTTGTTGTTGTTAGATACATTCAAATCTCCTACAACTCATAGCAATCCTATGAATGACACCTCTGAGCCTTGGTTTATGTTGTGCCATCCTTACCACCTCAGACGTGCTTGAGCTAATTGTTACAGTGACTATCTTGTTGAAGGTCTTCCTCTCTTTCTCTGACCCTCCGCCTTTCCCAGCATGTCTTTTTCCAAGGACTGGCCCCTCCTGACAATATACTCAAAGTATGTGAGACCAAGTTTCACCATCTTTGACTGTAAGGAGCTCTAGGACTCTAAGGTTGCTCTATAGAGTCTAGAAACTCTAAGATTGCACTTCCTCCAAGACAGACTTGTTTGTTCTTTTGGCAGTCCATGAGATCTTCAGTACTTTTTTGGCAACACCGCGGTTCAAAGATACCAATTCTTCTTCTGTCATCCTTATTCTTCAGTGCTTAGAATATAAACTATTACATCCCTCCCAATCAGGGAATTTAAAACACCTTTCAGATGTTTTGTCATCAACCTGATAGATTAAAAAATGGCATGTTTATCTTTTCAGATATTGATTGATCCTTTGCATGTTTTTTTTCTGAATTAGCTGTTGATATTCTTTGTCCCTTTTTATAGTAATAGTTTTAATATTTTAATATTTCTTTTTTGTTAAGGAAATGTATTTTTTTCTAACACATGAGATCCAAACATTACCTCCAGCTATTGATTGACTCATTGACTGATTGTTTCTTTTCTTTTTTTCCTATAAAGAAGTTGTTGGACTTTTTTTTTAGTAAATTTTTCTTTTAGCCTGGTTTGCTTACAAATTTTATATACAGTTGTTTTTCATACCAGATCTTTCTAGTTTCCTTTACCCACTTCTCCCTCTACCCATCAAATTGTGTGATCCTATGATTACCCCCTGCCCATCCTCGCCTTTCTTTTCCTACCCTCCTACCCCACCTTGGATCCGCATACCTGGTTTTACTAGTTATCTTTATAGTTCTACAATAATGGCCTTATGCACTATTTATTCCCATGGAACTGAGTTAGTTCACTTAGCATAATACTCTCCAGTCCCTCCCAAGTTAAGTAGTAATTTTCAAAAGCATTGCTACTGTACGCTGTGTAGTATTACATTGTGTGAATATACCACAATTTCTCAATCCATTTGATTGTGTTTGGACATTTGCACTGTTTCCATGTTTTTGTGATGGTGAATAATGCTGCTATGAACTTGGTGAACAAATCTCCATTTGTGTCTCAGTTCTAATTTTCTTGAGGTATATTCCAAGCAGTGAAATAACTGGGCCATATGGAATATTTATGTTCAGCTTTTTGAGGAAATGCCAAACTGCCCTCCAGAGTGGTTGTACCGTTTTACAATGACACCAACAATGTATAAGGGTTACTATCTTTCCATGACCTCTCTAACATTTATTACTTGCTGCTTTGTTAAACTTTAACACTGCTACTGTAGTGCGATGGTATCTCATTGTGGTTTTGATTGGTATCTCTCTTATTGCCAGTGATTTTGAGCATTTCTTCATATGTCTGTTAGCCATTCAAAAATCTTCCTTGGTGAAAGATCTTTTCATGGGTTTTTTTGGCCCATTTTGTGAATGGATTATCAGTCTTTGTTTTGAGACCCTTGTCTGAGAAGTTATTGCCAAATGTTTTTCCCAGGTCAGCAGGTTTTCTTTTTACTTTATTGGAAAAGATTTTTAATGCACATTTTAAGGTCCCATTTATCAATTTTATCTTCTCCTGATTTGTGTTTCTCTTGCTGCACTTGTCAGCCTTTTTATAACATGAGCTTGATCCTACTTTGTCTCTTATGAACTTTATGGTTTTGGGCTTTACCCCTAGGTTTCTGATCCATCTTGAGTTGGTTTTTGTGTATGGTAAGAGGTGTGCATCCTGCTTCAGCTTTCTATAGATAGTAGTCCAGTTTTGCCTGCACCATTTGTTGAAGAGGTTGTTGTTTTTCCATTTGATAGGTTTTGTTTCCTTGTTGAATATTGACCATAGATAGATGGATTAATTTCTGGGTTCTCAATTCTTTTCCATTGGTCTATTTGCCTGTCATTGTATCAGTACCATGCTGTTTTGGTTGTTACAGCTGCGTAGTAGGTTTTGTGATCAGGGAATGCTATGCCTCCCATTTTATTCTTATTTTTCAGAAGTGCTTTGCTTTTTCGGGGTCTCTTTCTTCTTCAAACAAACTTGCCAATTGCCTTTTCTATCTCTTTGAAAATTGAGTTTGGTGTCTGTATTGGGATTGCATTAAACATGTAGATTGTTTTAGGAAAGAGTGTTAGTTTTACTATTTTGAGTGTTCTAATTCATGAACAGAGAACATTTTTCCATTTTTTAAGGTCTTTTATTGTGCCTTGTAGAAGTGTTTTGTAGGGCTTTTTTGTACAGGCCTTTTGTGTCTCTAGTTAGGTTTATTCCTAAGTGTTTTAATTTGTGGTTGGCTATCACTGCCTCAACAACATGCTTCTGAAAACTCTATAAACTTTGATAAATGAAGATAGTTATAGAAAGGCTTCAGGCCTTTTGTTCATAGAGTTGCTGTGAGTTGTGCTGGACTCGACAGCTATCAACAACATTATAAATGGTATTGCTTTCTTGGTTTCCTTCTCTGTGCTTTCTTTGTTACTGAAGAGGAATCTCATTGACGGATTTTGTGTACTGCCATTCTACTAAATTGGTGTACTAGCTCTAACACGTTTTTGTTGTTGTTGTTGAGTCCTTGGGGTTTTCTGTGTATAGTATAATATCATCTGCATGTAGCGACAGTTTCACCATCTCTTTTCTGATCTGGATTTCTTTTAATTCCTTCTCTTGTCGTATTGCCCTAGCAAGTACTTCCAATACAATATTGACAGTGAACATTCTTGTTTGGTCCCTGTTCTCAAGGAGAATGTTTTCCTTTTTCTCCATTGAGAATGATACTGGCTCTTGATTTTGTGTATATATTTTTCACTATATGAGGAAATTCCCTTCTATTCTAATTTTGCTGAGTGTTTTTATCAGGATAGGGTATTGGAAAATGCCTTTTCTGCATCAATTGCTAGGTTCAAGTGGTTATTATTTACTTTGTTAATATGATGAATTATGTTGATTATTTTTCTTATGTTGAACCTGTTATGAATCCCACTTATCATGATCAATTAATTTTTTTATGATCAATTAATTTTGATAATCTGTTGGATTCTATTGGCCAGTATTTTGTTATGGATTTTTCATCTATATTCATGAGAGATATTCATTTGTAGGGTTTTTTTCTTTATAGTATCTTTGCCTAGTTTTGGTGTTAAGGTTATACTTGCTTCATTGAATGACTCTAGAAGTGTTCCTTCTTTTAATCGTTTTTAAATATATCAAACAGAATTGGTGATAGATCTCAGAAAGTTTGGTAGAATTGAGCCATGAAGCCTTCTGGTTCAGACTTTTCTTATGGTGAAGTCTTTTTATGACCTATTCAATTTCGTCTTTTGATGAGTCTGTTTAAGTGTTCTACACCTGTTTGAGTCAATCTGGGAAAGGTATGAGCATTGTGTATAGTATTACATAGTATTCCAATAGTATAGCTTTCATTTCATTTGGTTCTATGGTGATATCATCTCTATCATTTCTTAATTGAATTATCTCTATCTTCTCTCTTTTTTGTTTTGTTAAGTTTGCCAGTGGTTTGTCAATTTCATTGACCCTTTTGAAAAACCAGCTCCTGGTCTTATTGCTGGTTTCAGTTGTTTTTCTGTTTTCTATCTCATTGATTTAAGCTCTTGTCCTTATAATTTCCTTTCTTCTAGAGGCTGTACAATTAGATTGTTATTCTTTTTCCATTTGATGTAAATGTTAAACTAATTGATTTTTCTTTTTTCTTCCTTTTTTATATGTGTGCCTATAGCTATGAAGTCCCCTCTGAGGACTACCTTAGCAATATCCCAGAAGTTTTGGTGTGTTTTGTTTTCATTTTCATTTGTTTCAAGGAACTTTTAAAATTTCATTTTTTATTTCTTTTATAACCCAATGATGTTCTAACAGAGAGTTATTTAGCTTCCACATGGGTGGTTTCATAATCCTTACCCTCATGTGGGTAATTCCTAGTTTTATGGCATTGTGATCTGAGAAGATACTTTTATTATTTCAGTGTTTTTATTTTGTTGAGGCTAGCTTTGTGCCCCAATATATGATTGATTCTGGAGATTATACCATGTACATTTGAGAAGAAAATGATTTAAATTTTAGTTGGGTGCATTACCCTGAATACGTCCATGAGGTTGAATTGTGTAGGTTAGATCTTCTGCATCTTTTTAAGTTTCTTTTGAGTTGACCTTTGCTTTCATGATAGTAGTGTGTTAACATCTACTACCACTATTATGGTGCTCTTTCTTTCTTCAATTCTGTTAACTGTTTTTTGTAAATATACTTTGAATGTCTATCATTTGGTACATAAATGTAGACCAATGTCATGAATTCTTGATCTAGTGTGTCTTTAATCAGTATGTCTTTTATCATGGTTTTCATTCTAAAGTCTATTTTATTAGAGATTAGTATTGCCATTCCTGTGTTGTTGTTTTTATTTTTTTTGTGGAGGCCACTTACTTAGTATATTTTTTCCAGCCTTTGATTTTGAATCTGTCTTTCTCTCTGTTTCTTAAATGTGTTTCTTGTAGGCAGTATATTGATGGGATTTGTTTTTTCATTCATTCTGCTACTCTTTTTCTCTTAATTGGCACAGCTAGTCCATTCACATTAAGTATGATTATTGTCAGGCTAGGTTTATCATTGCCATTTTGCTGTGTTTCTTTTTCTGTCATTTCTGGTTACTATAGTCCATCTACTTTGCTTGGTGTCTCTGTGTGAAGGACTTCCCTTAAAATTTCTTGTAGTTTTGGTCTTGTTTTCACAAATTCCTTAAGTGCCTTCTTTTCGGTGAAGGACATAATTTCTCCTTCATATTGATGCATTGCTTTGGTGGGTATAGGATCCTTGGCTGGCAATTGTTTTAGCTTTCTGTATATGCTATCGGATTTTCTTCTAGCTCACATGGTTTCTGCTGAATTTAAACTAATTATTTCCCCTTTGTAGGTTTCCTGCTTGTTTTTCTAACACTGCTTTTAGTATTCTATCCTTATATTTTAGTTTGGAGAATTTGAGTATGATATGTCTTCATGTTTTTCTTTTTGAGTCTAGTCAATTTGGTGTTTACTGTGCTTCCTGAATGTGAGTTTCCCTGTTCTTCATAACACTTGTAAAGTTTTATTTTAGTACTTCTTCCACAATTTTCACAGTGATTTCTCTGTCTGTGTCATGTTCTGGAATTCCAATCATAAATATGTTGTTCCTTTTGATGTCAACCCACATGATTCTATTGTTTTATTTTTTTATGTTTCATCTCTGACTTTTCTTCTAGTATGTTTCCATTGAGGCTCTGTCTTTTAGCTCACTGTCTCTCTGTTCCATCTCTTCAGTTCCACTTTTTTGTCTTACTAGCATGTTCGACATTTTACCATTTTGGTCTTAATATTTTGGATTGTATTTTTATGCTTTTCTGTTATTTTCAGTACTGTGTTGGCTTTATCCTTTCTGTCTTGTGATGGATTTTTAGATTCTTATATTTCTTCATCTATACTTTCAATTCTTTCTTCCATCTTTTGCATTTTCACCCGTAGTTGTTCAAGCTGCTCCTCATCAATACAATTCTTCTGGATCTCTGTCTCAAGTATTCTCTCTCTTAAAGGCTTCCAGTGTTTCTTCCATCATTTACCCCTTTTTCTGTAGCTGTTCAAATAACTCCACATAAAAATATTTCTTCTGGTTCTCTGTATGTGGGGTATTCATTGGGTCTGCTTTTTTAGGAGAAAGGTTATTTTTTCATGATGATTGAGGTAGCCCGCTGCTTTCTTGACATTATGTGACTCTTTTCTTAGTAGATATTAGGGTGTTGTAACTATATAATGTCCTAGGATATGGCGATGATCTGTGAAGGACCATATTTGTGTGTTCCTCTTGGGGAACACCATTTGAAGCGGAATGACTGTTGTCCTCTAGACACTCACACCTCTTCCCCTTGCACTTAAGAAATCCCAAGCTCCCCACATGTTATAGATAGCAGTGTTCAAGGCCAAAGTACCTGAATGATAGAGTGCAGAATCTATTGCCCTCCAGAAACCATGGCTGTTCCACCCTTCTTCTCCTTGCACTTGTAACGAAGTTTTATAATAATTTCACATATATATTTTAAATTTTATCAGTATTTCCTTGATGGAATCTGGATTTTATGATAGCCTCCAAAAAGCTTCTGAGATTATAAAAATCACTTATTTTCTTCTGAGGTGCTCTTGTGGCTTCAACTGTAAGATGTTGCACTGTTCACCAAAAGACGTTTCAAGCAGTTCAAATCCATCAGTGGTTCTTTAAGAGAGAGACGGCTAGTCAGTCACCTCCAATTATGACTGACAGCCTTGGAGTCTTGATAAAGGGTTTCTATGAAATAAAACTAATTTGACAGCAGTGAATTTTGAGCAATTTTTCTAGTGCCTTTATGGAACCATTTCCTTTACATTTAAATTATCTCTTTAAAAAATATTTTAGCAAAGAATCTGAGTTAAAATCTAACAAAGCAAACTTTTTACCTTCTTTTGTTGTTAGGCGCCATTGAATTGAGCACAACAGGATCTGTATAACAGTTAAGAACAACAGATATGAACCCTGTGAAATCCTGTGCCAACCTCAAAATCTCTGACACATTTGAGCCTATTGTGGTCACTGTGTCACTCTACCTGTTTGATGATGGTCTTCCTCTTCTTCATTGTTCCTCCACCTTTTCAAGCGTGATGTTTTTTCTCCGTAAAATAGCCTCTTCTAGTAAAAAGCCCAAAGTATGCAAGATGAAGCTTCATCATCCTTGCCTGCAAGGAACATTCTGGTTCACCTTCACCAAGACATATTTGTTTGTTCTTTTGGCACTCTGTGGGATATTCAGTACTCTCATCCAACACCACAACTCTAAGGCATCAATTTTTCTTCTGTCATCCATGATCTTCACAATTACATGCTATGCATCAGAAAGCTGGACAATGACTAGGGATGATAAAGGGAGAATTGATGCCTTTGAACTGTGGTGCATGAAAAGAGTATTGAATATACTGTGGATTGTTACGAGAACAAACAGGTTCATCCTGGAGAGGGTGAAATCAGGCTGCTCCTTGGAGGCAAGGATTCTGAAGCTTTTTCTGACATACTATGGGCATGTTGCAAGGAGGGACCAATCCTTGGAGAGGGACATTATGCTTGGGAAGGTGGAGGGAGAGTGCAGGAGGCGAAGACCCTCGATGAGATGGATTGGCTCAATTACTGGAGTAATGGGGTATGTGTGTTGGAGATGGTGAGGTTGGCTCAGGATAGAGCAGGGTTCAGAGCTGTTGTCCATAGGGTCAATGGCACATAACAACAACAACATCCTTATTAATTTTCCAGCTCTTGGATATAATAGCAAGTTATTGAAAAGGTCATGGTCTGAATCAGGCACACCTTAGTCCTCAAACTAACATCATTGCTCCTCAATAATTTGGAAAGTTCCCTGATTACAGGTTTTCCCAGTGCAATAGATTTCTGGATATCCTTACTACTAGTATCAATTTCACCTTCCACTCTTCTCTTATTTCTCTTTGTATTCTTCACATTACTGGATACAGTATTAAATTGAATTCAGAGTCTCTCTTTAGATATAACTTCTTATGCAGCTAAAAGAAAAGACAAACAAAAATAAGTTTTTTTCTGTTTTAAATAATGCCTACTACTCACTTTCTAGGAAACGTAGCTGGACTTTTCTGGATGTTGCTCTAGGTATTAGTACTTATTCCATAGTAGTTTCAATGCATTTTTAGATCCAGTGATGAAAGAGGCAAGAATATTTGCCCCTCCCTTTTTTTATAGTTCATGCCAAGAAAAGGGATGTAATAGGCAAAGGTCACAAGCAAATTAGGGTGTTGAAATCCAAAATTGTGAGCCACCTAGCCTGTTTCACGAATCATCAGACATCATGCACAAAGCACAGGTAGAAAACATTCTTCATGGTATTGCATCATTCACTAAATTACATAATCTACAACAAAAACAGCTTGAGGGCAGTTGATAGGGTAAAGCTCAGTCCATTAAAATGCTCATATGTTTCAGTGAATTGGGAAAGTATCCTGTGCTCATAGAGAGCATATATAATATATAACAATGTGAGTCAGACTTGGGCATCATTCAAGATTAATCTTATCCTCTTAATAAAATAGCTGATTGTTTTGACTTGTTCCTCTCTGCCTGTTCCAAGCTGCCTGGCAGTGTGTTACAGAGATGGTCCTGCTGGTCTGACACTCTAGTCTCAAATGTTGAATTATGAAGTCCATTAAGGAGTTCAGAAGATCTGTTTGGAGAGGCAGGAATCCAGTTAAGCTTCTAATTTTTCCATGATGACTGATGGATTTGGAGCACTCTTAAGGGGTGGCTGTATAATGCTAAGTGTTTAGCGTGTGCCAGCTTTGTCACCTTATGTGAACTCTGTGACTACCTTTTATTCCAACCTCATCTTCTCAGGCGACCAAGGAGCAGTGGGCTGCTGTACCAGGGAGAAGAATGATTTCTGGGTCTGGAGGTAGGGAGAGATATGAAGGAGTGTGGGTAGGAGAAGGGGATAGGCAAAGCATAAATAAACAAACCTGCATATGTCTAAATTACCTGGCAAATTCCTTGCTGTAGTTTTATAGCTTATTGGAATACTTAAAAAAGATTTTTGTTTTGTGAAGGAAAGTAGGAGCTCTGTTGAATAGCATGCTCTTTCTTAGCAATAGAATATGACAGAGTTCAGCATCAGGAGATCACTGGGTCCAAAATAGTGGGGAGAAGTAGGATATGGTCTCTGTCTGACCAGCTGCTATTTTCTCTAAACTCAAGAGGTCCTGGAGATTGACCCCAGCACCTCATAATAGTGAGAGACTATGTTTAATGGGAGTCTGAAGTTCTTCAGTTTGTCTGTGGTTTATGCGGTCAGTGCTGACAGCACCAGCTAAGTTGGAGTTACAGGCAGTGATTGTACTTGTCATGGAAATGGTTCATTCCTTGATGTGCTTTCAATAGCTGTGTCCTATGAATCCTGTTGGCAAGAAAATCATCCTCCACCCTAGCACTTAGTTAATAAATACAGCTTGAAAAGCGGCCAAAAATGCCTATGTTTGCTGTGCTGTTAGATTCCTTCTTAAAGAGAAAAGCTGCTCCAAGTGTGATAGATAAAAAGATTCTATTAATTAGAACTTCCAATATCTCCCTGTAGAATAAAGAAAAAAAAATAGTCTACATTGCTACTCCACTACTACCTTTCTTAGTAAAGCTTATTGCTCTTGCATCTAGCAAGGACATTGCTTTCCTTACCCTTTGATTGTCTGTCTTATACTCACACTACACACACACACACACACACACACACACACCTATTCATTAATGTCAACAAGACTTGTGAACACATATCCTGTGGGGTGGAGGCATGGAGACAGAGCCCAAAGTCAACACTTCTGCAACACATTCCAAGATGAAAGTGATCAAAGTCTCATTATTCTTCAATGACTTAAGGGGGGGGGGCGGGAAGTAGAACATTGAGGACACAGAGGAAAGATGAAACATAAGATTGATTTTATTTTCTCTGACCTGCATTCATATATGCACTAAACTCTTAAACATTTCAAGTCAAACATCTTCATATGTGTTATAGATTGAATTATGTGTCACCAGAATATGTGTCAAGTTGGCTAAGCCATGAGTCTCAGTGGTTTGGCAGTTATGTAAGTATGCAATTTGGCAATTTTTTAATGATGCAGTCATCTTTTAAGATGTAATTGGCTAATCAGTGGTATCAGGATTAGGGTGGAATATGCCACCCTCTACTCAGGTTACATTTTTTATGTGCTATAAGGGCAATTTCCCTGGTCTGGGGCCTGAACCATGTTTTATCTTCCAAGATATAAAAGGGGAGAGAAGTAAGCAGAGAGATCAAAGGAATGCCAGGCCTGTAGATGTTGAAAGGAGACAAGGATCTTTCCCTAAATTATACAGACAGAAAGTCTTCCCCTAGCTGATACTTCCAGCCTTCTAAACTGTGAAATAATAAATTTCTGTTTGTTAAAGTTACCCACTTGTGATATTTAAATTACATTAGCACAAAATAACTAAGGTACATGTATACTAGGTCAACCAAGCTAACTTGAAAAGAGTTTCTAAAAATTACCTTAGCTTTCTCCAAGTAGTGAAGTGGGGGAAAGCTGCCATGTGAGCAGGACCCAGGTGCTAAAAATGCTGAAATACACATGGGGAAGCATAATCTGATGAAGATTTATTTCTTTTAAATATATAAAAGCGATAATGCTGTAGGTTCATGTTCCAGTGGGGAGATAGAGGAATTTCTTAGCTACTCCATCTCAGGTATTTATATGAAGCAATATACTCTTATTTTCCTTTGTTCGTTGTGCTGCATTTTCTGTTTGATCTTCCAATTTTACTCTCCACCCTTCTTCACACTGGACCCTATGAGACCATGGACTGAATCAACTGGGCTCCCTTGCCCTCTGGCTTGTTTAGACTTGGCTAATGGAAAAAACTGGCAAGAAATCAGAAGACAGGAGGAAAGAGAGGTGGATCTATTTATTCCTCACCTCCCTTCCTGCCAGGCCACAGAATGGCAGTGGCTGTGTTCTTCAGCTAAAGGCCACAGCACTTGGCAGGGGCCTTTTCCTACAGTGCTAGTTTCACTAGAATCCAGCAACCACTCCCTTCCTTTGCCCTTCAAACATAGGGTTGCTGGTGGCTTCCCTCTCTTGCTACCTTAAGGATGCTTCACCATTCCTCACCAGCATTCTTCAGCCATCGTACTTTATTATACAACCTTTTTGTTGTTATTATGTACCGTGGAATCAGAAGCAACTCATAGCTGATCCTCCAGTGGGTTTTCTGAGGCAGTTAATCCCATAGGAGGAGAGTGCTCATACTGTTTCTACAGAGAAACTGGTGGATTTGAACCACACGCCTTTTGGTAGACAGTGCGATTTCTTACTACTGTGCCAACAGAACTCTCTAATTTTTTTTTCTTCAATAATGTGGTGTCAGAAATGTTGAAAATTGGCTTTTATCCATTCATTAGGGAGCTCTGGTAGTCTAGTGGCAAGAAACTGCACTGCAAACCTGAAGACACATGGTTCAAGGCCATCAGTTACTCCACGGGAGAAAGATGAGTATTCTCCTCCTGTGTGATTAACTGCTTCTGGAATCTCCCTGGAGGGTCAGCCATGGGTCATTTCCTACCCTATGGTACACAACAACAACAACAATCCATTACATTAACCCCTGTTGGGTGCATGGTCTCCAGCAACCTTAACTGAGGAAACATAGTCTTGCAAATCATCAACAGATGTGATAACAATATAAAAGACCACTTTCCACACTGTGAAACATGGTGGTAGAGAGAGGGTAAAGAGACTGTACCACTACTGTGAAGAGACTATGGCACTGCTGTTTAGAGACTGTGGCAAGGTGTAACCAGAGGAACTCTGGGGATGGAGCCACAGTTAAAGGCTTTACTTGTTGAATGATTGAAGGGAAAGATGACTTAAAACTGCTCTGAGATAAAGTTTGCTGCATGACTGAGGAAACTAGATTCTTCTGGTATTTGTGCTGCTGAACTGACCCTGGATTTACACTAATTGAGGAATTATACTGGCTTGGGACTAATTTTACATTAATCTGGCTTGGGACTGCTGGACTAAACTTATTATACTTGCATGATGTGATATTCTTTGCCTTCTCCCCCAACTCCCCAACTTATTTCTCTATTAAACCCCACAACTGTGAGTAAAGTCTGTGAGTCAAGTTTCAATGAACATTAGGTCCAATGATTTGTAGAAATAGGTACAAAAGCATGTAAGTGGCTTGTCTGACCATGTAGCTATTTGTATGGTGCTGTGGATATTATTAATGGGTACAATCCTCTTTATGAAGCAGGTAGGAGTCAGACTTGGCCACTGCCACATTGCAACTTCTTATACAAATAATGCTACAAATCTAGCCATAATAACAGAGTTCCTTAGAACAGATAACAATTACTCAGGGCTGTTGTAGATTCAATCATTGTTGTTAAAGCCATCAAGTTGGCTCCAACCCATAGTGACCCTAGGTACAGCAAAACAAAACTCCACTCAATCCTACACTATCCTTGCAATTCTTGCTGTTCTTAAGCCTATTGTTGGAGTCATCAATCCATCTTATTGAAGGTCTTCCTCTTTTTGCTGACCAACTATTCCAAGCATGAGGTCATTCTCCAGGGACAGATACCTCCTGATAATATGCTTAAAGTATATGAGTTGAAGTCTCATCATCCTTATTTGCATAGAGTGCTCTGACTGAAATTCTTCCAGCCTAGATTTATCTATTCCTTTGACAGTTCATGGTATATTGAGTATTCGTCTCAACACAATTCAAGAGCATCAATTCATCTTTAAGCTGCTTTAATTATTGTCAAATTTTCATTTGCATATAAAGCAACTGAAAATACCATGGATTGGGTCATATGCACCTTACTCTTTAAACCAACATCCTTGCTCTTTGACACTTTAAAGATCTCTTTCCCAGTATATTTGCTCTATGCAATATATTGTTCATTTTTTTTTCAATTGCTGCTTCCATGACTGTTGATGTGAATTTAGTCAAATGAGACAATTTACAACTTAATCTTTCCTTCATTTATCATGTTATTCATTGATCCAGTTGTGAGGATTTCTTTTTTTCCTTTATGTTGAAATAACTACATTTTATTTCATCCATGAAGAAAGCAAAAGATTGTTACAAAGACAGGGAAGAAAGAAAAGAAATTACCAAAATGGAAGTCACAAGGAATCCTGAAAGAAGTGCTGAAATAAGATAGCTGAACAGATTTCCAAGGGTAGCTAAAGAGGCGAAGCAAAGTATTACAAAATATTCTAAAAGTAGGAGATAGAAAACTAAAAGAGAAAACATGCCTGGTAGCTATCAAGCTGAAATAACTGAAAAATAAATTCAAATCGTGAGTTATAATTCTGAAGGATTCTGTGGGCAAAATCCTGAATGATGCAGGAAACATCAAAGAAGATGAAAGAAATACAGTCACTGTAACCAAAAGAATTGGTTGACATGGAATCATAACAGAAGTAGCATATGATCTAGAACCACTAATACTGAAGGAGGAAGTCCGAATCACAGAAGAAGGTATTGGCAAAAACTAAGGCTCTAGTGATTGAGGTGTTTCAATGAATGGATATAGCCTTAGCAGTGCTTACTCATCTATGCCAAGAAATTAGGAAAATAGCTACTAGGTCATGGAATTAGAAGAGATTCACAAAAATGAAAACTATAATCAATGTCTCTCATGAACATAGACCCAAAAATCCTTAACAAAATCTTGCCCAATAAAACCCAACAACAGTATATATAAAAGAAAAAAAAATCATCATGACCAAATGGGATTCATAACAGGTATGCAAGGATGGTTAAACATAAGAAAAACAATTTAATTCATCACAGTAACAAAGCAAAGAACAAGAATCATATGGTCCTATCAATTGATACAGAAAAGGGCTTTGACAAAATTCTACATCACTTCCTGATTAAAACACTCAACAAAATAGGAGTAGAAGGGAATTTCTTCAGCATAGTGAAAAGTATGTACATAAACAAGAACCAGGATCATTCTCAGTGCAAAAAAGACTAAAAGCATTCCTCTTGTGAACAGGATGCCCACTATTACCACTCATACTCAATATTGTGTTAGAAGTACTTGTCTTATTGCTAGGGTAGTAAGCCAAGACAAGGAAATAAGAGGCATCCAAACTGGCAAAGAGGTGGCAAAAAACCCTTGCTATATCCAGAGAAAATGATAGTGTACACAAAAAGCCCCAGAGACTAAAAAAAAAAACCAAACTTTTAAACTTAGTAGTCCAGTTTATTAAGAGTGCCAGGATACAAGAACAGTATACAAAAATCAGTAGGATTGCTGTACAGCAACAAAGAAAACATGGAAAACTAAGAAAGCCAACCACAAGATGAAATAGTTAGGAATAAATCTAACTAAAGACAGAATACCCTTATGAGGAAAACTACAAAACACTACTCCAAAAAACAATAAGTGCTCTAATTAAATGGGAAAATATTCCCTGTTCATGGATAGAAAAATTCAACGTTGTAAATGGAATACTATGAAGCACTAGAGAACAATGATTTTGTAAAATACTATATACTATAGGAGAGTCTAGAAAGTATTTTGTTGAATGAAATAACCTCTTAAGGAAAAATATTGCATATGACTGTTATTCTAAAAATAGGATAACTAAGCAAGATGTGTATAAATGTTCAAAAAGGGAAAGAGAAAGAGGGAAGGAGATGGGGAAAGGGGATGGAGAGAAAGAACGTGGATAGCTCTATCTCACATACTTTGGGCACGTGGCCAGGAGGAACCAGTCCTTGGAGAGGGACATCATACTGGAAGAGAGGGGAAGACTCAAGATTAGATGGATTGAGTCAGAAACTGAAGAAATGGAATTAGGTCTGTTGAAGACGATAAGATGGGCTCAGGATAGGGCAGAGTTCAGAGCTAATGTAATGTTGCTGTGAGTCATAGGTTCAATGGCACATAATAACAACAGCAGAAGTTAGTGGGGCATGGGGGTAAAGAAATAGGAAAGATTCAAAAGGGACTTAAAAAGATGGGATAATAATAGGCATATCAATGGTAATTAATTATATAAAATAAAATTTATATGAACGTATAAAACAATACATGTGACTGAAATGCAACTTAAAGAAAAATTGTATAAACTGCAATGTAAATGCATGGAAGATAATATGTATGAATGATTGTATGCAAACCAATAAAATTATTAAAAGGTGAAAAGATCCAAATGAATACAGATATTATTGAGTAATACCATTAACATCAAACACAAAGTCTTGCTGAAGACTACTCAAAAAACAACTGGAATGTTACATTGATAAGGAACTGCCAGAAATTCAAGCTGGATTTTGAAGAGGCTGTGATGAGATAATATCGTTGTTGAATTCAGATGAATCTTGGCTGAAAGCAGAGAATACCAGAAAATTGTTTACTTGTGTTTTATTGATTATGATACACATTTGTTTGTTATGACACACATTTGTGCATGCCATAACAAATTATCGGGACATGTGCATGTTCAAAAAAGCAGCTATTTGAACAGAACAAGGGAATATGGTATGCTTTATGTAAAGATGTGCATCATTGTATCTGTTCTATTCAATCTGTGGATTCAACAGCCATACTTTAAGATGTGATGGTAGCTCTCTTTGACTTTTAGAGATCTTTTCTCCAGGGCTCTGTTTTAAATTCTCATTTGTGCTGTGTGCTGTCTCTGTCATTTGGCCATGGTATCTATTAACTAATAACATTGGCATATCTCCTCTGGCATTGTTTTTTGCTATGGGTAATTTAAGTGAATGCTTCCTGTAAGTCAGATGCTGTGCTATAAATTCTTTAACTGTATATTTTATTTGACCTTCATAGTAGTTACATTTTTATCCTTATTTTACAAATGAGAAAATGGAAGCTCACCAAAAGTTACAGAAGGTCACATTGTGAGGAAGAGTGGAGATTCAAATCATATTCTGTTTGAAACTATTGAAGCTCACCAAAAGTTACAGAAGGTCACATTGTGAGGAAGAGTGGAGATTCAAATCATATTCTGTTTGAAACTATTGAACTGTGCACTCATTGATCTCATTCATCTCTCAGAGCTTACTGTCATTGCATGAAATGTTTCTGTTTGTGTTAATACTCCTTTTGTGTGGTTTTGTACTTTTCAGAAAATATTTCATTGTTATTTAGGTGAAAGTTTACAGAGCAAATTAGTTTCTCGTTTTGTGATTTATACATAGATCTTTCCATGACATTGGTTACTATTCTCACAATGTTTCAGCACTTCCTCCATTTCTACCTTGGGTTCCTTGTTTCCATTTGTCTGGTTTTTCTTGCACCTTCCTGCCTCTTGAACTTCACTTTGGGGACAGTTATGCCCTTTTGGTCTCATGTAGTTGATGGTTCAAAGAAGCATATTTCTCCTGACTGTTAATGTTCATTGTATAGGCCTGTCTTTTTTTTTTTTTTAGATGATAGATCATCAAAAATGTCTTCAGCTCTAAGTTAGTAGATTATCTTTGAGGTTCCTCTCATCCCTCTCAGGTCAGTGTATCTCACCTTTTTTTTTTTTTTTGGTGAACTTATATTTTGTTTTACATTTTCCCGTGGCTCTGTTACCTTCTATTGTGATCTCTGTCAGAGCTGTTGTTGATAGTATCCATGCACCACCTAGTTCTTCCAAGTTTAGACTCATTGATGTTGTGTTCTGGACTAATTATTTCTTTGAATTTTGGGTGGATTTCTTTACTTGTGTTTGCTCCAGGTGGAAAGATACCAACAATTTTAGTGTAAATATCTGCTTGCAAGCTATTTTTTTGTTACTCACCAAAGTATAATATAGAACAATGTCTTTATGGATTATATATTGCTAGCCTGTATAGGTTCTCAAGCACTTAAGTTTTCTAAAGCAAGGGAGCATTCTAGTTATTCTTGTCCTAGCCTTATCTCTCTCAGGTCCTCCCAATGTAGAACTCGATCTCTTCTTAGGAAACTGGACTTAGCCCTTATCCCTGAGTCTATCATGGTTGAAAACAAAAGTCAGACTCTCTAGTTAGGAAAAAAAATTTCTCTGATCTTTATGCCTTAGTGTTGTCATAAATTGCAATCAAGATGGCTTTGGCTAATGGTGAACTATTCCAACAGAATGAAAGGTTTTCTGCCTCATGATCACGGGCATGTTTGAGTCCCTTGTTGTGGCTATTGTCAGTTCATCTCCTTGAGGGTTTCCCTCATTGTGCCTGACCCTCTTCTTTACCAAAAATGATGTTATTTTCTAGCAATTAGTCTTTCTTAATTATGTGTCCAAAGTCAATGGTTAAAGCTTGCCATTCTCACCTCTAAGGAACATTCTAGTTCTATTTCTTCTTTGTTAGATAAACAATGTCATGATTCTTAAAAACAACAACAAACCAACCACAGACCCACCAAAAAACATGGAGATGAGTTTTGAAAATGTTTCATAAAGTTCCAGAATTTGGAAGTGTTTCTTAAACCAAGCTTATTGAAGTACAAGATACATGAAGATCTCGATAAAATGCCAAACATTTCTATTTAGAGCATCCCTACCTTACTTTAAGAGAACTGTGGTGGCCTAGTCCATAGGGAGTTGCACTGAAAAGTCAAAGGCTGCACTTCTTTGGTGGTTCAAATCCACCAGACACTGTGAGGAAGGCAGGTGGGCAATCTCCTCCTGTGTGATTTACAGCCTTGTAAAGCCTTGCAAACCCAGTAGAGGATCAGTTATGAGTCAGTTCCAATGGTGAGGAGGAGTAGTAGTAATAGAATCCTTACTTCAAAAGAACTCTGGTGGCACAGTTCATTTGTGTTGTACTGCTAAATGAAATATCAAGAGTTGGAATCCATCATTTCCTTTGAGGGAGACGGATGGGCAGTCTTCCTCTGTAAAGATTTACAGACCCACAAGGCCCATGGAGGGTCACTGTGAGTTGGAATCAAAGACAGCAGAGGATTGTTTTGTTTTGCTGTGGGTACCCTTTCTTCAGGGAAGTCCTGGTAGTACAATGATTAAAAGCTAAATGATTACATTGATTATAGTTGCTAATAAAAAATGTGGCAGCTCAACCCTACCAGGCTCTCTGATGATGAAAGGTGTGCAAGTCTACTTTCATAAAGATTTACAGCTTTGGAAACCATGTGGGAGAGTTCTAATATGTCACATTGACATCTCTGTGAGGAAAAATGTACTCAGTAAAACCCACTACCACAACAACCGTTCCTTCAAGGAGCCTTGGTGGTGCAATGGTTGCTAACAAAGAGGTTGGCTATTGACTTCATAGGAGAAAAGATCTGGTGAGCTGTTCCCATAAAGTTTTCTACTTAGGGAACACTATGGCCACCTCTCCTATAGTCACTGGGAGTTGAAATTGACTCTAAGACATACAAGTTCCCTTACTTCAGGCAGAGAAAGAGTACCTCATCCTGATAAGATGTGGTCCACATCATACTTAACCAATCTAAGAAAACTTAAAAATTTCATAAGAGGCTGGGGTTTTACCTCTACAGTATGAGAAGTGTGTAAAAGGGAGAACTGCCAGTCATGGTTGGTTGTTTCTTTGTTTTTTGGTGTTGAGTTTGGTTTTTTGTTGTTGTTGTTGTTTTTAAGTGATTGGAATTGCTTAATAAAAAGGAAGACAAAATTGAAAATGACAATGATGCAGAGATGCAAGTTGATAAAAACATTTTAATCTTTGAAAAAATTACTTTCTGGAATAAATCATGGGATGAACAAAAGTCTCATGCAGGCAGCTGACTGCCTTTGTCTAACTCCAGCAACCATCTCTTCTCTTTAAATATGATCAAATTTGTTCATCTTGGTCTTATCTCTAAGAAGCCTGCAGTGGACTATATGATGAATAACCTTCATGTTCCAGATAGTCTCAACCATTAGAAAAGAAAAACAAACATAGCTAATGTGATAAAAATACTATAGCTCTTTAGGAGAGCAGTTTATCATTTTGCTTGGTAAAAAAATTCATGTACTTTTTTGGTATAGAAAAGAAAGTTGTCGAACATTATAGTATTTCAAATGATTTACTGTTTATAGGGTATTTTTTTTAAATGGGAGAGTATAGATGCATGGTGCACCTCAACATAGAGAAGTATCTGAGTTTCGTTCTCTGAGGGTTCATTGTAAAAATTTAATCTGTTAGCATTCATTGCAGTGGCTTTTTGGGTAACAACATACCTCAGAGCTGTAGCTCAGACCTCTTGATTCCCCGTATCCTGAGTGTATTTTGCTCTGTGAGGGTATTAGAAAGAAGGAAAGAGGTTGGAGCCTTGGGGCAGTTATAAAACTGGGGAAACTGGCTCCTGAGGTATGTGAGACAGAAAGCTCATCTTGTGGAGATGTACTGATAGGCAGAGTGATTAACACTGTTTTGGTGTAATACTGCTGGCCTGAAAAAACTTTGTTATCACTTTACAAACAAAGTCCGCAGGTTTTCTCAGATACCCCTCATAGCTGGTAGTTATCACATGATCACATAGTTCTTCATGGACTCCAATCATTCACAGAAAGCCTCTTGTATTATCTACTCAAACTCACTGCTTTCAGGTTAGAACCTGCTCATAGCTGACCATCTAGCAGGTTTCTCAGAAGCTGTAACTCCTATGGGAGGAGTTTGCCCATCCTCTATAGAGCTACTGGTGGATCTCCACAAGAATTCTTATTCTCGAAAACTTTCTTTTACTTTTATTATATATATTGTGCATTTAAAAAATGTATACTGATTCACTTTAAAAGTTCCAGTTTCTCACACAAGATCTTTCCCATTTTCTCACCCCCCACACATATCAAATTGTGCGACCTTAATATTAACCCTCCCTACCCACCCATCCTCATCTCTCTGCTTCTACCCTCCACTCCCTTGGATCCTCAGACATATTCTACAATAATGGTTTTATATAGTATTTGTCTTTATAGGACTGAGTTAGTTCACTCAGCATAATGCTCTCCAGTCCCTCCCAAGCTAGGTAGTAATTGCTCCTGCGTGCTGCATAGTATTCCATTGTATGAATGTACCACAACTTCTCAATCTGTTCATTTGTGGTTGGACATCTGGGCTGTTTCCATGTTCTTGTGATGGTGGATAACACTGCTATGAATATTGGTGTACAAGTCTCTGTTTGAGCCTCAGTTCTCACGGGGTATGTCCCAAGCATTGGAATAGAATTTCTGTGTTCAGCTTTTTGAGGAAGCACCGATCTGCCTTCCAGAACGGTTGTTCCATTTTACAATCCCACCAACAATGTATAAGACTTTCTATCTTGCCACATCCTTTGCAACATTTATTACTTGCAGTCTTGTTATACTTTGCCACTGCTGCTGGAATGAGATCTCATTGTGGTTTTGATTTGCTTCTGTCATATTGTCAGTGATTTGGAGCATTTCTTCATGTGTCTGTTGGCCAACTGAGTATCTTTCTTTGTGAAAATTCTTTCCATGTCTTTTGCCCATTTTGTGATTGCATTATTAGTCTTTTTCTTGTGGAGGCCCCGGTATATTCCATAAATTTTTGCTATGAGACTCTTGTCTGAGGTGGTATTGTCAAATGTTTTGAGCTAATAAAAATAATCCGAAAACAACATGAGTATAGCATAAGATTGAATTTCTTGGGATGTTCCATAAGCCTCTGGATTCCCTAATTTTACCTCTCCCTTTCTGGGGTGTCCCTGCATGGTGCAGAAAGTCAAAGCAATAAGTTGCTAACCAAAAGGTGGGAGATTTGTGTTCACCTGTGGATGCCTCAGAAGGGAGAGTGGCAGTCCACTTCCAAAAAATCAACCACTGAACCTTCTATGGAGCACACTTCACTTGGGCAAACATGGGGTCCCCATGAGTTGGAATTGGCCCGGTGATAACTTTCCCCCCAAATTATGTGGGCAAAAGGATATATAGAGCCAAATCTATATTGAATTTTTCTTCATGAGATAAGAATAGTTTTGTGAAAATTCAAAAGGTAGTATCCTCAGGAAATTATGACCTGGTATCACAATTGCAGGTAGCAGAGCTGAATTATAGAGCACACAATGTCTATTTCTTCATACAAACACCAAAGTATCCCAGATAAATCTTCCTTCTCTACACCTCCCTCTTCTTTCTTCTTGTTTTTCCCCCTCTTTTCTTTTTTAATGAGAGTGTGGGGAAGAATTTCAATTCTTAGATGTTGGTCTTGATTACTTCCTTGTTGAAACTGTGAAGTTCCAAAGTTAATGTTTCCCTGAGGGAACTTCCTTGACAAAGCCAAACAGTTTTTGCCTTATTCTTCCAAGGTGGGAATGATTCAAGGAGGGAAGTCATGCAGGCACACCTCTTCTGCAAACAGTTTACCCTCTGTTCTGGAATATGGGGCATAGGGGCCCTGTGGCAGATGCAATTTCTGGGGAACACAAAGTTCAGTTGTGCCTGATTGAAAATTTTGCTTTATCTGTTCAGAATATTTTACTCTGTCCTTGGGAATGAGCCTTCTAAAATCCAAAAGGTACAAATCTTTAGCTTTTCAACCTTAGGAGACACCTCTGTAGTTATTTATTCTTTACGCCTTAATTATTCAAAGCAATTATCCCAATGCCTGAACTCCTTTACTGCTTTCAGGAAAAAAAAGTTAATATGATTAAGGTGACCTATCAGTAGGACGAACTATAGAAAGATGGGAAGCCTCCTCCTTTGGGATTTATTGCTTCTGAAAATCCTTGGAGAATCAGCTATGAGCCAGTTCCAACTCACCGGCATCTAACAACAACAACAACAACAACAACAATAACATGAGTAGGATGACCATATAATTTATTGTCCAAATTGGGATACTTTTGAGAGTGCAAAGGACTACTATTAATAAAATTACACTGTAACACTCTGCCAGTTTTGGTCCCTTTCTAGTTCCTCTAGACCTCATCTAGTTCCACATTCTTCTCCACTCACCTTGCTAGAATACCATGTTTTTTCAAGTCACAACGGGCTAGTCTCTCTGCCTGAAATGTTGTCTACTCACTCCAAAGCACTTTCAGCTCTGCCTGGTTTGCACTTCCCTATCTTTTGACTCTTACCCGAAACATCACTCACTCAGACAAGCCTTTTTAGTTCCTTAACTAATGTTCATACATTCCCAAAGCAGCATCTATCTTTCCTTGTTAAGCTTTATTATTTTGTAATTTAGCCTTTCGACTTTGTCTGCCTTACTGACTATAAGTTCCATGAAAGCAGAGACTGTAGTGTCAACTCTTGTGTTTTCTTGCTGTTGGTGATTGCTGAGACGTTTCACACAATGACTGTATGTGAAACAGAACCACACACTGCCCAGCCCTGCACCAGCCTCACAATCACGGCTATGTTTGAGCTCATTGTTGTTTGCACTGTTGTAATCTGTGCATCTCATTGACTGAGGGAGTTCTTCTTTTTCACTGTTTATCAACCATAATGTCCTTCTTCAGGGATTTCCCTCTTCTTAATAACATGCCCAAAGCATGTGAGGTAAAGTTTTGCTATCTCCTCCTTCCAAAGAGAATGTTTGACACATAGTATACGTATCCTTCCCAATATTTGCTGAATAAATAACAAGTGAACCTCAATCACTTGAACCCCTTCATAAAAAAGGTGTTATTTTCACTGGTTGGTAGTTGAAAAAAACCCAAGGTTCAAACAACATGCCCTTGGTCATGCAGTGGCAAAACCAATATTCAACCCCAGGTTTGTGGATTTCAGAGTGCTGTACACGTTGCACTATAATGATCTACTTTTTCTCTGTAGCCTACAGAAACCAAAGGCAACATGATTTCAAGAAAACACTCTCATTTGTGGACTACCTTCTAAAACATACCTCTAGCTTGACAGCATTAAATGAGAAACCTGTCTGTGTTTTAGATTGCAATCAATCTTAGAATAATAGTCTAAAAATTGCAGTACCCATCGCCTCTGGGTAATCAAGCATTAGAGCAAAGCACATCACTTGAAGGAGAGTGTAAGTATATGCAGAATTCCTTTAGCTCCAGATTTAGAAGGTTATCTCATGGATCAGACCAAGCACACACTGCTTTCACATTAAATGGAGATTAAAACTCTTGTGTTTTTGCGTGCCTCAAGGTGTTTGAATCAGAACGATTATAAGAGGATCTGAGCAATTTGTCAATTCCTAAGACCTGAAAATATTACCTATTTCCAATGAATTCCTAACTAGTCATGCTAAAGGCTGCCCTGGCTGTCAGGTAGCTCTTTCCATTTTCTTTTAGAAGCATAACAGGTTAAGAATTGTGCAACCTTCATTAAGTATCATGTACTGAGCAATCCTCACACAGACCAGGAAAGTTTGCAAAAATCTAATCAAAACAGCCTTGCAGTACTGACTTCTGAATTTCAGACCCACAGGGCAGTTTCACAGCCAAGTTTGAAAGACTTGAAAAAACAGGGTTACACTGAAGTGCTGACACAAGCTCAGCAGAGAGAATGGCCTCCCTATACTGCTGTAACAATCTGAGAAAAAGGAATAATTTGTGTGTGCGCACATTAATCTTCAAACTGCTTCTACATGACTTGAGAATATGCCACTGAAACCAACAAAACTTGGCCATCTAAATCATGTGTACATTCCCAGTGAATAGTGCCCTTGATCACATTCCTACCAATTATGCTGCTCTCAGAAAGAGCTGCACTAAGTCCTAACACGTTAAGAATGCTCAAGGGGAAAAACACATACACACACACAACAGTGGAGGATTCTGCTTCTCTGTTATAAAAATAGAAGAAGGAGGGGCCTGTGAGAACAGCAAGTCAAGACATTTTCAGGAACTTCTACCGAGGGAAAGTAACTAAAATACAAGTTGTTATTGAGTTAGCTTAGATTAACTTGATGGCAAAGGACTTATTTTTGAAATAAAACCTTATTTCTGTAGTACTTATACTTTGATAAAACTTGATTTTTCTTTCATGGCCTTTGTTTTACCCTGGAATTAATAAAACAGATCTGTGCTTTTGCCTGACTTCCCTATTACCCAAATCCCCACCCTCCCCTCTCCAATAGATTTAAATTGATAACAGTCAAGAAATAATTGTTGTTGTTGTTTTTATGTGCCTTTCAGTCAAACCATGACTCATATGAACCCTATGCATATTAACTCTGAATCCTGCTCCATCTTGAGCCAATCTTAGTGTCTCTGACACACCTACACTTATCACCCCAGTTATTTATTGTGTCACATCATCTCATCCAAGGTCTTCCTCTCCTGCACTGTCCCTTGACCCTTCCAAGCATGACATCCTTCTCCAATAGCTAGTCCCTCTTGGCTACATGCCCAAAATATGTGCGATGGAGCTTCAAAATTTTTGCCTCCAAGGAGCAGCTTGGTTTTACCCTCTCTAGGTTTGTCTTGGAGAGAGTGAAACCATGAAATAGAAGAAGGAGAAGAGGAAGAGGAAGAGGAGGAGGAGGAGGAGGAGGAGGAAGAAGAAGAAGAAGAAGAAGAAGAAGAAGAAGAAGAAGAAGAAGAAGAAGAAGAAGAAGAAGAAGA
>NW_006399776.1:9781130-9811599 GCF_000299155.1 Elephantulus edwardii
GAAGAAGAAGAAGAAGAAGAAGAAGAAGAAGAAGAAGAAGAAGAAAGAGGAAGAAGACAAACTAGATTTCCTATTTCCTATTTCAGAGCAGTTTTGGGTTAACATAAAAATTATACAGAGAATTCCCACTTGTCCTCTCCCACCCCATATATAATTTCTTCTACTATTGACAGCTTGGACACTGACACTGATGTGTCAAATGCATAATGGCTACCCAATGTGGACAGAGAATGGAGTGGAGCTCCCCGATTAAAACAAGCTTGGAAGGAGGAGTGGCATCCACTTCCATAACAGCTTGCCTCCAGAAACCCTATGAACCTGGAGAGAGAATGAAAAGCACCCAAGCATCTAGGACTCTCCTTCATAGGGTCACTATGAGTCGCCTGTGACTCGACGGCACTCAACAACAACAACAACAACATTGACAGCTTTTATTCATGGGCTACATTTATTCAAATTGATGGGTACCAATATTTGGATCTTTTTCTTCGCTAAAGTCCATAGTTTACACTAGAGTTGTCCTTGTGTTGTAAAGTCCTATGGGTTTGGATAAATGCATAATGTTATGTGTCCAACATCATAGCATAACATAAAATCACTTTACTGCCCTATTATGTACCCTGTGCTCTATATGTTTTAAAATCCTCTACAGTTCCCTGCCGCAAACACAGCAAATAAAATTAAACATTTAATAACTTGAATGCTGTTTAGTAACCGGTGAACTGTCTAGTGAGGCATGTGGACAGAGGAGAGAGAGTCTTTCAGATAAAATAGTGAACCTGGAGATGAGATGTTTTGTATGATCCTTTGTTTGTCTGTAAGAAGGCTCTTGAACAATGATGCTTTTAGTCTGGACCAAGTCATCTATCAAATAGCAAGAGTTGTTGCTTTTTTTTTTACTTTAAAGGAACATTTGGGAACCACAGTTACTAATCTCATGATCCTCAAGTAGATCCTGCAGTTAGGCAATCTGAATTTGAATCCATTTTTCTTGTTACTGGCTGTGTAACCTCGGGCAATTTTTTTAATCTTATTAAACTTCAGTGAGAATTAGTCTAAACGAATTCCAGAGGTGAGAATTTTATGCCTAGTGGGTGCTTTCCATTCCACATGCACATGTGTGCACACTTACAGGCACCAGCGTAGGTAGTATTTATTGGAAGCCCTAATCCACCTTGCTTGGGAGGGTGGAGGGACAGCGCAGGAGAGGAAGGCCCTCTATGAGGTGGATTGATTCAGTGACTGGGATAATTGGGATGGGAGTGTCAGGGACAGTGCGATTGGCACAAGATAGAGAGGAGTTTAGGGCTGTTGTACATAGGGTCTCTATGAGTCGCAGGCGACTCGATGGCACATAACAACAACAACAATAATCCACCTGGTCTTTTTATTCGCTGTACAGAGGTAACTCGTTGGTTGCTATGAAGCTAAACACTGTGACACTGATGAATCAAATGCAATAATGGTTACCCTTGGTGGACAGCATATGGTGAAGCTCCCCGATTAAAACAAGCTTGGAAGCAGGAGTGGCATTCACTTCCTAAATGGGTCCAGAAACTATGAACTTGGAGAAATGATGAAAGTTATACAATTGTTCAGGTCTTTTGTTCCTGGGGTCACTATGAGTAGTCTATGACTCTATGACACTTAACAACAACAACAATACATTTCTTGGGGATAGCCTGAAACCTAAGAGAAGGACTTACAGTTTCATCTATAACATTCATATTATCTGTTATTCTTATGTGTCTGGGAAAGACAGATAAATAGCAATCAGTCATTGTGGCTAGGTCTGTGAATTGCGTTGAAGGGTTTCCTGGAAATCATGCACACACACTATAAGTAATCTTAAAACTGTACCTCTGAGGTTGTTGCTGCTGTCTTCACTGCCATCAGCTGTCAAGAAGTATCTGGGAATCCCCAGATACTGCTTCCTCCATGTTGACCCATGGTGGGAAATTACCAGGCTCCCTTTGCAGACTTTTTAGGATTAGGGAAATGGTGTTAACTGACCTTTCTGAGAAGTCCATGTGAATTATTCTAATAGAGGTTTCAGATTAGAGATTAGCTTCTCCCATCCTAAATGCTACTCTATGCAATTCAGGATCTAGAAGTATTTTTATTCAGTTGATACATTTAGCATGTTGCTTGCAGCACACTGATGTGGTGGCTGTCCCTGTGGAGGTATTATCCCTGCTTTCCAGAGTCAGAAAGAGACCTTGGAGTCTATTATGCAGAGTCAATCTGGAGGACACTATACTGAGTGACACAAGGACAAATATTGTATAATTTCACTATTATGAAAGTTAAAGGAAAAGGTATAAAAAGTACATATAGGAAGAAATAGTCTTTGGTGCCTATGAGGGATGGGAAAGGGGAAAAAATCAGTAATTAAATAACAACATAATATTTTTTGGTGCCTATAAGGGATGGAAGAGGGAAACAAAATCAGTAACTAAATAATAACATGTTAAGTTGTATTTGGGGAAAGGTTTTTAAAATAACGCAAGAATAAACACAATATGACTGAAAATAGGAGAGCTTGGAGTGAAGCTCTTGCCCAAGGCTGGGCAATAGGTGCATACCAGAAGCAGGTGTAGGATTCTAGACTAAAGCCATATGAAGCACCTTGGAGAAGCTGTTCAGAATTTGAAAGTAAGGAAGCAGGAACATAGCAGAGTTTTTCTTATTTTTTTGCTCTCCCTGAAATGCATTGTGTCACCTGACTCTCTGAAAGTAAATTTGCTTTAAAAAAATTAATGGAGAGTTTAATTACAAAGGCTTCAGCATTTTAGCAACCCTCCATGATTCAGTGAATCACTCAGTGATTACTTACGTAACAGGTATTTCTCTCAGGCCATAGTCATGTGATAACACTGGGATGTCCGACTGGAGCAAATTGATTTTTCTGCCCCCCTTGCCCGTGACCTGTGGGAACTTCTCTCTCTCCATCCAATTATTTCCTCTCTTCAGATTCATACACACAAAACCAAAACCAAAACCATAGCTTTTGAACAGATTCTGATTTGTAACGACCCTGTAAGATAAAGCAGAACTGCTCATCAGGTTTCCAAGCAGAGTGCTCCATCTTTTTGTGGCATTCCACAGAATGCATTTGAACAAACTTCTGGTTCGCAGTTGAATGATTTTATTACTGCACCACCAGGACTCCTTTACGGGGAGATGGAATCCCTTAGAGGTGGATGGCTCAGGAATTACACTTCCATCATCTCATGGCCAGTGATACTAGTGTTTCCTGAGGCAGCCACAGGCCACAGAACCTGTGCCAGCCGTGCCTGCCCTATTTAAAAAACAGAACAAAACCAACAAAACAACAAAAACCCCAACTCATTCTGATCGAGTCAAAATCAACTCATAGGTAACCCCCCAGTGAATTTCTGAGGCTGTGAATAGTGTCGGAGGAGCTGGCCCATCTTTCTTCCCAAGAGCTACATTAATAGATATGAATCACCAGAGAGGAGTGGCCTTTGGGTTAGAAGCACAATTCACTGCCACCAACTCTCCCACCAGAGCTCCCATTTGTCCTGTATGGAATGTCTAAACATTTCACCTGCCAATGCAGAAAGCTTTTTCTTCTTTAGTTCCAGTGGATATGAACATGTTTCTCCTGCTTGACAGACAGAATCTAGGCTATCATATTACAGAATAAGGAAATAAACTTATTTAGACTTTTATTTAGAACTTAGATATATTGCTAATCCTGACTCTGGTTCCCTATAAGGTTGGAAATACTACATTTTTGAACTCTTGGAGTGCTGTAAGGACTAATGCAGTCTGGCAAATAAATACATTGTTTCTAAGTGGCTGAATAAACCATAGGGGGACCTACAGAGAATAAAATTAGCACATTTTTTATTTGGGCCCACGGGTTATTTATAAAGATAAATCACTAAGTGTACTAATTGCAAGAATATTTTAAAGTGCTCAGATAAGCAGTACAAATAGTGAATAATGTTAATTTAATAGTTTAACTGTGTTTGATATAATTGAGTAATATCCTAACAGTAACTAATTTCCTAACTGCCTGCCTCATTTGCACTTTCTATTCTAGGTTCCCATTGCTCCAGAACCACAAGTTGATTCTTAAAAGCTATGTACAGTTCAAGTACAGGAATTTTATTAACTATTTGTAGTTTGATGTTTCTGCATTTAAATCACTAGTGCCTTTAAAGCACCAGGGAGTTCAAAGTCCTCTCTGATGATTTATTAATGGTTGAAAAAGCTTGTTGAAGAGGTTGTAAATATTTGTTGATTGTCAACAAAGATAAAGGCTTTCATTTCACCATGGTGGCTGAGAAGAGGTAAAAGGAGGAAGCTTTTACACGACCCATTTCAGGAGCTTTTATATTTCTCAGACTTTGAGGCCCTAGCATTACATTTAACACTGCATCTTTCACTTTCAAAAAAGGGCAGAATTTAAAACGTTTTCCCAAGTTTCACTACAGAAGACAGGGAAATGTACAAATAGTTACCAAGTTGGACAAGGCTAAGAACAGCTCTTCATGAATAAGAACTAACTTTTAGTTTCAATCCACATAAGGGAGATGGAGTAGGTGGAGTAGGCAGCTGCCGATGTCGTGAGATTTGAACGTTACCAAAAAACTCGCCTGCATAAAAATATCTTTCCTCTGTATCTATCATAGATACTGAAAGGCAGTGAGCCATTAGAACTGCTCTTCTGGAAGAAAGGCATTATCTCCATTAAGTCACATTAAAACACTTACCTATTTCTTGGGAAAGGCAAATGTTAACACAAATAAAAACAACAACAACAACCAAGACCCAGGACCATCGCAGGTGGGCTAGATTCTGACTCATTGTTACCCTAAACATAAGGCTATTAAACTCTGGTGGCCTAGTGGGTAAAGACTTGCACTAACAACCCAAAGGCAAACGGTCCAAATCCACCAGCCACGCCATGGGAGAAGATGCGCAGTCTCCTGCGGTGCTATTCACAGCCTCTGAAAACCCACTGGAAGGTCAGCTATGAGACATTCTGATCTGACAATGAACAGGAAGAAGAAGAAAGGCTAATGAAATTGCATGTGTGTGAGCTTTTTCTTTTGAGATAATTATAGATCCATACCGACTGTCATATGAACAATCAGGTCTGCCCTGGAGAGGGTGAAACCAAGCAGCTCCTTGGAGGCAAGGATTCTGAAGCTCTGTCTGACATACTTTGAGCATGTAGCCAGGAGGGACCAGTCCTTGGAGAAAGACATCATGCTTGGAAGGGTGGAGGGACAGCGCAGGAGAGGAAGACCTTGGATGAGATGTATAGACACAGTCATTGAGGTAACAGAAGTAGGTGTATCAGAGACAATGAGATTGGCTCAAGATAGGGAAGGGTTGAGAGCTGTTTTTGTGCAGAGGGTTGCTATGAGTCACAGTTGACTTGACAGCAACTGTACAGTTATAAGAATAATGTAGACATCTTCTATACCTGTGTTGGTTAAGGCTGTGTGTCAACTTGGTTGCCCATGATTCTGTGGTTTGGCTGTTGTGATGTTGTCATTCTCTTGATGAGATTTGCTCTAATGTGACCACCTCCATGATGAGAGCTACTGTGACTTGAAGGGAAGTTTCCTTGGAGGGTGTGGTCTGTATAAAATATCTCTGACAAAGCTTTCTTGCTTTTTTGCTGGATCTGGTTGCTCCATCTGGCTCATTACCATCTGACTTCTAGTTCTTTGTATTTCAACCAGCAGCCTACCATCTGACCTGCTTTAAATAACAGGACAGGAAACTATCTTTTGCCCTTTAAATAGCACATTTTTGAGTTGGCAGTGCAACTCTCTTTATCTATGAGGCTACTGAGTTCTGTGCAATTTTATCCTTTGTGTTGGTTCACATGGTTGCCACCATAGCCAAGATATAGAAGATAACATTCAGTATCTCTCGTATTACACTTTTGTAACGAAAATTTTCTCTTCTATTTCCCTCCTCCAATCCCTGGCAACCACTTATCTGTTCTCCATCTTTACAATTTTGCAATTTCCAGCAGGCTGCATAAATAGAATTGCATAGTTTTAGAGTCTCCCCCTCCCCACTCTGCATAATTCCCTTGAGATCTATCCAAGTTATTGTATGTATCAAGTTTGTTCCTTTTTACTGTTGAGAAGCATTCCATGCAAAATGCATGGATATACCACAGTTTAACCATTCACTCACTGATGATTATTTAGGTGATTTTAAGGATTGTCTTCTTATTGTGAATTTTGTGTCTGTCCTTTGTTTCTCATTTTTCCAGGTTGCTTTTTAAAATTATTAGTGCTTTGCTGTGAATTACTTGATTTATATAGATAGCTTTCCACTTCATGTAGATTTTCAGTGGTGATTCTCACAATATGAGTATATGAAGTCTATTGCTGTCAACATTTTATCACTTGAGTAAAGTATAAGAAACATTTCCAATTAGGACCTTTCCTTTCCCATTTTTGAAATATTGCCTTAAGATTTTTCTTCTATATGCGTTGAGCACTACATCAGAGAGTGCTACAGTTTCGCTTCACTATAGATATTTCCAAAACACCTGAGAAAGTGACTTATGTTTTAGCTCTAGTTTTAGCCATTCTGATGTTTTTCTAGGGAGCCTTGTTTATAACCCTTTGAAGTTATGAGAGTCCCTAGTTCTCTTGAACAATTGAAAAGATGTTATTATACCTTTTTTGTCTATATTTCACATCATTCCTACCAATGGGAAAGCAATATGGTGACAATGTTGACTAAGTTCAGCTAACTCTTCTTTGAAAAATAGGAGTTCTGAATTGTTGCAGGGATGGAATTAGATTTATAGGCCTCATATTTCCGTTTGGGCCACTTAATATCTATCCCTGTGATGCTTAGAAGCATTTGCTCTCAAGATTCACCACACAAAGAAGCTTTCAGTGATTAAATACATATCAGTAGCCATTATATAATCTCCACTGAAAGGCTTCAAGGAATTCTACAATAAGGAAACATATTCTACTTATTTAACACAAACCACAAAAACCCAAACAACGCAATGCGAAACTCATTACTATCTATCAATTCGGACTCTGAGAAACCCAGTAGGCAGACAAGAACTGTCCCTTGAGCTCCCAAGGCTGAAAATATTTATAGAAGCCAACTGCCACATCTTTCTTCTGTCAAGCTCTGGTGGATTTGAACAGCTGGCTTCTGCTTAGTTCCTGAGTGCTTTAATCACTCTACTACCATGATTCCTTAGCAATAGTTGCCTTCCTCACCTATGTAGATCTTGTGTTTTATACTTTTGTCCCTCCATTCTTCCTTTTATGATCTTTTTAGAAGTAATTTAAAGTTAATGCAAAAGTTGCAAGAGTAAGAATACTGTAAGAAAACTTGTGGGGAGCTCTGGTGGCCTAGTGGCAAGGAGCTGCAACTACAATCCCAGAGGTGCACGGTTCGAATCCACCAGATGCTCTGCCGGGGAAGGAGGGGCAATCTCCTCCTGTACCAGTCAGATTTGATTTGACGGTACACGCACACAAAAATAATAAAATAAAATAAAAAAAGAGAAAACTTGTATATCCTTTACCTGTATTTACCTGTTGTTAGTGATTTGCTTCTTTTACCTATTTAATGGAACTCTGGGTAGCATGATGCATAGCATGTTGTGCTACTAACTGACAGGTTGGTAGTTTTAATCCTCAGGAGAAGGTGGACAGTATCATCCCATTAAAAAATACCTAAAAGAAATTTCTTTTAAGAATAACTTGCCTAAGAAGCAATGATTTTGTAAATTATTACCTAACTTGGGAGGGACTAGAGAGCCTTAGGCTGCGTGAAGTCAGTCCCATAAGGATAAATATTGTATAAGACTGTTATTGTAGAATGAGTATAAGTATCTAGGAGGGGTGGGAGAGGCTGGAAGCAGAGGCATGTGGATGATCGGGGGTGGGGAGGGGTCATTAATCATTGGGTTGTACAGTTTGATGGGTGGGAGGGGGTGAGGGAAATTGAAAGAATTTGTTCAAATTTGTATTCAAATTTGTATTCAAATATTGTAAATAAACTATTAGGGGAAAAAGAATAACTTGCATACATTGACACTTTATTTCTATATATCCCAATCTGTTTATTTCCTAGGACTAGGGATATTTTCTTATGTTGCTGTAATATATTTGACCAAGTTCACCAAATTTAGCATTGACTGAATGTGTATATTCCAATTTTATCAATTAGTCCAGTAATGTTCTTTTTGGAATTTTTTAATTCTATCTCTCCAGTACAGATCTAGTTAGGTTTCCCTGATTTTTTAAGTTTTTCAACTCTGGAGCATTTTTCCACACTTGTGTTTTTGAAGCAGATGTCAAGCCAAAATTAAAACAAAAAAAGAAACTTATTAAAAGAAATGCCTGTGACAGATAAGGAGAGAGAGAGTGAGTAGAAGTAAGCAGAGAGGTCCTCAGACCATGACACTGGTCCAACATTAGTGGAGAGAAATAGGAAAGGGAGGATGATAGAGTGGGAAGAATCTTGGAGTGCAGAGCTTCTCTGAGGTAATCTCAGCCAGGCCCAGGCTAGGAGAAAAGATTACTCATTAGAAGTGACCCATGTTGGGCCAGAATTACCCAGCTGTAGTATCCCTTCATGCTGAGTCATTGGTTGGGAGCAACTTTTTGGGGGAATATGGCCTTCTATAAACTCAGTGCCACATTCAAAGCTCTAACCTCAGGAGGCTGTCAGCAAACTCCACTCCTCACAGCAGGTTCTTTCTTACAAAGGATCTGAGAGTTACAGTCCCATGGCTGCCATGACTGTTCTTTGTTTTTTATGACATTGATGTTTTGGACAATACAATGCCCCCTTTAAATAAATTTTTCCCCTTTATATATTTTTAAATAGAAAATTTTCCATTTTGGGTTCATCTCATGTTTAGCTCAGTGTTTTTCAAACTTTCGTCACAGATTCTTTTATTGTTAATTGCTTATTGGTATTCCTTTGAACTCATATTCTAAAGAGCATAGAATACTGCACACATGTTGCTGTTGAAAATTCTGTCTCCCTGTTTTGCCTAGTGATCTTTCTTCCTTTGTTGTAGTGTATAGTATGCTTTGGCACTTTCTGGAATTTAAATGCTGCCGCATTTAAAATTATATTATAATAGAATTCCCATGCCAATAAATACAGTTTTGATTTATTGTTTTAAGTGTTTTTTCTTTAGTCTATCATACACTCTAGGAAACCTGTACTTTATTTGACTGGCAGTAAAACATGCTATGATCTACACTACAAGAACTCCTACCCTAGAATTTATTTGCCTGACTGAGTATACAGTACCATTTCCCCCCTCGCCTACTCGTTTATTTACAAAATTCAGATGCATTGCTTTAAGAACAAATGCTTTCAATTTCCCTCACACCCCACACACATCAAATTATACAACCTGATTATTAATCCCCCCTCCCCGTGCACATCCGTATCCCTTTCCTTCAAACCTCTCCCACCCCTCTTGGATTCTTATTCTACAATAATGGTTTTATACAACATTTATCCTTGTGAGACTGAGTTCACTCAACATAATGCTCTCCAGTCCCTCCCAAGTTAGGTAAAAATTTACAAAATCATTGCTCCTGAGTGCTGCATAGTATTCCATTGTGTGAATGTACCATAATTTCTCAATCCATTCTATTGTAGTTGGACATATGGGCTGTTTCCATGTTCTTGTGATGGTGAATAATGCTGCTGTGAACATTGGTATACAAATCTCAGTTTGTGCCTCAGTTCTCATAGTCTTAAGGTTTATTCCAAGTAGTGGAATAGCTGGGTCATATGGATTTTCTATTTTCAGCTTTTTGAGGAAATGCCAAACTGCCTTCCAGAATGGTTGCACCATTACAACCCCATCAACAATGTATAAGAGTTCCTTTCTTGCCACATCATCTCCAAGACTTATTACTTGTTGCCCTGTTAAACTTTGCCTCTGTTACTGAAGTGAGATGGTACCTGATTGTGCTCTGAGGGTCTAACACATTACAGGTTGCACTAAGGTCAGGGATTCAAATCCACTGACTGCTTCATGAGAAGCTTGAAAGATGAACAGTCTCCTTTCATAAATAGTTACCTTCTGGGAAATTAGTGGAGGGTATTATGCATCTGAGTTGACTCATGTAGGGCATATATTGTATCTAAGGATACCTGGTAGTATAGTATGTAACAGGTTTGGCTGTTTACTTAAAAGATCAGTGGTTTGAATCTATCTGTTGCCCCATGAGTAAATATTTATGGCCTTGGAAACCAAGTAGGGGGTCATATTCGATTTGGCAGTGTAGATAGGTTAAGTATTGAGATGCCAATCAAAAGGTTAAGTTCAAACCTACCAACCATTTTGGGGGAGTAAGGTGAGGCAGTCTCCTCCAGCTAAGATCTTTGGCTTCAGAAACCTGATGATGGATTGCCATAAGTCAGAATCAACTCCATGACAGTGGATTTGATCTTTACAGTTTTTAAACACTCTTCTACTTTTGACTATTTAGATTATTTCCAAATATTTATTGTAAGTAACCTGGTACTACATACACTACATGTATTTTTGGATGCAATTATTCATCTTGGATATATTCCACACAATAAAGTTGTTGGATTAAAGAGTATTCAAGATGTTTTATAAATATTGTTATGCTTTTGTAAAAAAGTTCTAGTATCCATGTCCCAGGAAGATCCTGATATGGACACATAGTTTACTTTTAAGGAAAAACTCCTTAACTAATTAACCAAGACAGGTGGGTCAGGGCAGAATGACTTCTACTATCAAAAGCAAACAGGACTCTTAAAAGGTAGGTGATAGACTGAAAAAAAAAGCATGTAATTAATTTTCATATGAAGAACAGACGTTTCCTAAGCAGACAGAAAGGTCTGTCTGTGAGTGGCATTTGTGTTAGCATGTCCCAGAAGTGTGGATACAGAAGGAAAAAAGTTGAAGAAATGTGGAAGTGTGTGTATGCATGTGTGAATGAGTAGGGAGGAAGATGGAATGCAGACTTTACAGTCTAATAGTTTTGCTTGATCCATGTATTAGTAGAGAAACACATATGTTGAACTTACGATGTGTAGTTTCTACGTATATCTTTCTGGAGGAGCCTACTTTAATGTTACAACAATGCATGTCTGAAAATGATTTTCTCTTTTCTCCTACTCTAGACTTGGTATTTTTGTTATTTACCTGGGATTTGTTGTTGCTGGGCTTGTGTGTGTGTGTGTGTGTGTGTGTGTGTGTGTGTGTATGGTCCTTAAGAGGGACTTCTCTTCTAAACATTTCATGGAAGATAAAAAAACATATAATCTTTTAAAACTAACCCTCTCCTACTTTCCCCTCAGCCATGCAGTCATCAGGAAGCTATTAAGTTGATAGCATCCTGAAGAGACTGTTATTTGAGCTAAAGAAAAAAAAAAATCAGCTATCTGACAAAAAAAATTAACCAGAAACCAGCTTTGTATTATAAACAAGGTCAAAGCACCTTCGGAGAAGCAAAAGGAACTCCAGTCAATACAAAATGTAGACCTAGTTACATATTACCTGAACAGGAACTATCTGTCAAGGAACTGTAGCTCTTTCTGTTGCCCTGAATGTCCAGTTGATCAACTAAAGAGGGATCATTGGACCATATTTCGTATGCTCATATATTTTCCATGCCTCTATTTCTATATTTGCTAAAGAAATGATCTCTAGAATTTGAGAGATCTATCTGGAGACATAAGAGTGAGATGCCTTTCGTTTTAAAACCCAGAAAAACCGGATGCCGCCTCATCAGACAATAAAGACTTCTAAAAGAGGATACTTTCCAGGTTATACTACTAAAGTAGTATTTTCACTCCAGCTTGTTCTTTCAGAACGATGCCAGGCTATCATCAAGAAATGGAGTCTATTTCCTCATCCCTTGAATTTGGGTGGACTTGTGACTTCTCCAGTGAGGAGAGTAGCCATGTATGCTGTGTGTCTTTAGAGACTCAGTAATATGTAGCTACTAATTCCACCTGGTTTTAATGCAGACACTATATTGGAGAAAACCAGGTCACATAGAAAGGCCATCTGCAGGTGCTGTAGTTATCTGAGGAAACAAGCTGTTGGGTATTTCCAGTCTCATAAGTAGGCCCCAGAGAGGAGGCAAGCCATTTCTTCTATGTTGTCTTAATTTTCAACCTAGAAAGTTAGAATTCATGAGCTTACTAAATGATTGTTTTATGACATTAAATTTTCTGATGATCTGTTAGGTAAACAGCATAAATAAAGAAGGCTCCTGGGAAAAAGCAATACTTAATCAGGTGGACCCACTGGAGAAAGGCATCATGCTTGGGAGAGAGCCAATTAAAAAGAGGAGGACCCTTAATTGTGGTAGAATGGCACAGTGGGTTCAATGGGCTAAAAGATGCCAGTGATTATGAGGACAGAGCAGGAAAAAGTTTTATGCTGTTATACATATATATGGTCACTATGAGTTGGAATTGACAACTCCTACCACCTACATTTGAAAAGACCATAGTCTGAATCAAGCACACTTTAGTCCTCAAACTAACATTGCTCCTTAATAATTGAGAGGTCCCTAACTACAGACTTTACCAGTGCAAGAAATATCCTAATATCTTGGCTGCTGGAACCAAGTGTTTTTATTCTGGATCCAAGTAGGATGAAGTCATTGATAATTTTAATCTTTTCTCTATCATTATTTTGCCTATGGGTCCAGTGATGAGAATTTTTGTTTTCTTGACATTGAGAGCCAACCCATATTGAAGTCTTCAGTGTTTTATCTTTTGCAACTAGTGTTTTAAGTCCTCCTCACTTTCAGCAAGCAAGACTGTGTCATCTGTATACCAAAGGTTTTGATAAGTCTTTCTCCTGTCCTAATGTCACATTCTTCTTCATAGTGTCCAGTTTCTCAAATAATTTGCTCAGCATACAGGTTGAACAGGAATGGAGAAAAGATACAACCCTGACACACACCTTTCTTAATTTAAAACTATGTCGTGTTTCCTTGATCTCCTCATGTGGCAACTTCTTGATCTAGGTATAGGTTTTGCATGAGTATAATTAAGTGTTCTTGGATTCCTATTCTTCTCAATGTTAACTATAATTTGTTAGGATCTACATAGTCAAATGCCTTTCCATAGAAAATAAAGCACAAATAGGCATTCTTCTTTGCTTTCAGCCAGGATCCATCTAACATCAGCAATAATATCTCTGACCTCTTCTAAACCCAGCTTGAACTTTTATTTAATGTGTCCTTGATTTATACTATAGGGTTTTTTTAAAAAAATCATTTGCTATACATCTCAGAGCTAGACAATGAATAAAGATGACAGAATAAGAATTGATACCTTTGAACTGTGGTGTTGAGTACTGAATGTCCCATGGACTACCAAAAGAACAGACAGCTATATCTTAGGAAGGTGCAGCCAGAGTGCTTCTTGGAGGCAAAGATGATGAAGCTTTGACTCACATACTTTGGGCATGTTGCTAGGAGAGGCTATTCCTTGGAGAACAACATCATGCTTGCAAAGGTGGAGGGACTGCAAAGGAAAGGAAGACTCTCGGCCCAGTGACTGCAGCAATGGGCTCAACTGTGTCAGAGATTGTCAGGATGACATAGAACAGGAGAGGGTTCAGGTGTGTTGTTTATAAGGTTGCTATGAGTCGTACTTGATTTGTGGCACCTAACAATAATAACACCTACAATACCTAACAGCAATAACAGTAGCCAGTTAACATACAGGTATTGTGAGCTTTCTCCGCACCCTGCTAAAAGTGTGAATTTTTTAAAGAAAAATAAGACATGTTTGTCCTTCAGGATAAATCTAGTAGGGGAAATCCCAATTATATGCATATGGAAAAGACAACTAACAGTACATGGTAAGTGTGAAATAAGATACTAAACACATGCTGTTGGGTGGAGGTACAAACATCTTGAGGAGTAAAGACAAACTGAGATTCATTATATGCTAGCACAGCACCTCAGAGCTACTTATGATTTAGCTGAAGAAAACACGCTGGGAATTGAAGGAAGTGTATCAGTTACTTGGAGAGATAAGAGGAAGGTACTTCTTATGGAATAGATTATGTTCTTTAAAAATACACATATGCAATACTATAATGTAACAGTTATAGAATAATCCCCATGACTTGATAAACCAAATAGTTGTAAAATAATTAAGGGTGGAATGAAACACTCCTTAATCTCATCATAACCCTAATCAGATAGAAGGGGAGTTTCCCTAGAGTGTGGCCTGTAATACTTTTTATGTCACCAGAGATAAAAAGAAAGGAAAGTGAGCAGAGAAGAGGAGATCTAGACACCATCAAGAAAGAATTGCCAGGAGTGGAGTGTTTGCTTTTGCACTCGGGTTTCTGTGTGAGTATGCTAGGAAAGGCTATTACATATGAGGCTCTCCATTGACTCCTGGCCTACACATGCTGAAGGAAACAAGGACAGCCATCCACCAGTGACACAGAGAGGGAGCCTTGCCTCAGTATTAGCACCGTGAATTTGGACTTCTAACTTCCTAAACTCTAAGAAGAGAAATGTCTGCTTGTGAAAGCCATCCATTTGTGATATCACTTATGGTAGCACTGGATAATCAAGTCAATAGTTCAAGAAGATTGGAAAATAAGAAATGAGTCTGGAGTATTGGGATATGAATAAAAAACAGTAACAGTGTTAATCATTTATGATAACAGTACATATCTTAAAAAATACTTTTACAGGCAATGAGACATTTCATTTTTCAATGAAGCTATAGGTTATCCAGTTCCACTTGAACATAAAGAAAACAAAATCCCCTTAATTGGGCCAATAGACAATGATAAATGGAGGAAAGATTAAACTTTACAAGGTTTTTGCTTTACTTGCATCCATAATCCACACTCAAGGATCAAGAGTCAAGAAATCAAAAGATATGTGGCACTGGGCAAATCTTATGTCAAAGAAACTGGAACCCTGATTCACTGTTGGTGGGAGTGTAAAATGGTGCAACCCCTGTGGAAAGCAGTATGGCGCTTTCTCAAAAAGTTGCAAATAGAGATACCATTTGACCCAGCAATTCCACTACTGGGAATATACCCTGAAGAGACCATAGCTGACATCCAAGCAGATATATGCACACCCATGTTTATTGCAGCTTTGTTCACAATAGCAAGGAGTTGGAAACAGCCTAAGTGCCCATCAACAAATGAATGGCTAGAGAAGCTGTGGTATATTCGCACAATGGAATACTATGCTGCATTAAAAAACAAGGAACTCATGCAATATTATTCAAAATGGTTGACTCTGGAGAACATTATGCTGAGTGAAATATCCCAGTCACAAAAGGACAAATATTACATGATGCCACTGTTGTAGAATGGGACTGTCCTTGGGGTTGGGGAGAGACTGAGTAAGATGGGTTCAATAATGTATACTGCACTGAAACAGAGGAGGGAGAGAACCGTTTAAAAGAGAAATATAACTGAGTATTTCTGTCATCACAGGAGACTAGAGCGAGGGCTACATGGTGGAGGGGACCTGGGGGAGGGTTTGTAAAACAATGAAAGAATCTTTTCTTTTACTTATCCATAATTTTTGGACTCATGTACTTATAACTTGTTAGTCAAATTTGTGTCTTCTAGGTTGCAACACCCCCATGATACATCTTCAAGGATATGAACATGTACAGCCAAGCACAATCAATAAGAGTGCATCTAAATTCCAAAATCAATCTCCATAATAGTCTATGTGTTTCCTACTGCCAAAGGGGCCCTTTAGAGTAGTGAGAGAAGATCTTCACCCTGAAACCCACAGCGTCCCTTTTCAGCAGGAAGTAGCTAAGAGAATACGCCATCCCCTTTTCCTTATGACTCAGGGTGAAGTCTCTCTCAGGGAGGAGTGATAGGGAATGGCAAAGGACACACTGACAAAGAAGATTAATCAGAACTGGCTTTGACAAGCACTGTGGCATTTGGACAAGAACAAACTGGGAGGAGGGTAGAGAGAATAGTGCAACAATGAATGAATGGAAGCCCAAAATCTCTGTAAATGTTTATGAAAATTAATAAAATATAATTATAGAAAAAAAAATAAAGACCTGTTTCTCCTTAAAAAAAAAAAGAATTCTTTAAGGTGCTCAAGAGCAAGAATGGCACTTGATTATGAGAGATTTGGCCCAGGCCATGGATTTTTCATGAAATCACATGATGTGAAAGTTTGACAATGAAAAAGATCAAAGAATTGATACGTTTGAATTGTGGTGTTGTTGAAAGAGGCTGAATATACCGTGGACTATCAAAAGAACACTTTGTGCTCCTGAGAGGCAAAAATGGTGAAACTTTGTCTCCCCTACTTTGGGTGTGTTGATATGAGGTGCCAGTGCTCAGAAAGAACATAATGCTTGGAAAAGCAAAGGGTCGGCAAAAGAGAGAAAGACCCCCAGTAAAATGGATCAACGCAGTGATTTCACCAATGAGATTGTGCATGGCGGAGAGTAGGAGGATGGTGCAAGACAGAGCAAGCTTTCAATCAGTTGTGTGTAGTATCTCTAGAATTCGGAATCTACTTGAGGACATCTAGCAACAACAATGTCTATTTTATGGATGAAGAAATTTGGGTTCGGTGGTCTAAAAATAATTTTGATTTTAGGAGAGGTTTCCAGTGTGAGGATTGTTGTTGTTCTATGCCATCGAGTCACTTGTGACTCATACAATAGCCCTAAACCCTGCTCTGTTCTGTGCCAAACTTATTGTCTCTGACACACCTACTCTCATTACCCCAGTCACTGAACAATCCATTTCACTGAAGGTCTTCCTCTTTGAAGTGGTTTTTCTACCCTCCCAAGTATGACATCCCTCTTCAAGGACTGGTCCTGCCTTGCAACATGTCCAAAGTATGTCAGATGAAGCTTCAGAATCCTTGCCTCCAATGAGCAGCTGGGTTTAACCTTCTCCAGGATGAATCTATTTGCTCTCTTAGCAGTCCATGGTATATTCAATACTCTTCCTCAACACCACAGCTCAAAGGCATCAATTCTCCTTCTTTCATCCCTAGTCATTGTCCAGCTTTCTGATGCATAGTAAGTAATTGCAAAGATCATGGCCCGGATCAGGCACACCCTGGTCTCCAGATTGACATTGTTGCTCTTCAGTACTTTGGAGAGGTTTCTGACAGCAGACTTTCCCAGTGCAATTTGTCTTAATTTCCTGGCTGTTGGTATGAGGATTAGTGAATGAAAAACAACAACATCAATTAACGTTGTTCAGAGCTGTGGTGGCATAGTGAGTAAGGAGTTGTGCTGCCAACCCAAAGGTATGTGGTTCAAATCCACATGGATTATCTACTCCCATGCAATTTACAGCTTCTGTAAAAAGCTTCTGAAAACCTGCTGGAGGGTTAGGTATGAATTGGACTCAACAGCATATAGCAAGAATATTGAAAACCTGTTGAGCGGTTATCTATGAATCCTACTCTACAGTATATAGCAACAATAGCAACAACAAAATCTATTGTTTATGGAGCACTTACAATGCAAATATTGGGCCTTTTGCCTGGTTATTTTAATAATTTATTTAACCACTTGAAATTTAAATTTTATAATGATTCTGGAAATGTTATTAATGCATTACACAAATGAACTGTGACTCAGATACAGCATTTTACTTCTTTAAAGTCATACAACTATTAAGTTGGGTTGGGGATAGACATTTTTATATACTATGACAACTTCAGCAAGGCTCATATATTCATGTGGGGTGTAGTCTCTGTGTCCTTCACATAATTTCAAGCAAGATTCTTTTCACAGAAATACCTAGATGTTACCTGCTTGTAATATCCAGTGCATTCATATGGGAATGAGCAATAGGTTTAGCAGTGTTCTTCCCCCCAAATTAGCTAGTTAACCTCAAAGAATTTACAACTAGTAAAATGTGAAAAGGGGAGCTCTGGTAGCTTAGTGGTAAGGAATTGCTTTACCAAAACAAAGGTGCATGGTTTGAATCTACTACAGGAGAAATATGGTCAATCTTCTCCTGTGCATTTTATTGCCTCTGAAAAACCACCGGAGAGTCAACAATGGGTTGGTTCCAACTTGATGGTATACAATAACAGGGTGTAAAATCTTAATATCTATCTATGTCTCTCTGACAGTGAGAAAGAGTTTGTACCCAGTGGTTTAATAACAAGTACATGGCCTTGAATTAGCCTCTTATATCCTCTGGATCTGTTTCCTTATTTGAAAAATGAAGGAGTTGTAAAATGATTGTCAAAATCCCTTCCAGATGAAATGTTTTATGTTTGTACAAATTTAGGACTAAGATCTAAGTAGGGGAATTATTACAAAAATATTTGTGAGTGGAACTTGACATAGTGACTTTGTGAATCATCAAGATACAGAGAATCTTTCTAGTAGTGACTCTTCTTTCCAGATCACTATTAATACTCTGTAGTTGACTTTTGACCTTAGAAACAAACAAAAACCAATCAAACAAACACACCCATATAAAAACCAACCACCCCTGCATTGCCATTGAGACAGAACCAACTCATAGCTGACCCTTCAAAGGGTTTTCTGAAACTGTAAATCTCAATGGATTTGAACCTTTGAGAAGTAGCACTATTAGGTAAGCAGTATAACTCTCTAACAATGAGACCACAGGGGCTCCCTATTGTTAGTTTAAGATTTCAAAATTATTTACATTAAAACTATCCCATGTACTCAAGCAATTTCCTATGCTATGATCTACTAGCTTTTCTTCTGCTAAGTACATGCCATTTTCCAGTTTATGTTTGTGAGATGTTTGTGCTGAGATTGGCTCTAATAAATTGTACTAATTAAATTTTGTAATATAGAAGAAGTCCATAATTGTAAAAAATAATCCCTAAAATAGCCTAGGGTTAAGAAGTTGTGTTGCACTACAATCCCAGAGGTGCACGGTTCAAATCCACCAGATGCTCTGCCAGGGAAGGAGGGACAATCTCCTCCTGTACCAGTCAGATCTGATTTGATGGTACACTCACACAAAAATAATAAAATAAAATAAATAAAAATTTAAAAAAAGAAGTTGTGTTGCAGTTCCACGTGGTTCGAATTCACCCACAGCCTGGAAGGAAAAAAAGATAAGCAATCTTTTCTCATGTAATTTGTTGTTTTTATGTGCCATCAAGTCAACTATGATTTATAGTGGCCCTATGAATAATGACTTTGAACCTTGCCTTATCCTAAGCCAACCTCATCATTTCTGACAATTTTGACCTCATTGCCACCATCACTATGTTAATCAATCTCATCTAGGGTCTTCCTCTCCTACATCGACCCATGATATTCTTCTCCAAGGACTGGCCGTTCCTGACAACGTGCCTGAAGGATGTGAGACAGAGCTTCAAAATTGATTGCCTTCAAGGAGCAACTTGGTTTCACTCTTTCCTGGACAGACCTGTTTGTTCTCTTGGCAGTTCATGGTTTTTTTAATATTATTCTCCAGCATCACAACTCAAAGGCATTGATTCTTCTTTATTCATTATCTAGCTTTCAGACACTTAACTCTTCACTCTTCTTCTTTCTCAGCACTAATTGCTGTAGATAGTTGCCATTTCCCAGGGAATAATGGGATATGGAAATGCTGGTATAGATTTTTCTTGCTTGTTTTGAACAATTTCTAATAACAAATGAAAAGTAGGAGTTGGTAGGCAAGTAACTCATATCCTTACATCTGTTAGTTAGATTAACTTCATGTTTTGAAGCTGCTCTTTAAATGCTCTGTTCTTGTCTGTTGTTAAAAGTCTCAGCAGTTACAAGTTGTTACATAATAATAGGGAAGCTACCTTCTCCCAAAGTTGACTTATTATTATATAGTCTTCCATTTATACTTAAGAAATATCAAACAATTCAACACATAAATTTCCTTTGTAATTTCTAACTGCTTATGGAAAAATGCATTAGCACAGAGCTTTAAAATACTGTGTTGAGAAAAAAAAAGACTACATTTCATAAAGCTTATTTCATGTTTTGTCTCCTCAGTATTTTGGTCTTTAAGGAAGACGAAAGAATGTTGTGTTTCCATTACAGACCTCATTTCACCTTGATAGCCTTTGAACACATGAAAGAAAAGGAGTTTCAAGTATTGTCATTTCAGAATAATCCTCTGAATAACATGGTCACTGCTTGTTACCCAACAAAAAAGAAAAGGTTGATCCAAACCTACCTATTTCATCTTATTTCCAAATACTCTGAAAGCAAGCCCTTCTTGAGGTTTCCCAGGGCTCTTGGATATTCTTTACCACCTTTGCCAATCATAATCAGATGCTAGATATAAAAAACATTTGCTTTTAATATACACACCACATTTTAAAAAAATAATAAAAATAACAAGAGAAACCTTTAAAGCTGTACATTGCAAAATCAATAAAGCTGTCATCCTGTGTGTCCAAATCTGCCCCAAATTATATTTTCCCTATTGGTGGTGAGTATTTGGATGCTAATGGTTCTTATTTAAAGAAAATAATTTTTAAGGGTGTAGTAAATATATGCTGAAATGCCTGAAGCAAGTTACCTAGGTTAATTTTAAACAGACTTTGGTTCCAGAAGCACTTTTGCCAACCCTAAACAACAGGCCTAGTGTAATGTGCTTTAAGGTTTTTTTTTTAATTCCAACATCCTGTATACCAATACTGACTAGACATGGTGCCATTTCACAAGTTCCCTGAATCTGGCATTTCTTGAACTCTTTAAATGTAGAATGTCCCCTCAAACTTTATTCTGTTATCACCATCACCAACTTCCTTATTGTGAGTGTTTCCAGCAGTTCAAACAGAAAACTATCGCATATATTTCAAAGTGAAAGAGCACACAGACCTGCATATGAAAACAAGAGCGAGCCTTTGGTCTCACAATCACTTCTCAACACTTGCCACTTGAATATGGCCATTGCTCTCCATCCACTCTGTGCTTCATAGTTGCCTGTGGACCTTAAATGTATTGTAGATTCTCAGGATCCACCTGGAGAGTCTCATTTAGTAGTTGTGTTGTTGAGTTCAAGCTTCTGTTGGGTTTAGCAGAGTGCCATAGATATCAGAACTTTGGCACAGTGATTATTGTTGTCTGAAAGTAGTAAAGTGATAAGAAAGATCATAATTATTCATTTTATAAAATTTGTAAAAGACAGTATTGTGCCCAAATCTAGGCTGCACCAATTACCATGTAAAACGTGGAAAATCCCTAACCTTCTCTGAGCCCTCAAGGTTCTTATCTGAAATATGGGGAAAACAATTACCTAATAATTATTTTTTTATTAATTTTGACATGTTATCAGTAAGAATCAATTTCTAGAGAAGGTCACCATGCTTGGAAAAGGGTCAGCAACAAAGAGGGAGACAGAGCAACTGTTATACATGGAGTTGCTATGAATTATTGATTCAACAGCACCTGATAACAACAATTTACTAATGGAATATTGTGAGGATAAATATTGTGTTGTGCTTCCCATGGTCACTAATACTTAGTAGACACATAATATGGAATGATTAGGACTTTTTTTCTGGTATATAGACTTGCTCCTTAGTAATTAAAATATAACTTTAAAGTCATGTGTCATTAGGCACTATAAAGTTGGTTTTGACTCATGGCAAACCTGGGCTGAGTAGAATGAAACACTACCTGATCCTGTGCTATCGTTACAAGCTGGCTACGTTTGAGTTCATTAGCGTCACCATTTCAACAGTCCATCTTATTGAGGATTTTCCTCTTTTTTGCTGACTATACTTTTTTTGGCCAGAGAAGGATGGACAGTCTCCTCCTGTGCCATTAACTGCCTCTGACAACCCACGGAAGGGTCAGTTATGGGTCAGTTCTGATTCCCTGGTACACAACGACATACTAAGCATGATGATCGTCTCTGAGGTACTGGTCCCTCCTGATTGCATGCTCCAAGTATGTGAAATGAAGTCCTTGCTTCTGAGGAGCTCTATAGTTGTACTTCTCCCAGGCAGATTTGCTCATCCTTTTGGTAGTCTAGGGGATATTTAACAGTCTTTACCAATATGATAATTCAAAAATATAAATTCCTCTTCAGTCTGTTCTTAATTACTGTCTGGCATTCACATGCATATGAGAAAATATCATGAGTTAGGTCAGGCCCACCTTGGTCATCAAAATTACATTCTTGTTCTAAAAACAAGGACACTTTAAAGAAGTCCTTGATACTAGATTTATCCAGTGCAATGTGTCCTTTGATTTTTTTTTACTATTGCTTTCATTGATGGTGATTTGGTCCATTTAAAATAAAATATTTGGAAACTTTAATATATCTTGATGTAGCTTATAGATCTACTTTTGATGATTTTTGTTTTCTTTATGTTGAAATATAATACTCATAGTATTATATATGATGTATAGTGGCATCCACTTCCATAATAGCTTGCCTCTGGAAACCCTATGAACCTGGAGAGAGGACAAAAGTTATACAGGAAGTGTCCGGGACTTTTGTTCATAGGGTCGCTATGAGTCGCCTGTGACTCGATGGCACTTAACAACAACAACAACAACAACATATATTATACATAGTATATCATACTAAAGGCTGTATAGTCTTTTATCTTTATCAGTAAGTACTTCAAGTGTTTGTTTTCAGCAAGCAAAGATGTTGTTAATGAGCCTTTCTCTAATCCTTAGGCTGTATTCTTCTCCATATTGCCTTGATTTTCAGATTATTTGCTCAGCATACAGATTGAATAAGTACAGTGAAAAGGTACAAACCTAATGCACATCTTTCCTGATTTTAACCTCAGTATTTCCTTCTTCTGTCCAAGTGACTATTTCTTGATTTATGTCCAGGTTATTAATGAGTACATACCCTTCTTCTCAATGTTATCCATAATTTGCTATGCTTCACACAATAGAATGCCTTTGCATGTCCAATAAACACACAGATAAACATATTTCTGGCATTAGCTGCAATCCATTTTAACATTAGCAGTGGTATCCATCATTCTATGTCTTCTTCTAAATCTTGCTTGAATTTATATAAGTTCCTTTTTGATGTATTGCTGCGACTACTATTAGATTATCTTCAGCAACATTTACTTGTGTAAGTAATGACATTATTTCATCATTTTTTGCTTTCTTTTGGTCAGTTTTATTTGTAGTTAGCACAAATATGATTAAAAAGCTTAAAGAAAAACTTATCCTTGCTCCACAAGAGAAAAATAAGGTGGCATTGATTGCAGAAGGTAGCATAACACCAAGAATCAATGGTATTAAAGAAAATGTTCAACAGTACAGAAAACACTGGTGAAAAACACAACCCCAAAACCCACTGTCATTGAGTCCATTTACATTCACAGTTGATTCTATAGAACAAAGTAGAATTTCCCAAGGCTGTAAATCTTGACAGAAGTTCGTGTTGTTATGTGCCCTTAAGTCTGAACCAACTCTTAGCTGACTCTCCAGTGGGTTTTCAGAGGTTATAAATTACATGAGAGGAGAATGTGCATATTTCTTTCTCAGAGCAGCTGGTCGATTCAGCTCATCTGCCTTTGTATTGTCAGTGCAAGTCTTTACCCATTAGAGCATGAGCCTCATTTTTCTCCTGAATTCAGAGTCACTGTACCAATGCAGTTTGCTTAGAGAGTTATAGAATTATTCACTATTGTCACTCAATAGCTTGAATTTTTCGTCACTCCTTTCAACTTGAGAAATATTGAGTGGTTCTTCAGGTTTTCTAACATCCAGATATTTACACATTTTATTATAATACTTAACTCTGTCTTCTTAAGGTGCCCTTTGAAGTTTTATATTCAGTGCTTTTATTTCATCATTTGAACTAGTTATTCAACAGTTAGTTTCAATCAGTTTTGACATTCCTTTTGACTTTTTCTTTCTTCCCTATCTTTCCCCCCCTTTTCTTCCCTATCTTTTTAATGATTGCTTTTTTCCATGTATGTTGTCCTTGGTATCAACTCACCACTTGTCTGGTCTTCAGTCATTATTGTTCAGTGCATCACTTCTATTTTTTCCCTTTTTTTTTTTTTAATTTAAGTGAAAGTTTACAGAGACTTAGAGTTTCCAGTCATTTTTTGTTGCACTTTTCTCCCTGCCCACCCCTTCTCCCCCATTCACTCTTCTCCTTGAAAAGAACATGAAAAACTCTTTCATTGTTATGCAATCACTCCTATTTTTTGAGATGGTCTCTAAATTAAGGTGGAATGTGAAAGATAGTATGTTGGTTTTCACAGATTTGTTTTAATTCTCTTCTGCTTCAGATGGAACTTGTATATAAGCAGTGAATTGATGGTCTATTTCATAGCCAACTCTCCTGACCTCATTGATTGAAGGCATGTTTGTTTGTTCTTTTTTCTTTTTTTTTTTTTGTTTGTTCTTTAACATACCCTGGAATATTCAATATTCTTTTCTAACATCATGATTTAAATACTTCAGTTCTTCATTGTTCTTCTTTATTAATTATCCAGTTTTCACATGTATTTGAGGTATTGAAAATGCCATGGCTTGGGTCAAGTACACCTCAGTCCTCAAATGATTTAGGATTCAATTCTACCAGAAGAGATATGCAAAACATAGATAGTTTCATGTTCCATTAACTTCTCTTATTAATAATTTAAGATTTTAACTTTTTTCTCCCTTCAATCAAAATTTTCTATATGTTGGAAATCATCTGGGGCATTTGAACAAATCTTCATGGCAAGACTGTACCCCCAAAATTAAATAATATTTTCTAAGAGTATGACCAAAGATTTAAAGCCAAAGGTCATATAGCCCTGGTGTGTCCACTTGCTGTATGGAGGTAACTTGTGGTCACTGTGAAGCTGAACACTGTGACACTGATGAGTCAAATGTGAGAATGATTACCTATGGTGGACAGTGTTTGGTGGAGCTCCCCGATTAAAACAAGCTTGGAAGCAGGAGTGGCACCCATTGCCATAATAGCTTGCCTCTGGAAACCCTATGAACCTAGAGAAAGGATGAAAGTCACACAACTGTTGAGGACTTTTTTTCATAGGGTTGCTATGACTATGACTCAATGGCACTTAACAGCAACAACAAGACCAAAGCAGCAATACTTTTTATGAAGCTCCCTAGGAGATTCCAATGTACTGCCCAAGATTGAGAACTGGGGTTTTAAAACAATAAAACCAACTAAAAAAATCCCAAAACTGATTATGAAAGATCCCGTGGAGATCTGAAAAGACAGGCTAATAGTATGTATAGAACAACGGTGATTAATTTTATAAAACACATATGAATGAATGAATGAATGTGTAAAACATAATGTGTATGAATGAAGCAATAACATATATGAATTTTGTATGCAAATCAACATAAAAGACAAACAAAACCATTAAACTATTTAAAATCAGATTAATAGCATCCCAGGCTGGAAACAGATAACAAATAAGTAAATATCTAGCTCTGGGAGTTCTTGATGGACCACACCACTCCCGTAAACCTTACTTCTGATTAGACAGTTCTTTCCCTAAGCTGCTTTGTTCAGTAACTATGGCTTGAGAACAGACATGCACAAGAAGTCAAAGTTCTTTCTGCCGAGGGTTCATGAATCTACTTACTTAGCTTGTCCCTCCACCTAAGTAGCACTCTTTTTTTAATCTCCAGCTGGGTGTTGTTCTTCACATGTTCATCTTTTCTGACCATTCCTCTGCACCAACAATATTTCATGTATTGGTTCTGACTTTTCAAGCACCCTATGTTGTTTTGCTTCACAGTATTATTGTTGTCATATGTATCCAGTTGACTACAACTCATTGGGGATAAGTATGTTGGCATTAGTGAGTATGGCTCAGAAGAAGGCAGAGTTCAGAGGTATGAGATGCAGGTGACTTGATGTCACATAATAACAATGTAGCAATTAATGGTTCTGATCCTTGCCCTGTCATGAGCCAACCTCACCATCTCCAGCGCATCTGATCCCATTGCCACAGTCACTGGGTCAATTAATCTCCTCCACTTCCAAGTATGATATCCTTCTTCAAAGACTGGTCCCTTTAGGCAACGTGTATATATGATCAAAAGTATGTCAGTGTCAAAATTCTTGCTTCCAAGGACCAAATTGATTTCAACCTCTCCAGATCAGACTTGTTTCTTGGCAGTCCATGATATATGTACTACTTTTCAATAGAACTTTAAAGACATCAGTTCTTCTGTCATCTTTATTCAGGTCTCAGATGCATAGCAAGCAATTGAGAAAACCATGGCCTGGATCAGACACACCCTAGCCTCTATATGGGCATCATGCTATTGGCTATTAGCTAAGACAAAACATTTCTTCCTTACTAGTTTTGTTTAGGATTTATTTAGATTATAAAATACATCTGGAAGATTGACCTTAATGAAAAAATACAGTATAGAGTAACCCCATAACTTTTATGTGCTATTCATTTTAATTTTTTTGTTGTTGCCAGATTTGAGAGGCAGCTATGAAAACAGTATTTGTCCTCATAACATATATTCTTTACCCCTTTTCCTGGTCTTTGTTTTCTCTTTCCATTTTTGAAGTCTAATTTTTACATATATTTTAATGTAAATTATGTTACATCGTCTTTGGACGGAAGTAAGGTTAGTGGGTGGTGGCTTAGTGGGAAAGAAGTGTGTTGTCAATCCCAAAACAGATGGTTTGAATCCACCAGCTGCTCCTCAGGAGAAAGACGGGCAATCTCCTGTGTGATTTACAGCCTCTAAAATCTTGCTGGAGGGTTAGTTGAGTCCATTCTAACTCTCCAACAATAATTGAGTGAGTGATTTACTAAGTATATATCCCCATTCTGGATTTTATGTTCAATGATGAAAGACTATTTCTGTTTTATTCATTGCTAGAAAGCTGACAGCTGTCACATTACATGTGGTAGGAGCTTAATAAATGCAGTGATGAGTAAATGAAGGGATGAAAATCAGAGCAAGGGTTTTTTTCCGAGTATTCATTGGATCAGGAGAATGGCAGAATCTTGAGCCGTTTGGTGGAATATTCTATCAGTATATATACCACAGTTTCTCTATCCATTCGTTTGTTGACGGGCACTTGGGTTGTTTCCAACTCTTTTTCTTTTGTAAACAAAGCAACAATAAACATGGGTTTGGATATATCTGCTTGGGTGGCAGTTATGGTTTCTTTAGGGTATATTTCCAGTAGTGGAGTGGCTGGGTCAAATGGAATATCTATTTGCAACTTTTTGAGAAAGTGCCATACTGCCTTCCATAGTGGTTACACCATTTTACACTTCCACCAACAGTAAATAAGGGTTCCAGTTTCTCCACAACCTCATCAGCATTTGTTGTTTGCTGCTCTGTTGAATTTTGCTATTCTTAACTGGGGTGAGATGATATCTCATAGTTTTTTTTCATAGCTCTCTTAGAGCTAGGGATTTTGAATATTTCTTCATGTGTTTGTTCACCTTCTGAATGTCTTTGGTGAAATGTCTGTTCATATCCTGTGCCCATTTTGCAATTGGATTACTTACCTTTATCTGGTTGTGGTGATACACTTTTTAAACAGAACTTTTCAGCCTCTATGAATCACTTTTTCTCTTGTGCAGTGCTATGTTAATATGGGCTATTTATTATTTACAGCATCTATGAAACATTCTTGTATGTTCAAAAATGACCCAAGAAAGGTCATTTAAAGGTAGCAGATAGATAATATATACTCAGTCTGGAAGACAACCCAGGTTATAATACTAACTTCTTCTCCACAAAAAGTGGTTTAGGGATCTAGGATTGTGTTAAAGTTATGCTTGGCAATATATACAAGGTGATACTATTATAATAGACTATATAATTTATGCCTCTAGAAAATTCTTAACTGGTTTTTTTATCAGCTCAGTTCTCCAATCCTAGGATCAGATATTTGACTGGCATGGGTAGGCTGCCCTCCAAACATCATTGCCAATGGATTAGTCATAGTATCTTGCAGAAGCAACTAAAAGAAGGCTTTCCATTTAGAGATTTTTTTCTTCACTTTGATTGCTTATATACTTGGCCACTTCTTGTAGCACATTACTGTTTCTTTTTTATAAAAATTGATTTGCTTACAAAGTTCATATACATTATATTCACTTCATGTTTCATACACTCATTCTCATACTTTATGATTTATAAAATTAATCACCATTGGACCTTGCCCATTTCCCTGTCTTTTTGCCCAGATCCTTCCTATTTACTTCTCCATCTCCCGCCACCCACCAAACTGTGAAACCCTGTGTTTTGCCTCTACCCATCCTCAGCCCTCCCCTCCTTGAGTTTCCATACATGTTTTACTAGCTATTCATCTGTTTTTGCAATAATGGTCTTATTCAGTATTTATCCTTAATGAGACTGAGTTAGTTCACTCAGCATAATGCTCTCCAGCCTCTCCCAAATTACATAGTATTTTTCAAAATTGTTGCTCCCAAGTGCTGCATAGTATTGCATTGTGTGACTGTATCACAATTTCTCAAACCATTTGGTTGTGGTTGGACATTTGGGCTGCTTTCATATTCTTGCAATGGTGAATTATGCTGCTATAAACATTAGTGTACAAATATCCATTTGTGTCTCACTTCTAATTTCCTTGGGAGTGTATTCCAAGCAGTGAAATAGCTGGGTCATATGGAGTTTCTAAGTTCAACTTTTTGAGGAAATTCCAAATTGTCTTCAAGAGTGGTTGCCCCATTTCACAATCCCACCAACAGTGTATGAGAGTTCCCACCTCTCCATGTTCTCTCCAACATTTATTGCTTGCTGTGCTAGTAAACTTTGCTACTGCTACAGGGATGCAAATGCATCTCTCTTATTGGAAATGATTTTGAGCATTTCTTCCTGTGGCTGGTGGCCACCTGAATGTCTTCATTTGTGAAAAGTCTTTCCATGTCTTTTGCAATTGTAATTAGGTTATCAGTCTTTTTCCTCTAGAGGTCCGGGAGTGTTCTGTAAACTTGTGCTATGAGACCTTTGACTGAGATATTATTGCCAATTGTTTCTTTCCAGTCAGTAGGCTTTCTTTTCACCCTGTTGGGGAAAAAGTCTTTGATGAGCACAGAGATTTAATCTTTAGAAGGTCTCTTTTATCAATTTTATCCTCTTCAGAGTGTGCATTTCTGCATGTATTTGGCATTCTTTTTATACTGTAGACTAGGCTTTCTAAGCTTGATCCCAGTTTGTCTCTTAATGAACTTCATGGTTTTGGGCTTTACTCTCAGGTGTCTGATCCACCTTGAGTTCATTTTTGTGTACCTTTTAGATATTTATGGGAGCACTGAAACCTGTTCAAGGAGAGCAGGGCTCCGTTACTTTGTCAAGTGTTTATCTTATTTATCTTCCTCCCTTCCTCCCTCCCTCCCTCTTTTCCTTCCTTCCCTTCTTCCTTTTCTTCAAAGCTATGCTGGCCATTGGAATTTGTCCCTCTAGGATTTGGTGGTTTTCTTTCCAGGGTGATCTCAAGTGTAGAAGCATTTGGGAACCCTCTACCTTAGCATCCATGTTGGCAATTCCTCCACTTATTAATCTACTATCTGAATCTTTATTGTATTGCTCTTGGCTTCTAACAGTTATTATTTCCTTCTCTGGTTTCAAACTAAGAAAACAGATTTTGTGTCACTATATTAAATTCCTGCTTAATCTCTTTTTCATTTGCCTGAATTGCTTAGCATGGTTTAAAAATATGCTCACTAGTCCTTTTGAAAAATCACTGCTATTGAGCGGATTCGGACTTGGTAGGACTGAATAGAATGGCCCCATAAGATTTCAAAGACTGTAAGTCTTTGCAGAAGTGGACTGTCACTTTTTTCTTTCATAGAGTAGCTGATGATTTGAAACTGCCATTCTTTCTGCTAGCAGCCAGTGCTGCAGCCACAGCACCACAAAGCTCATATTCCTTTCAAAAGTAAAGTCTGATTCCCTGCCATTTGAATGTGGGCCAAGAGAAAGAACTCACTAAAAAAAAACTGAACAACAGATAAGAACCTTGTCCGATTCTATGCCATCTTCCCCATCTCTGATCTGTTTACAGTCATTGTGTCAATCCATTTTGGTGAGGTCTTCTTCTCTTCTCTGACTCTTTTCCTTTCCCAGCATGATATCTTTTTCCAGTGACTAGCTCTTCCTGACAACAGGATCAAAATACGTGAGACATAGTTTTACCCTCCTTGCTTCTCAGTAGCACCCAGGTTACACTTCCTCCAAGAAAGACTTGTTTATTCTTTTTGACAGTCTGTGGAATATTCAGAACTGAATACTACTATTAAATAAAATTAATTATTATATAATTATTTTATTACAGTACGTGATAGGAATAGTGGAGCTTTGAGTGCTTATTATTCTCATTCTGAACTTCAGGAAAAGATTTTTTTCAGGAATTGACATTTATACTGAGATTTAAGGAATGTAGAGGTGTTAACACACAGAATCACAGAAGCCAAGAAAGCTTAAGATACAAGCTGTCAGATCATGGGTTGGACAATGGAAGATATTTTCTGATGGGACTTGGCAGATG
>NW_006399776.1:9815205-9834356 GCF_000299155.1 Elephantulus edwardii
GTCAGAGGCAGTGTGGTTGGCGCAGGATAGAGCAGGGTTTAGGGCTGTTGTGCATAGGATTGCTATGAGTCGAAAATGACTAGATGGCACATAACAACAACAACAACAGAGGTGTTAACTAGGCAAGGAGCAAGATGAAAGAGGGGAGTGTTTTCTGGCATAGAAAACGGTGTATGTGAAGGTCCTTTTCAGTAGTCTTAACCGTGATATTTCTCTGCTGAAAACCTTTGGTAGATGGTTCAAATAAATATATTCTGAGTGCTTATGATGTGTAAGAGACTGTTCTAAGAAATTAACAAAATAGGCACAAATCCTTACCCTTTGGAACTTGTATTATTGTCAGAGAGAACAAAAAACAAAAAGAAGTAAAACTTGCAAAAAAATATGGCAATTGAAGATGATTGGTTGTCTATTGACAAGAAGCTGAGCTGCAGTACTGAAGGCACACAATTTGAATCCACCAACTGCTCTGCAGAAGGATGGGCAATCTCCTCCTGTTTAATTATCTGTCTCAGAAAACCCACCAGAGGGTCAGCTATGGGTCAATTCTGACATGACAGCAAGCAACAATAGCCCAGGAGAAAAATAATGCAGGCAAAGATATAGGTAGTATTAGAGAGGAGCTAAGTTGAAATTTTAGTTTCTGGGGCTTCGTCTGACATACTTTGGACATGTTGCAAGGAGGGAGAGGTCCTTGGAGAGGGACATCATGCTTGGGAGGGTAGAGGGACAGCGAGGAGTGGAAGACCCTCTATGAGGTGGATTGATTCAGTGACTGGAGTAATAGGGATGGGAGTACTGGAGACAGTGCTATTGGCACAGGACAGAACAGGGTTTACGGCTGTTGTACATAGGGTCGTTATGAGTCGCAAATGACTCGATGGCACATAACAACAACAACAATAAGGAAAAGGTTACTGAACAGACACCTCTTGTGCAAAGAAAAAGGTGGGACATGAGTTACAGATGTAGCTGCAGGAAGAGTTGAAGCAGTATCAACTTCTTGGGGAAGGAGTACACTTGATGTGTTGGATGACACATTGGGAAACTAATGTTTCTGGAGCTGAGAGCACGAGAAGCAGAATCCTAGGAAATGAGCCAGAGAGGTAAAGTCTGGGGAATATAGATTGTGTGTAGGAATCCTGGTGACAGACAGGTTATATGCTTGGCTGATAACTTAAGGTTGAAGGTTTGTTGTTCAAACTGCCTAGCTGTTATGTAGGAGAAAGTTGACTTCCGTGAAGATTACAGCTTTGGGAAGCCTACAGAACTATTCTACTGTCATATCGAGTTAGTATGAGTTGGAATCAACTTGTTGGCAGTGGATTTTTGTTTGTTTGTTTGTTTGTTTACATTGTACATCATAAACATTTGTTTACTCTGACTTCTATGAATGTAGATTATAGTAGAGCAAGAGAGGCAGTCAGAGGCTATTGAAATAATACAAGAGAAAGTTAATGATTTGAGTCAGAGATGAAGCAGTGGCGTGATAGTCATCATATTCTAGATAAATGTTGAAAATACAGGCAATATAAATCAAAGATTAAGAAAAGAATGAAGATTGGCTCTAATAAATTCTTTAGTCTATAAAAAAGAAGACTGAATAGAAGCTTTTTTTGGTTTGAAGAAAACTAAGAGATAGGATGAAGATTCCTATTACATATGCTAGCAGACATGATGGGTAGGCAGCTGGACATATAGGAGTCAGGAGAAAGACTAGAGATATCCATTTAGAAGTAGTAGATATAAATGGATAGAATATAAAAAACTGGGGACAAATGCTATCATATCACAGAAAATTAATATTTATGTAAAAAGGCAGGGGGTCAAGGAGCAGGATTCTGGGCCAATCAATATTAGACAGTTGAAGAAATAAGGGTGAATGCTCAGAAAACAACCAGGAACTAGAAGAAAAATCAAGAGAGTGTGCTGAAAGTCACGTTTATAAAATATCTCAGGAAAGAGAGAATGAACACTCTTGTCAAATGCTAACGAAGGGCCAAATAAGGCAATTGCACATTTGGGTTAACAACACTGATGCCATTGATGGAGAGCAATTTTTGTGTATGAAGGAAGCAAAAGGCCAAATAAAATAATATCTAGAGAGAATGGGAAGCACTTAGAACTCTGTACATAGAATTGTGGTAAGGAGGTAAAGAAAATGGAAAAATGAACTTGTAGCTGGAAGACAATGTGGAAGAGAGAAATAACTTCATATGTGCATACTGGTAAGATGGCCCAGTAGAGAGGAGGAAATGATGCTGGAGAGAGAAAGAGTTGGAGCTAGTGGCGGGGGGGTGGGGAGGAAGGAAATGGAGATTTCAACCCCATACAAGAATATGGACAGTTCATCCCTGGCAGTAAGAAGGAGGGTGGCATATATGGGCACAGATGCTGGTGGGAGGGTGGAGGTGTTGGTAGGAGCTTGTGGAATTTCTATTATGATTGTTTCTATTTTCTTAGTGGAATAGCAATCAAGGTCAAGAGCTGAGAGAGAAGTTGGAGGAGGAGGTGTTAGGAGTTTGAGAAGAAGGAGAAAATATGAAATGAGTAGACCAGGGAAATGTAGTGTGATTGTTGGGTACTCTATGAAGGCAGGTTAAAGTTAGTAACTATCAAGGTAAATGAACTTAAATAGAGACTAGTCATCATGGGTCCTTCTCACTCCGCTCTGCTGCATGTGTGCAGGTAAAGAGAAACGCCTCTGTGAGAATAATACATTTGTTTGTTCACACCTAACACATGGCCGCTCAAATAATTAAATGATTATTTTTGCAAAATCCACTTCATTTAAGCTTGTTGGAGAATGCAGGTCTCTGGTTAATTGACTATTTTGGATAATTAAGTCTTATATCATCACAAAATAATTTTTTATAGAATCAAAAGACCAACCCCCCCACAACTGTGAATATTACATAAGTCTTGGGATAATAGCAAGTATCTAAATACTTAATAGCTTTAATACATTGTTATAAAAAATAATGATCATTATGTAATCATAAGGGGAAATTTGGTTATTTGAGTTTTCTTAGAGTTTATGTTCTAGATGAATCATACTGAGAATATTCTAAAAGGAATAAAAATCAAAAGGGTTAACATCAAAAGCAATATGTTAAAAAAAAAAGCAATATGTTTGGGTTTGTCTATGATAACATTGAAGTAAGAGGGTGTTTTTCCCTTTTAATTGCTTTTATTCTGGATAGTGAAACAATAGGTAGAGCATTAATAGTTTTCAAATTGGAGGCAAAGCCAACACCAATCAGTAAGGGTGTAATTGTCTAAATTGCACTATTTTTGATTGTTGCCCTACCTTCATATTCTCATAGCTTAAACTCTTTTTACACATGACTATGCTGTATGTTATTCACTTGTTTTGTAAAATAACTTGTGTCTGATTACAAATGCAATGCATACGCACTCATACACAACTGACCCTTGAGCAACATGGGTTTGAATTAACCACAAACATGGTTGTTTCTTTCCTGTTGTTACAGTGGTGAACTCAAGTGTTGCACCAGCTTAAGATGTGGTATGATGCTAATTATCTCTGCTTGAGCAGTTTGTAAAATATACTGGAGGGAGGAAGGACTAGTGTAGAGATGAAGAGCATTAAGCAGACACAGGGTTTTTTTGGGGGGAAAACGGTGGATAATCTAGGTATAACAGACCGACAAAGTTCAAACTCGTGTTGTTCGAAGGTCAGTTGTAAATATACTAAATTGAACAGTGGAGGTTGGCACCTCTAATTGGATTGTTGTTCAAGGGTCTACTATAATTTAGAAAATATGACCCAAGTGAAGAGGAGAGTATGAATTACCCATTATCGTATCACTCAAAGATGATAAAAATTAACATTTTGGTGAATTTTAATTAATATATATGTATATTTAGCAAATACGTATAATATCATAAATAATTTTATATCCTTTAAAACTTAATATGTTATTATGGACATCTCCCATGCCATGACATATGATTTAAAAATACATTTTCAAATGACATTGTAGCAGTCTATTATACATATGTAGGGCTCCTCTTGTGGCCTAGTGGTAAGGAGTTGTGCTGTCAACCCAAAGACAGGCAGTTTGAGTCCACTGATTACTCTGCAGAAGTAAAATAGGCAATTTCCTCCCCCTGTGTGACTTATATAGCCTGTGAAAGCATGCTGGATGGTCTGCTATGAGTTGGTTCTACTGGACAGCACATAACAACAGCAGCAGCAATTGTATGGTTGTACTCTGTTTAGCAATTTTCACATTGCCACATACTTAAGATGTGTTTACCTTTTAGCACACATTGTGGTGAACATCCTTAATCGTGTGGGTTTTTTTTTAGTACTGATGATTTTCTTATTGTAGATTTCTAAAAGTGGAATTCTATAGTGTGGAAGGGTACAAACATTTCTTAAAATTCTAGAGACACATCACAGTTGCCATCCTGAAAGGTATTGCTTATTTCCAGGATTACTGGACGTGAACAAGTAGTCCTCTGAGCCGTCCCTCTGGATAGCACCTGCCTGTTCACTTTGCCTGTGATGCCTTCTCTCCATTCTCACATGCCATAATCCATTGGCACTTAGAATGTCTCCCCTCCAAGACATTCTCCATGTTACTCCATAGTGGAGGTTTCTTTCCACCACTGCTCTCATCATTTCCCTGATCAAACCTCCTCATTTCCTGTGGGGAATGCAGTGGCACACAATGCCCTTCAAGTCAGCTCCAGCCTCCTTTTTCAGCCTCATTGGTTATACAGAAAGCCCTTTTATTTTCAAAACATACAATGCTCATTCATGCCTACAAATCTTTACATGCTTCATGCTGCCACGTTTCCTCCTCTGGAATGCCAATTCATCCTTCAAAATGCAAAGCCAAGGCCCCCTTCTGTAATGCCTTGGTCAATTCCCTGGGGGAGACAGTGGTGCATGAAGCAGACCTATGCCCACATCCACATTATGGCTCTGATCCCACTGCATGTTTTCAGTGTTGAGTTTGTGCACCTCAAGAACGTTGTCTTGTTTCTTTCATCCTCCCTTCTTAGCCTATTACATAATTGAAGATCAATAAATATTTATTGATTTGAAGGCTAAAAGCACAGAACAGTTTTGGGTGTTTTGCCATTATCTAATTAGAAGAGTGGAATTTCAAGGTTATGTCAATGCTGACTAACCTACTCTGGTGGCTTTTTTTTTTAACTTGGTTGACATCCCTAAAGTATCATATATGCATATAATTTGTACCAGGCTCTCTCTTCAGGAGAAAGATGAACAGTCTCCTCCCATGTAATTAACTTCCTCAGGAAACCTGCTCAGTTATGGATGGGTTCTGACTTGATGGTATACAACAATCACATGCTGCCTCTTAATATCAGCTCCAGTTCTTCCAGCTCTTTCTACTCCTGTTTGTATTGTGTTCTAGAACTCATGTCCTATCCTATTCTCCACTCTAATCACCCCACTTTGATTTTACTCATTAAACAAAGCTCAGGGCCATGAGTAGTTAATAGCTTTACCTCCTTACTGGCCCTTTTGTTCTCGTACTCTTCCCAGTTGTTGATATTCTCTGCTCCTTTGTACATTTGGCTAGGAAATATACAGCAGAGTGTTGTCTAGAGGTTTCTGATATGCACACGATTCTAGTGTATGTTTATATATTTTCTCTGCTTCTCATTTAGCTTTCATTTTACTGTTCTTATTTATGCCCTGTAAACCACCTCAATCCTTTGTAGAATGGAGATATATTCGTGTACTTGTGCATAAATGCATAAATACAGGCTGCTTTTTATTGTTACAAGTCTCTTTCATGCCTCTCAGAAGGCCATTGGATGTTCCTTGTCTCTCACCTATACACATATTGCTTTGTCATTTCATGCAGCTCCCAAGAGTGCTGTTCCAAACATTCTCTGCTCTCTTTCAGTGACATGATCCTAAACTTGATGGAAGAAAGAAAAAAAAAAATAGAGGCCATCTAAAGAGATTTTCCTCAGTTTATAGCTCTTCTACCTCATGCTTTTTCTGAGGGGTCTTGGTGACAGTTTCAGGAGTTTCAGGAACACTACTCACTAACAGTCTGTGAGTCTGGTCCCCTTGTTCTTGTTCTGTTACACAGCTTTTGTGACACCTCCTCTGCCTTTGCCTAAACGACTATGGTAGATCTCTGTTCTGCAACTTCACAGTCTTTGTGAATTATACTGTAACTCAATTTCTGACTTGTAACTCTCATTCTGCTTCTGTGATTTTTGTCATCATGGGCCATCGAATTGGCTACAACACAGAGTAAGACTATGAACAACAGATCTGGCCATTGCTCTCTCCTGCACCAACCTCATTAGCTCCAACATGCTTGAGCCCATTGCTTTGATCACTGTACCAATCCATTTTCTTGAGGTTCTTCTTCTCTTACAGGGGCCTTCCACCTTTCCCAGTATGATGACTTTTTCCAAGCACATACCCCTCTTGACAAAATGCCAAAAGTAGTGAGATAAAGTTTCACCATTTTCTGTGATTAAAGAATCACAATAAAACTAACTTCAGTTCTTAGGATTTACTCTTTGCGCTCTCTCTCTCTCTCTATATATATATGTGTGTGTGTGTGTGTGTGTGCGTGTGTATGCACGCACACACACACACATTATTGTTTTTAAGAACAAACTCTTTCCATTTCCCTCACCCATTTCCCTCCTGTCCCCATCAAATTATACAACTCCACAATTAATCTCCCCCTCACACACACATCCTCATCTCTCTGCTTCCACCCTTTCCTACCCCTCTTGGATCCTTATATTCCTTCTACAAGAATGGTTTTATATTTTTAAAATATGATTTGTTGTGTGTTTGATGGAAATTTCCACAGCAAATAGACTCACATTTAAGAATTCCTACACATATTGTTCCTTGTTTCCAACTTTTGCATTCCAGTTACCAAAAATTATTAATGCATCTTGATTGCATATTTGATCAATTTCAGACTGTAAAAGTTGGTAGAAATCCTCAATTTTCTCCTTTTTTTACTTTAGTGGTTGGTGCATATAATTGAATAATTATATAGTAACTATATAATTAGTTCAATAATAATTGAATAGTCATGTTAACAGGTTTTCCTTGTATGCATTTGGATAGTATCCTATCACTCACAACACTAAATTTTAGGATAGACCTTGAAATTGTCCTTTTAATTATGAATGCAACACCATTTTTCCTCAGTTTTTTATTCCTGGCATAGTAGATAATATATATATATTTTTACTCAAAGTAACCCGTTCCAGTTTACTTCAGCTCATTAATGCCTAGGATGTCAATTTATGAGTTCATTTCATTTTTCCAATTTTCCTAAATTCATACGTCTGACATTCCGTGTTCCAAATATAATTGGTTGTTTGTAGCTATTTCTTCTCCTGATTGAGTGACTGAAAGTGAGAAGAAATTGAAACACTTATTAAAGAAGAGCAAAGAACACAGCCTTAACTATGTATTACATCTCAATGTCAAGAAAACAAATATTCTCACCACTGGACCTATGTTGTTGTTGTTATGTGCCATTGAGTCGCTTGTGACTCATAGCGACCCTATGTACAAGAGCTCTAAATGCTGTTCTATCCTGTGCCAACCTAGCCATCTCAAATGCACTTATTCCCACCATTCCAGTCACAGAATCGATCCATCTCACCAAAGGTCCTCTCCTTCGCTTCCCCTCCACTCTGCCAAACATGATGTCCCTCTCCAAGGACCAGTCCCTCCTTGCAACATGCCCAAAATATGTCAGATGAAGCTTCAGAATCCTTGACTCCAGGGAACACTCTGGCTTCACTCTCTCCAGGACAAACCTGTTTGTTCTCTTAGCAGTCCATGGTATATTCAACACTCTTCTCCAGCACCACAGCTCAAAGGCATCAATCCTCTTTCTATCAACCCTAGTCACTGTCCAACTTTCTGATGCATAGCACATAATTGTGAAGACTATAGCCCGGATCAGGTGCACCGTAGTCTCCAGCCTGACATCATTGCTCTTCAGTACTCTTGAGAGGTCCCTCACAGCTGACTTTCCCAATGCAATTCATCTCCTGATTTTGTGGCTGCTGTTACCAAGAGTGTTGACTGTGGAGCCAAGTAAATTAAAACTGTTAACTATCTCAATCTCTTCACCATCCATGCTGATGCTGCCAATTGGCCCAGTGGTTAGAATCTTTGTTTTCTTGACATTTAGCTTCAGTCCATATAGGAGGCTGTAGTCCTTGATCTTCTGCAGCAAGCGCCTCAGGTCCTCCTCATCAGCAAGCAGGGTTGCGTCGTCTGCATAACGCAGGTTGTTGATGATTCTTCCGCCAATCCTGATGCCACATTCCTCTTCGTATAGCCCAGCGTCTCGAATGATCTGTTCTCCATACAGATTGGAAAGGTATGGAGACAGACTACATCCCTGATGAACCCTCTTCTTGATTTTGAACCATGTAGCGTCTCCTTGCTCTGTTCTGACAACTGCCTCTTGGTCCAAGTATAAGTTTCTCATTAGCACAATCAAATGTTCTGGGATTCCCATTCTTCTTTTTTTTTTTTCCCCCATTCTTCTTAGAGTATTACGGATGGAGAAGAGACTGAAACTTTCAACAACTTCATCTTATTTGGATCCACAGTTAACACCTGTGGTACCAACGGTCAGGAAATAAAGAGACACATTGCAATGGGAAAATCTGAACTTTAGGGACCTCTCCAAATTATTGAGGAGTAATGATGCCAGTTTGAGGACTAAGGTGCTTCTGTTTCAGGCCTTGGTTTTTCTGATTCCTTGCTATGCATCTGAGAGCTAGAGAATGAATAAGGATGACAGAAGAAGAATCCATGTCTTTGAGCTATGGTGTTGGAGAAGAGCACTGAACAATGCATGGATGGCCAGAAAACAAACAGATATGTCTTGGAGAGGAAGCAGCCAGAGTGCTCTTTGGAGGCAAGAATGATGATGCTTTACCGCACCTACTTTGGGCATCTTACTAGGAGGGGCTATTGCTTGGAAAGGGACGTGATGCTTGGAGGGGTGGAGGGTCAGCGAAGGAGAAGAAAACCTTCAACCAAGTGGATTGATGCAGTGACTGCCTCAATGAGCTTTAGTGTGTCAGGAAGTGTTGTTCATAGGGACACTATGAGTCATACTTGACTTGATGGCACCCAATAGCAATACCAAAAATACACTAGCCACTTGAGTAAGAAGGAGTTCTGTACCTAAAGATGTCCTTGAGTCAGTATTATTCATAAATTGGAAACAATTAGGCCTTCAATTTAATAGTTCATAACTAATGCCAATTAATGGAAGTAGGAAAGGCATCTATTTCCTAAACAACATGCCTCTAGAAACTCTATGAACTTTAATAAATGACGATAGTTATAGAAAGGCTTGAGGCTTTTGTTCATGGGGTCACTATAAGCCATGCTCAGCTTGACGGCAGTTAACAAGAACAACAACAATGTCAATTAATGTTTGTCTTAGTATATAGTATAGAGTGAGTGTACATTTCTATGTATAAAACTCATTAAACACTTCCAGATACACCAAACCTATTTAAGAGGATAATACAATGATGATAATTAATATTGTTTTGATGGACATCACACAGTAAGTCTATTTGTTATTTCAAACAACTTTACCTTCCTCATAGCTTTAATGTAACTGGCATAAATGTAAGTCTCTGAGGTTAATAATTCAGGTTCTATCTATATTTACATCTCATCAGTTTTATTTGTACTTTTTAAAATCTCTTTTTCTGTGTGTCAATACCCATTGTCTTTAAGAATTGATTCAATCTCATGGCAACTCAACCTCAGCTTTCTGAGGCTATAAATCTGAGTGGGAGCGACTTGCTTTATTTTTCTTTCATGGAGTATAATGGTGGATTCAAACCCTCAAGCCTCAGCTTAGCAACTTAACACGTACCTGAGGGAGTTGGTTCTTATCCACCAGCTGCTCCACAGGAAAAGGATGAGCAATCTCCTCTCATGTGATTAACTGCCTCTGAAAACCCGCTTAAGGGTCAGCTACAGGAAGGTTCTGTCTTGATGATACAACAACAAAAAATATAATCTACTAGACCACTTGCAATATTATCATATGTGTAGATTTGTATAACCACTGCCACAGAGAAGGTACAAAACTTTTCATCACCGCATGCCTCTTTGAAAACATTTTGGAAAGTGAAAACTTCATTCCTGAAAGTATGATCAACTCAAGCTTCTGATCATCTGATGCTGCTGATAGTTGAGGAGCTTAGAATTTTTTTTCTAGTTATCATTCTACTTCTACAATAAAGGTCTTACACAGTATTTGTTCTTCTTTTTTTTTTTTCTTTATTATTATTTTGTGTGCATGTACCGTCAAATCAGATCTGACTGGTACAGGAGGATATTGCTCCTCCTTCTCCGGCAGAGCATCTGGTGGATTCGAACCGTGTTCCTCTGGGATTGCAGTGCAGCTTCTTGCCACTAGGCCACCAGAGCTCCCCTATAGTATTTGTTCTTATGGGACTGAGTTCACTTAGCATAATGCTTTACAGATCCTCCCAAGTTAGGTAGTAATTTTCAGTATCATTGCTCCTGTATGCTGTGTAATACTCCATCACGTGAATGGACCATAATTTCTCAATCCATGCTATTGTGCTTGGATATTTGAGCTGTTTCCATGTTCTTGTGATCGTGAATAAGGCTACTATGAACATTGGTCTCCATTTGTACCTCAGTTCTAATTTTCTCAGGGTATATTCCAAGCAATGGGATAGCTGGATTATCTGGAATTTCTATGTTCAGCTTTCTGAAGAAATGCCAAACTGCCTTTCAGGGTGGTTGTACCATTTTATAATCCCACCAACAATGTATAAAAGTTCCTATCTTGCCACAACCTCCCCAACTTATTACTTGCTGCCTTGCTAACTTTGCCCCTGCTACTAGAGTGAGATGGTATTTCGTTGTGGTTTTGATTTGCATCTTTCTTATTGCCAATGTTTTTGAGCATTTCTTCATGTGCCTGTTGACCATCCAAATATCTTCTTCTGTGAACATTCTTTTCGTGTCTTTTGCCCACTTTCTAATTGTGTTATCAGTCTTTTTCTTGTGGAGGCCCTGTAGGATTCTATAAAATTTTGAGACAAGACCCTTGTCTGAAATGGTATTGCCAAATGTTTATGACCAGTCAGTAGGTTTTCTTTTCACTTTGTTGGAAAATGTTTTTTGGTGCATACAGAGATTTAATCTTTAGAAGGTCCTATTCATCAATTTCATCCTTTCCAGACTGAGCATTTCTGGCTATATTTTGCAGTTTCTTTATTCCTAGACTAGGCCATTTAAGCTTGATCTTAGTTTATCTCAGATGAACTTTATGGTTTTGGGCTTTACTCCCAGGTCTCTGATCCACACCTTGAGTTAATTTTTGTGTATGGTGTGAGTTGGGGTCCTGTTTCAGCTTTCTGCAAGGTAACAGTCAGTTTTGTCAGAACCATTTTTTAAAGAGTTTGTTATCTCCCCATTTAATAGGTTTTACTTCCTTGTTAAATATCAGTTGACCATAGGCAGATGGGTTCATTTCTGGGTTCTCAATTCTGTTTCATTGATAAATGTGTCTGTCATTGTACCAGTGCCATGTTGTTTTGGTTACTACCACTGGGTAGTTTTGAGGTCAGGGAGTGCTATGCCTCCCACTTAATTTTTGTTTTTCGGAAGTGTTTTGCTTATCTGGAATCTCTTTCCTCTCCAAATAAACTGACAATTTCCCTATCTCCTTGAAAAATGAATTTGATAACTGTATTGGGATTGGGTTGAACATATAGATTGGTTTTGTTAGGATTGTAATTTTCACACAATATTGAATCTTTCTGCACCTCTCCAGGGTATTGAAGAGCAGTGGTGTCACTCTGGTGTCACTAGGGTGCGTCTGATACAGGCTGTGGTCTTTGCAATTGCTTGTTATACATCAGAGAGTTGGACAATGACTAGGAAGGACAGAAGGAGAATTGATGCCTTTGAGCTGTGGTGCTGGAGAAGAGTATTGAATGTACCATGGACTGCCAAGAAAACAAACAGTTTCATCCTGGAGAGGATTAAAGCAGGCTGCTCCCTGGAGGCAAGGATTCTGGGGCTTCGTCTGACATACTTTGGACATGTTGTAAGGAGGTACAGGTCCTTGGAGAGGGACATCATGCTTGGGAGGGTGGAGGGACAGTGCAGGAGGGGAAGGCCCTCTATGAGGTGGATTGATTCAGTGACTGAGGTAATGGGGATGGGTGTGTCAGAGACAGTGCGATTGGCACAGAATAGAGCAGGATTTGGGGCTGTTGTACATAGGATCGCTATGAGTTACAAGCAATTCAATGGCACATAACAACAACATACATGAACAGGACACATTTTTCCATTTAATTAGGTCTTTCATTGTGTCTTGCAGAAATGTTCTATAATTTTCTTTGTACAGATCTTTCATGTCTCTAGTTAGGTTCACTCCCAAGTATCTCAATTTGTGTTTGGCTATTGTAAATGGTATTGCTTTCCTCATTTCCTTCTCTAGTTCTCTTTGTTACTGTAGAGGAATTCCACCGGGTTTTGGATATTGATCATACATCCTGTCACTCTACCAAATTGATCTTTTAGCTCTAACAGGGTTTTGTTGTTGTTGTTGTTGAGTCCTTGGGTTTTCTGTTGTACACTATCCTATCGTCTGCATATAGTGTTTGTTTCACCATCTCTTTTCTGATCTGTATGCCTTAGAATTCTTAATATCCTTTACATTTTGAGAATATTATTTATTGAGTGAACACATTCTGTTTGTCACTATAGGATTTATGAACAGTTGGATCATCTGACTGTGTTGGGAATTATGTTGTATCCATTTTCAACATATTCTTAGGTAGGCTATCAAAAGGAGTTGAGAAATGTCTGTCTCATATATCTCTGTATTTCCAGCACTTAGAACAGAGTATAGCACATAGGAGGAGCCAAAAAAATATTTTTTTTTTTCATGAATGAACACATTTTAGCTTGATTCTTACGATTCTAGGGGAGGGAGCCTCCACCAACTGTGTTCTCAAACACCAGTTACCATCCTACTATCTCAAGTATTATTATTCTGTCCTTGAATGTTCCTCTGCATTGTTATTTCCATGGTTTATTTTCCCCATGTTAGACTTCACTGTGTGATTTTTTAAAAAAATGAAATTGCTGTCAAAAATTGTTTAGACTGGAATATGGGGAGCCCTCTGGAAGCAGGAGCGGCATCCACTTCCAAAATGGCTTGCCTCCGGAAACTCTGTGTATGAACAGTGCTCAAGCTGTTCGTTCATAGGGTCACTATGAGTCGTCTACGACTCGACGGCATTAAACAACAACAACAACATGGGGAGCCCTGGAGGCCTTGTGGCAAAAAGCTTCACTGCAATGCCGAAGGCACACAATTCGAATCTACCAGATGCTCTGCTGGAGAGGGAGGGACAATCTCCTCCAATGCCAGTCAGATCTGATTCAAAGGCAGAAAACAAGTTTTAAAAATTGTTTAGACTGGAATAAATGTATTTAGAAGTATTCATGGATACTACTCATGCCTGCCCTTCCCTCCTCATCAGCCTGTTTACGTAGCTTTTTACACTTCACTGGATGAAAACATATACCAGTTCAGTGACATTCATGACCCCCAAATATAAATTCTCATGAAAATCTCGTTAGTGGAGAGGCAGAACAAATGATATATTTTCCCAAGTCCCAGCTGCTTGGATTTCATTGTATGCGTTTCTGGATTCTTGTTAAGATGATGCCCTTTGAGTGGCTGGCCTTGTGAATCAGAGCTTGTTTTCATGGCTGGCCTGGGGTGATTACATAGTTACTGAGAGTCCCAGGGAGAGTGACCTCTGGCTGCAAAGGGAAACCTATAGGTGGGAAGTGGGAAAAGTGAGGGAAGGGCAGAAAGGCCGGGAGGGAAAAAATCTCTAAGTAGAAGGGCACATTTTTAATATGAATATTGGGTTAGATTTCCCTCACTCCTAAAAAAGAAGCATAGTATTAATGAATGATAATGTTTAACTTTTGAGCTAATTTGTTATTTGACTGAAAGGTGACTTCTGGGATTTGTTTCAGTTCAAAATTTAAAGACTTTCAGAACAAACCTAGGGGTTTTCTAGCTTCTACCATTCCAATGAGTCAGTTGTTGTGTACTGTTGACTTAACACCTACTCATAACTGAAGCCCCAGCAGATTTCCAGAGGCAGTTAATTGAACAGGAGGAGATTTCCTATCTTTCTTCCACAGAGCAGCTGGTGAATCAAAATGTATGTCAAGGATTGACAGCACAATTCCTTACCACTAAAGCCACCAGAGTTCCCAATGAGTCTAGCCTTAAAAAAAGAAAAAAATGTGAGTTTTATTTTACAATCCCCCATCTCCCATTCTATCTGGGGCCATCTATTGCGTCTTTGAGCAGAATGGTCAGTGGTCTCTCACTAGATGTTATGCATTAAAAAATTCTTTGGAATGAGGACGGATAAGGAAGAAGAACAATTGTTGTCTTGGCTGTTCATCCATCTGTGTTACCACTGAAAAATCAGTTTTGACAGTCCTGAGCACCTGGGCATCTTTTGCTGAGCCTGCCCAAAGTCGTAATTCCTAAGTACACCCCACAACTCTTTCTTCTGTTTGGCTGTTGCAAGGCAAGCAAAGAATTCTTTGTTCTTGGAATCCACAAGTGACTTCCTATCTCCTCTTCTTTGCCTGGCTGTAGGGATATTTTGTTGCTGTTAGGTGTTATGCAGTTGATTTAGACTAATAATGACTCCTTGTGACAGAGGAGAACTACCCCATATGGTTGTTTTAGTAGTAACCTCTATGGAAGCAGCTCAACAGTTCGTCTTCTTGTTGAACTGCTACTAGGTTTTAACAGCTAGGTTTTTTATTAGCAGCCAAGCAATTAGCCATTTGTACTGCCAACACTCCTTAGTTTCAGGTTAGTACAGTTCCTTTTATTTGCTTCAAGCAACTCATTCTTTGACAAGTTCCCTAGGATCTCCTAAGAGCTTACGATGTTTGGGAAGAAAAAGGAAATAATCAAAAGGACTTTTAAAGCATGGACACTATTGACCATCTGCTTTAAATACCAGCAGAAAAGAAATAAAAGGGCTGAACAGAAGACTTAAAAAAGCAGCTGGAGAAGACAAAGCAGACCAGAATAATCTTAGAGAATAAAAGGGAAGAATTCGTTTAGTATTTCTCAAGCTGAAATAACTGAAAAACAAATCCAAGCCTTGAGTTGTAATACTTAGGAATGCTATGGGCAAAATCTTAAATGATTCAGGAAACATCAAAAGATGGAGAAAAAGAAGATGAATATGCAGCCACTTTTACCAAAAAGAATTGGCAGAATGGAGTAAAGATGTTATGAGACTCAACTGTGTTTGCACGTCATTAATGGTTAATATTTTGGTAGATGAATTTTTGTTGTACAAATAGCAACAGTTATTACAAAAGACTCTACAAAACGAAAACATTTAAATAGAAAACAATGGCAATGGGTTTATGTTAATGGCGCAGAATCAGCTGAAGAATGTAGTGTCATTGAATTGTGCACGTAGAAACTGTTGAATTGGTGGCTAGCCTGTCTTGTATATTATCAACAACAAATAAATATAATCTGTTCTGGAAAAAAAAAATACCGGCAGAAAAAGAAAATGTATATCTATTTTAGTCTAAGTGTTTCTGCCCACCCCTCTTGCTGGTTTTTAAAGCAGATATACTTTATAGCATTTAAAGTACAAAAATGAACTATATTTCTTATAGGAAATAAATAAAAACAAACCAAAAAAATCAGTTTTATTTTTAATACTGTATTTGTCCCCATTCACTTCACCGCTGAAATTTTCATATCATTTCCATCCATTATTTTCATTCTATTTTAGTCTTTGTAACACAGCTTTTATTTTGCCTCCTCTGTTGAAAACATTCACTTATTCACCAATCCAACTGTTTCTTTCTTATTATTTCTCTCCTAATCTCTCTTTTTTCCTTAACATTTTCTTCCCTCTCTTCATATTATTTGACCATTCAGTGGTAACCACTGTGTATATTTTTCTTGATTTTAAAGAACTTAAAGAGTCAGATGAGGAACATAGGTACATAAGTCAGCAAGGACTTTGCAAACTGCTACTTTAGTTTGTGTTGTTAACAGGCCCTGGCTCCTTCCTGCAGAACTTAACCTCTTAAGGTTCATTATATCCACATTTCAAACCCTTGCCCTCTCCATTTCCACTGCTTTTAAACTTTCCACTCACTAAGTTTCTTCCAAGACTGTCCGGGGGTTTCTAAAAGTTCCACATATCCATGAGCATGAATCCTATCCCAGAGGAACACGGTTCGAGTCCACCAGATACTCTGCCGGAGAAGGAGGCGCAATATCCTCCTGTACCATTCAGATCTGATTTGAAGGTACACGCACACAAAATTTAAAAAAAAAAAAGCTACATCTTTGGATTTAAGCTCTAGCAGTGTGCAGATTGTTCTTTCTTATCACTGGCTACATCAATTTACTTAGATGTGGTCTTTCCAACTGCACTTTTCCTGTTAGGGGTATCATCACTAGTCCATTCACCAAAGCTTAAAATTGTCATAAATTTTCTCTGTTAGCAATTACTATGCCCAAATAAGTCTTCCTCCCCAGGGTCTGTTCCGTTGAGCATTTTCTTATCCTGCTTACCCTATCACTTTGATTTTAGCTGGTTACATGACTCTTACAACTCTGACCTACATTGAAAGTGTAAAAGAGCAGGGTGGAGAAAGGACTTTAAAAATAATTTTATTGAAAAGAGCAGTGCTGGGATTCTATTCCACCTCTCACGCCTTCTCCTCAGGAATCAGGTAGAGAGCTTGCATCTCACCTCAAGGTTAGAGGCCTTGGTAGGAAATTAGGATACACACAGACCAATGTCTGACTTCTGGTTGAGAAATGTGATAGTAAAAAACCAGAATTAGATGAACTGGAGGAAGTTGTATGACTCATGTTAAGGGAATCCAAATGACAGTAATAATGATAGCACTCTAACAGTCTACAAAATAATCAGCACTGCATACCAGAAAGTTTTCCTGTCTCAGATCTAACTTCTCCTCCCTCACCTGAATACCCTTTGGACAGGAGAAAAAGGTTCTAATTAGATAAGCAACATGGGGAAGAGGGAAGCCTTACCTTATCTTTCAGTCTTTCCAGGGCACAGGGGGAGAAAGGAAGAGAGTTTCAGTCATAGGAAGAGAAAGAGCAACTCAGATTTGAAACTTTGATTATTGCCTGCCATTGTTGTTTTTGTGTAACATGGAGTCAGAACGCATAGCTCAGGCAGATTTTCAGAGGCAGTTAATCGCACGGGAGGAGATTGCCCATCCTTCTCCCGTAGAACAACTGGCCTCGGACCACGTGCCATGTCTTCAGGATTGCAGTTCAGTGTCTTGCCACAACTTTTTAAAAATTTTTTTCATTTTTTTATTATTTTTGTGTGAGTGTATCGTCAAATCAGATCTGACTGATACAGGAGGAGATTGTCCCTCCTTCCCCGGCAGAGCATCTGGTGGATTCGAACCGTGTGCCTCTGGGATTGTAGTTGCAGCTCCTTACCACTAGGCCACCAGAGCTCCCCTGCCACAACTTTTAATAATCAGCTTGAGATTGTGTTTGCAACGTATAAGAACCGCTGGACTTTTTTGTCACCTGAGTGATCAGAAGAGTCAAGGGGTTTTGGGTTTTCATTCAAATCAGGAGAAGAATGTTGCTCACCAAATTGATTTTTAAAGAGAAATGTCCACAATCTTTGTAAAGTGTTACAAAATTGTAAAAAATGTTACAAAAACTTGTAGTGTTCACAGTCAGTCAATTTATGATTGATGTGCCTTGATTTGATGGTACTTTGAAAACTTACCATCTCTTTCTTGCCCATGGATTGGGCTTTCCTAGACCCATAGTCGAATAAGAGCAACTAAAGTAGGACAAAACAAAACAGATCCAAAAAACTCTGGAGGCGGTTATTGTACAGAATCCCTAATGACCCATTTCTACTACTAACACTGCCAAGATAGTCTGCTCTGCCAGAGTATTCTCAATATTTTATCATCTCTTATAAAGGTCATCAACACTTAACACTGATGAAATTTCCTTCCCTACATCATATTTTCAGCACCTTCTCCAACCAGTGTTATTAAATCACTAGCCAATAACTTGAAAACTGACCTGAGCTGGAGTCATTGAATTACTTAGAAAATTTTATACAGAGAAATAAAATTGATTGAGGTTAATTGAAGAGGTATCTCTTTTTTTTTTTTTTCTTATAGAATGGCAAGGAAGATAGAGTATGATGAGACTGGTGGACAACTTTATTTGTAAACAAGGAAAATAATACAACCATCTCACAGACAACATCTGTGGTTATAATACAGACTCTCACTGACAAGGAATCTGGCTGCATCAAATTGAAAATTATTCTAGTGGGCTTGACATATTACAATGTTCTGTTGTACTGTGTAGAATAACTGAGGCCTTTATGAAAGAAAATGGGTCGCCCCCTTGCTATAAAATCTGGGTTATGCTTAAGTTTCTGCAGAAAACTATTCTAGATGTCTCCCCCAGGGTCTTTCAAATTTAGAATTTAGGCTCCTTAAAACCAGATACTGTGGTTTCTACCCTCTCTGTCACCAAATAGTTCTGTCTGTTTTTTCTCCTGCGAATGGATCATGCAAAAGAATAGAAAACACCATTTTCATGGTCTCAAAGGAATTTATTTTCTAAAAGGCATTATGTGTTGGCAGGCAAGTAGTAAGAAGGAGCACAGTATGGAATGGTGAATTGTGGAATGAAATTTGAGGGTAGACAACCCTCAACGAGGAGGATTGATAAAGTGACTACCACAGTGGGCATGACAGAGATCATAAGGATGGTGCATAATAGAAGTTCAGATCTGTTCTTCACAGGGGCTCTATGCATTGTCGTTGACTGGACGATACCTAACAACATTATTTCTACATCTACAGCTACATCTATAGTTACATTGGCGAGTTGGGCTGCTAACCTAATGGTGACTGATTTTAATCCACTAACAAGTCCAAGGGAGAAAAATCTCCTCACATGTGATTTACAATCTCGGAAAACCCACTGGAAAGTCATCTGTGA
>NW_006399776.1:9834456-9842344 GCF_000299155.1 Elephantulus edwardii
CTCGGAGGATAATGAAACAGAACTATTTTAGTTGGTGTAGATATAAAGTGTCATTTAAACTTAAAAGAAAAACAAAGCATCTTTAAATAAGTTGTAAGGGTGATCAAGAACCAAAAATAGTTAATTTTCAAAGTGAAAAAAGAAGTGGAGGAAGTAGAATTGCTTTAAATTGCCTTTTTTTTTATGGTGGATAATCAGAAGGTATGCTCTAAAGTTGTCAAGCCAATAAGCAGAAGTGTAGGGATATTTTCTACAACAATGTTAGTAACTATCTTTGGTTATAAACACTAGTGCAATAGCTTCCCTAGGGGGTGGAGCAGGTGGTTAAGGGAGCACTATGGAGCAAAGTGTGCTAAGGAGGTGGGGCTCTGGCCCCTCCCTGTTCCCCTTCAACCAGAACAGCTGTGCTTTTTCTCTTGGGTAATAGTGAAATGTTTTTCTAGACAAAAAGAATTTCATTGGTTTAAATGTTTGAAACTCATACTCCTAGAACAATATATGCGTCTGTTTAGTGTGTGGGGTTTTTTAAAAGTCTGATTTTTTTTTTTTTAAATCTTAAATTCTGGCATGGGCAAAAAAATTTGTGAAGAAAGGTAAGGGGTCTTATAATTGACACCCAAATGCTCTCTTCTTGTTTGAAAGCAAAACCCCTTTCTGAGAAATAGAAGCCATGATTTTCTACTCAGTTAGGTTAGAACCACTTAGATCAAGGGTAAAGAGTGCATTGAAGTTTAATTGCTTTGAACCTAGATTTGAAAGTCTTAGATTTTATAAATATTTGAAGGTTGTAGACAGGTGGTTATCTTTTCTCATTTGCAGAGAAACAAGATAGTGGAAGGAAACAGGGAGGAGGTATGAGAGAATCCCAGATAGATAAGACTTTTCTATTGAGAACCCCAGATAGATAAGACTTTTCTATCTGCTCTTTTCTATCAATCCCTGATAAAGCCATTGGATTTCATCACCCAGGTCTTTCCAATATAAACTTTTATCTGTGAGAAGTGTACATAGCTTTCTATTTCTTGAAATAAAAAAAAATACAGGAAAATTTAAAAGACTTTAGCTTTGGTATAGAAGAGGAGAACATATTCTGTTTAGGAACAGAATAGAAAATTATTTGAATGTCATGGAAGCAAGTAATATAATCAGTCCAAGAGAAATTTGGAGGATCAGATGAGGGAGGTTTAACAGTTACAGCCCACAGCTGGCAGAGGATTTTGTGACTGGAGCTTAGGAAACCTATTGTGATGGGGATCTGCTCTCTGGGGAGATCAAAACCAAGGAGTCAATTAAGGTTATAAACAGAAATACAAAGCAACACACGCAAGCACACATAAAGCCAATAAAAAAGTCTTCTTTCCTAGAGACAGAACTTAGGAGAAATATCTTACCATCTTACCACTAGGTTGGTGGTTGTTATTGTTGTTATGTGCCATCGAGTGCTTGTGGCTCATAGTGACCCTATGTACAAGAGCTCTGAATGCCATTCTATCCTGTGCCAACCTAGCCATCTCAAACGCACTCATTGCCACCACTGCACTCACAGAATCGATCCATTTCATCCAGGGTCTTCCTCTCCTGCGCCGTCTCTCCACTCTGCCAAACATGATGTCCCTCTCCAAGGACCAGTCCCTTCTTGCAACATGCCCAAAGTATGTCAGATGAAGCTTCAGAATCCTTGACTCCAAGCATTCCGACTTCACCTTCTCCAGGACAAACCTGTTTGTTCTCCTAGCAGTCCATGGTATATTCAGCACTCTTCTCCAGCACCACAGCTCAAAGGCATCAATTCTTTTTCTATCAGCCCTAGTCACTGTCCAACTCTCTGATTCATAGCACGTAATTGTGAAGACTATAGCCCAGATCAGGCACACCTTAGTCTCCAGCCTGATGTCGTTGCTCTTCAGTACTCTTGAGAGGTCCCTCACAGCTGACTTTCACAATGCAATTTGTCTCCTGATTTTGTGGCTGCTGTTACGAAGAGTGTTGACTGTGGAACCAAGTAAACTAAAACTGTTAACTATCTCAATCTCTTCACCATCCATACTGATGCTGCCAATTGGTCCAGTGGTGAGAATCTTTGTTTTCTTGATGTTGAGCTTCAATCCATATAGGAGGCTGCAGCCCTTGACCTTCTGCAGCAAGCACTTCAGGTCCTCCTCAGTTTCAGCAAGCAGTGTTGTGTCATCTGCATAATGCAGGTTGTTGATAACTCTTCCACCAGTCCTGATGCCACATTCCTCTTCGTATAGCCCAGCATCTTGGATGATCTGTTCTGCATACAGATTGAAAAGGTATGGAGACAGAATATATCCATGATGGACGCCATTCTTGATTTTGAACCATGTAGTGTCTCCTTGCTCTGTTCTGACGACTGCCTCTTGGTCCAAGTATAGGTTTCGCATTAGCCCAATCAAATGTTCTGGGATTCCCATTCTTCTCAGAGTCAGCCACAGCTTGTTGTGATCCACACAGTCAAAAGCCTTTGCATAGTCAATGAAGCACAGAGAGATATTCTTCTGGTATTCTCTGCTTTCTGCCAAGATCCATCTAACATTAGCTATAATATCCCTAGTACCATGACCTCTTCTAAATCCAGCCTTCACATCTGGCAGTTCTCTATTGACATATTGTTCCAAACGTTTTTGGATAATTTCAGCAGAATCTTGCTTGCATGTGAAATCAATGATATTGTTCAATAATTTCTGCACTCTGTTGGGTCACCTTTGTTTGGAATGGGAACAAATATCGATCTTTTCCAGTCAGTCGGCCAGCTGGCTGTTCTCCAGATTTCTTGGCACATCTTAGTGAGCACATCCAGGGCAATGTCTGTTTGTTGAAATATGTCAATTGGTATGCCATAAACTCCTGGAGCCTTGTATTTTGTCAGTTCCTTCAGAGCAATTTGAACTTCCTCCTTCATCACCATAAGCTCTTGCTCATATGTTATTTCATGAAATTCTTCTGTGTCAGCTAATTCCTTCTGATACAGTGACTCTGTGTACTCCTTCCATCTTCTCTTGATACTTCCTTGATCATTTAGCTTCTACCCAAAGTATCCTTGAGTATTGCCACCCGTGGCTTGAATTTGTTTTTCAGCTCCTTCAGCTTAAGAAATGCTGAGCAAGAATGGCCCTTTTGATTTTCTGACTCCAGCTCTCTGCACATTTCATTATAGTATCTTGCTTTGTCGCCTTTTGAAAGTTTCTGTTCAGCTCTTGGATTTCTTGGTTTCTTCCTTTAGCTTTGGTTTCTCGGCACTCTAATGCAATACTCAGAGTCTCATCTGACATCCATCTTGGTCTTTTCTTCTTCTTCAGCCTTTGTAATGATCTTTTGCATTCTTCATGGACGATTTTCTTGATATCTTCCCAGAGCTCATTTGGTCTACGCTCATTGGTGCTCAAGGCCTCAAACCTATTCCTGAGAAGGTTTTGAAATTCGAGTGGAACAGATTTAAGGCCAAATTTTGGTTCCCATGGACTTGATTTAATTTTCCTCAATTTCAGATTGAACTTGCATATGAGTAGTTGGTGGTCTGTCCCACAATCAGCACCCCAATAGGACAATTGAAACTGTAGGTTGTTGTTATTTTTAGGTGCTATCAAGCTGCATACAAATCATAGCAACTCAGAATAATAGACCTGAGCCCTGTCCTGTCCTGTGCCATCCTCATCATCTTTGACACACTTGAGCCAAATGCTGCAGACACTATGCCCATCTATCTTGTTGAGAGTCTTCATTCCTTTGCTGACCCTCCACCTTTCTAAGAAGGTAAGGTCAAATAGTAGTGGTGTTTTAAGGCCAGGAATGGATATCATGTACTGGGTAGTGCTTGAGCCTATCAGGTAGATTACATTTAAAAACTCCTTAGAAGTGATTCACCTAGTTTATCTATTTACTATGAAGTTTCTTTGAAATGTTGTGATAAAATAGCTTTGTAAACCAGTCAGGTCTTTCTGATTCTTTGAATTATATTAGATCCAAACATCTACAGCTTTTGTTTTATTAAAAAAAATATTTTAAGCAGAGGAAAGGGTCTACCAAGTACAGATTCTAGCCTTTCTAGAGGAGCTCTGGTGTTGTGGTTCTAATCAAAAGACCAAGTGTCTCCAGGTGTTTGAATTCATCAGTGTTTTAAATATCCACCAGCAGCTCCTCAGGAGAAAAATGGACACTCTCCTGTTAAGATTTATAGCTTCACAACCAGATAAATTGGAATCAACTTGAGAACAGTGAGTTTGAGTTTAACATCACCTAGGAGATGCTGCAGCTCTTTATGAAGGCGGAGGGCTTGTTGAAGTCAGTGAATTATGGAAGGAAAAGAGGCAGTGGTAACTTCTGGTGTGGCCCCTTCTGGGAGTATTTGTATCTTAAAGAAACTCTTAAGGGCATACAATTAATCTTAATATATTTTGTGTGGGTAAAAGGAGCCTTGGTGGCCTAATGATGAAGAGCTGATCTGCTAACCAAAAGGTCTGCAGTTCAAACTCCACAGCAGCTCCTTGGGGAAAAATATCTGGTGATATATTCTCATAAAAATTTTCAGGCTTGGAAACCATATGGGACAACTTATCTCTGTTTTTATAGAGTCATTATAAAATTCATGGATGTTCTGGTGGCTTAGGGGTTGTACTGCCAATGCAAAGGTTGTTGTTGTTGTTGTTGTTGTTATGTGCCGTCAAGTTGCCTGCGACTCATAGTGACTCTATGTACAACAGTCTTAAACTCCACTCTGTCCTGTGCCAATTGCACTGTCTCCAACACTCCCATCCCAATTATCCCAGTCACTGAATCAATCCACCTCATAGAGGGCCTTCCTCTCCTGCGCCGTCCCTCCACCCTCCCAAGCATGATGTCCCTCTCCAAGGACCGGTCTCTCCTCACAACATGTCCAAAGTATGTTAGACGGAGCCTCAGAATCCTTGCCTCCAAGGAGCCACCCGGTTTAACCCTTTCCAGGACAAATCTGTTTGTTTTCCTAGCAGTCCATGGTATTCTCAATACTGTTCTCCAGTACCACAGCTCAAAGGCATCAGTTCACATTAAGACAGACTAGGAAGAAGGATTGGTCATCTACTTCTGAAATAGCAGGCCTCTGAAAACCCTATGTACATGCAAAGGTAGATAGTTCAAATCTACCAGCTGCTCCACAGAAGTAAGATGGACTTTCTCCTCTCATGCTATTTACAGCCTTGGAAAACCACTGGAGGGTCAACTATGAGTTGGTTCTGACTCAACAGTACATAACAACAATGTAAAGTTTGCTATGAGTTGACTCTATGGCATAGTATACAACAATGTATAATATCATGTACCTTTGACAAATTTTCTTTTTGCCTCTCTAGATTCTTTTATCTCATGTGGTAGAGCAAATGTCTGATGTATTGGCATACCATTTCTATAAGGATCTGATTCTTTTTAAAAAAAATAATTTTAATGAGCATTTACAGAGATTTTGGATTTCCATTCATTCATTGCTGCGCTTCTCTCCCCGCCCAGCCCTCCCCCCCACCCCCAAGTTAGGATCTGATTCTTGATCTGACTTCTTGAAATAATTACTTACCAGACAGTTTTTTTACCAAGTACCAAATATTAGCCAGAGTATGAATACACTTAAAAGACTACATTCTTCCAAGAATATAAACATACGGGGGGGGGGGAAATTCCTTTATTAAATTATTAGCACAATGCATGCTTCTGTTATTTAGTAAAAATCTAATGCTACTTTTATAGGATTCTGTGAATGTTCTATACTATTAATTATGTAAGCAGTGTTAAAGTAACATTTTTATTTACTCTTGGAAAACCATTTCCTTTTTCTAACTAATTAAGAGGAAATAAACCCCTTGAATGTCATGTTGTTTGTTAAAAATGTATTTTACATGTATTTAAAAATATTTACTTATTTAGAAGCATTGTTTTGCTCTAAAAGTTCAGTTTTTAAAAATCAGTAAGATTTCATTCCCTACCTCCATTTATTATTATTATTTTTTTATTTACCAAATATGCTATTGTATCACCTATGGTTCTTAGCAATCCTATGTACAACAGCTCTGAATCCTGCCAGTCTCACTGATTCAGACATACCTACTACCCCATTGGTCCAGTTACTGTGTCAATCCATCTCATCAGGGGTCAGATTCTCCTGCTCTGTCCTTCTACCCTTCTGAGAATGATGTCCTTCTCCAAGGACACTCCTGGCCATGTGCCCAAAGTCTGTGAGACAGAGCTTCAAAGTCCTAACATCCAAAGAGAAACTTGATTTCACCATCTCCAAAACAGACATATTTGTTCTCTTTGAAGTCCATAATATGTTCAATACTCTTCTCCAGTACCACAACTCAAAGGCATCAATAAATCTTCTGTCATATTTAGTCATCATCCATCTTTCTGATGCATAGCAATTACTTGCACAGTCCATGGCCTGAATCAGGTGCACTTTAGTCTCCAGACTACATCATTGTTGATAAGTCTTCTTCCAATCCTAATGCCACATCCTTCTTAATAAAGTCCAGCCTCTCGAATAATCTTTTCAGCAGATAGATTGAATAGATATGGAGAAAGGAAGCATTTTTAATGCATATCTTTCTTGATTTTGAATCATGCAGTGTTCAGATGGATATTCCAGAGTTCACTGGGATACTCTGTGCAAAATCAAAGCAATGGGCTGACCACAGACATCACCCTGCACCAGCGAAATACTCCCCTTTCTGTCTTCATTCAGGGTGGAATAGCCAGTTTACATCCTATTCAAATTTAACCATGCAACATAAGTGGAAAGTTCACTAGATGATTATAATATGTAGGCAAATTTATGACCATTATTGTAGGCTCTTACACTTTAAGAGGGAAGTCTATTTATTTCACTGTCACTTCCCCTATATTACCCTTGAAGAAGGAAGTTCAAACTGCTTTGAAGGAATTGGCAAAAAACAAAGCTCCAGGAATTGATAGAATATCAATTTTTTTTGTTGTTGTGGTTGACATATTTCAACAAACAGATGCTTCCATGAATTTGCTCATCATACTGTGCCAAGAAATTTTGAGGATAGCTATCAGCCCAATTGACAGGACAAGATTCATATTTGTTCCCATTCCAAAAAAAAGTAATCCAACAGAGTGTGGAAATTATTGAACAATTTCACTAAATAACATGTAAACAAAATTCTGCTGAACAGTATAAAAAATTATTGGCCAGTACATTGACAGAGAACTACCAGAAATATACAAGCTGGGTTAAGAAGAGGCTGTATCACTAGCGACATCATAATCAATGTTAGATGGATCTTAGCTAAGAGCAGAGAATACCAGAAGAATGTCCATCTGTGTTTCTTTGACTATGCAAAGGCATTTGACTGCATTCATCACAACAAATTGTGACAAACATTGAGAAGAATGTGAATTTCAGAACACTTGATTGTGATCATGCATAACCTATACCTGGAACAAGAAAGAGTGGTCAGAACAGAGCAAGAAAACACTGAAAAATTTAAAATTGGTAAAGGAGTAAAGGAGTATGTTGGGAATATATCTAGTCTCTATACCTTTTCAATCTGTATGCAGAACAGATCATTCAAGAGGCTGGACTTTATGAGGAAGAATGTGGCATTAGAATTGGAAGAGGACCCATCAACAACCTGAATTATGCAAATGACACAACTTTGTCTCCAGAAAAATGAAGAGGGTTTGAAGAGTTTGTTGCAGAAGTTCAAGGACTGTAGTTTTCAATATTGATTAAAGCACAACATCAAGAAGGCAAAGATTTTCTTATGATAATCACAATACCCTATAATATATTGCTTTTAAACAGTTCTCTCCCTCATAAGTTTCAATGCAGTATCATAAGAGTCCAGAATGAAGGTTGCAGAGTGGAGTATACTTGGGG
>NW_006399776.1:9842444-9851563 GCF_000299155.1 Elephantulus edwardii
TGAAAGTATTTTAAAACATAAAAATAAAAAAGAAGGCAAAGATTCTCACCACTGGGCCAATTGACAGCACCCTGATAGATGGAGATGAGATAGAGATTGTCAACAATTTCAGCTTGCTTGGTTCTACAATCAATACTTTTGGCACTGTTTTTGTTGTGCATTATAGTGTTGGAACTGACCCATAACTGACCCTCCAGTGGATTTTCAGAGGCAGTTAATCACATGGGAGAAGAATGTCCATCCTTCCCCCATGGAACAGCTGGCAGCCTTGAAACACATGCCTTTGAGATTGCAGTGCAGCTTCTTGCCACTAGGTCACCAGCACCTTCTAGCAGTCAGGAAATCAAAAGATGAATTGCATTGGGAAAATCTGCTGTCAGGAACCTCTCCAGAGTGCTGAAGAGCAACAATGTCAGTCTGGAGATTAAGGTGCACCTGATCCAGGCCATGGTCTTTGCAAGTACTTGCTATGCATCAGAGAGCTGGATAATGACTGAAGATGACAGAAGAAGGATCAATGACTTTGAGTTGTGGTGCTGGAGAAGAGTGTTGCACATTCCATGGATGGCCAAGATAGCAAACAAAATTGTCCTGGTCAGGGTGAAATCCAGTTGCTCCTTACAGGTAAGGATTTCTTCACATACTTCAGAGAAGGAATGCTTGGAAGCATGGAGGGACAGTGCAAGACAGAAGACACTGGTTGAAATGAATTGACATAGTGACTTGGATAATGGGGTTTGGTGTGTTGAACACTGAGACCAACGTAGGACAGGACAGGGTTCAGAGCTATTATGCATAGGGGCAGTATGAGTTGCAGGCACGTTGACTGCACATAACAACAATAATATGACTGGTTCTGAAGGAGATCTCGTGGTATAATTCATAACATGTTATGCTTTTAATAACAACAACAAAAAACCCCCCTATCTAAATAGATACAAGATGATGTACAAGCATGCTTATCTACTGAAGGGCCAAATGCACCAATGTTTCCATGGGAAAAAGATAGGCAGTCTCCTACCATTCAGATATGCAGTTCCAGAAGGCTAATGGAGAAGAGTCATTATGAGTTGGAATTGTCTGGAGAGCAGTGGGTGAGTCATCCAAGGAATGAATGAGTTAACCAAGATGGTTGACAACTTGGTCTTTTTACTCTGCTCCCTTCACAAGTTCAAGGATATTTACCCATTGATCTCTCTTTAGCTAGCTTCTTACCATATTTTCCTGCCTCTTTATTTTAAACCTTTCTCTCTTCAAAATATCTTTTTTCCTCAATCTTTCTCCACCTGGAAAGTCTTACTCATCTTTTCAAATTTTATTCACCTACAACTCATTGTATAATTTTACTCTTCTTACTAACTAAATATTATTTGCATGCTTACATATCATCATGTGCCTATTTTGATGGTAGCTCTGATAAAATTGTATTATGACTAGTTGTTTTTGCAATTGTGGCTTCTGTTAGATCAATTCAACATTAAAGAAATGGCAATGTGTGACAAGCCTTGAGTTAAACACAAAAATAAACTCTATTAGCTCTACTCCTTGACCTCTAGGAACTCAAATAGTGGGGAAATATATATCTGATTGACATTAAAAAAAGTTTTAGGAAGTACCAAATGAACGGGAGCCAATGGTAATGAAGGAGGAAGTGAAAGTTGAATTGAAAGCATAGACAAAAAATAAGGCCCCAGGAGTAGATGGGATACCAACTGACTTGTTTCAATTAACAGATGCAGCCTTGGATGCACTCACCAGTGTATGCCGGGAAATTTGGAGGATAGCTGAATGGCCAATGGGTAGGAAGAGGTCCATATTTGTTCCCATTCCCAAGAAAGGTGACCCAACTGGATGTGAAAACTATCAAACAATATCATTAATATCACATGTAAGCAAAACACTGCTGAGGATCATTTAAAAATGGATAGAACAGTACATAGATAGGGAACTGCCAGAAGTTCAAGAAGGATTTAAAAAGAGGCTTTGGCATAGGGATATCATTGCTGATGTCAGATGGATCCTGGCTGAAAGTAAAGAATACCAGAAGAATGTCTATTTGTGCTTTATTGACTATGCAAACGCATTTAACTATATGGACCATGACAAGTTGTGACTGACATTGAAAAGAATGGGAGTCCCAGAGCACCTAATTGTGCTCGTGTGGAACCAATACCTGGAACAGGAGGCTATTGTGTGAACAGAGCAAGGGAACACTGCATGGTTTAGAATTGAGAAGGGAGTGTGTCCAGGTTGTATTTTTTTCCATATCTATTTCAGAAGCTGGACTCTATGAAGAGAAGTGTGGCCTCAGGACTGGAGGGAGACTCATCAATAACCTACATTATGCAGATGATATAATATTGCTTGCTGAAAGTGAGGAGGAGTTGAAGCACTTGATGCAGAAGATCAAGGAATGCAACATTTGTTATAGATTGCATTTCAATGTCAAGAAAACAATTTTTCTTACCACTGAACCAATAGGCAATGTCATGATGGGTGGAAAGGAAATTGAAACTGTCAATAGCTTCATTTTGCCTGGATCCACAATTAACAACATTTGTACCAGCAGTCAGGAAATAAGAAGATTAATTGCACTCGGAAAAATCTACAGTTAGGGCCTCTCCAAATTACTGAGGAATTATGATGTCAGTTTGAAGAGTAAGGTGTGTCTGATTAAGGCCATAGTCTTTTTGATCACTTGCTATTCATCTGAGAGCTGGACAATAAATAAGGATGACAGAAGAATTGATGCCTTTGAGCTGTGTTGTTGGAGAACACCGGACATCCCATGGGTGGCCAAGAGAACAAACAGATATATCTCGAGAGGGAGAAGCCAGAGTGCTCTTTGGAGACAAGAATAATGAGGCCTTGCCTCACATACTTTGGGCATGTTGATAGGAGGGGCTACTTCTTGGGGAGGACCATCATGCTAGGAATGGTGGAGGTTCAGTGAAGGAGAGGAAAACCCGTGACGAAGTGAATTGACATGGTGACTGCCGCAATGAGCTCTTGTGTGTCAGGAAGTGTGAAGATGGTGCTTGTTCACAGAGTTGGTATGAGTTGTACTTGACTGGATGGAACCTAACAACAATATATATACTCCCGCATATGTATATGTACGTATTTATACACACACACACACACACATATATTATTGTTATGTGCTGTCAAGTAACCTGCAACCCATAGCGACCCTATGTATAGCAGCTCTGAGGCCTACCCTGTCCTGAGGCAGTCTTAAAAATTCTGACACATCATTGTGTCAACCTCCATTGCCCTGTTAATGTATCAATCCATCTCATCTGGAGTCTTCCTCTCACCTACTGTCTCTCCACCTTTCTGAACATAATGTCCTTCTCCAAGGACCTGTCTCTCCTGGTCACATGCACAAAGTATGCGAGATAGAGCTTCAGAATCTTAGCCTCCAAGGAGAACTTGGTTTTGCCTTCTCCAAAACTGACCTATTTGTTTTCTTGGCAATCCACTGTATGTTCAAGACTCTTTTCCACTCATGCAATATTATTCAAAATGGTTGACTCTGGAGAACATTATGCTGAGTGAAATATCCCAGTCACGAAAGGACAAATATTACATGATGCCACTGTTGGGGAGAGACTGAGAAAGATGGGTTCAATAATGTATACTGCACTGAAACAGAGGAGGGAGAAAACTGTTTAAAAGAGATATATAACTAGGTATTTCTGTCATCACAGGAGACTAGAGCGAGGGCTACATGGTGGAGGGGACCTGGGGGAGGGTTTGTAAAACAATGAAAGAATCTTTTCTTTTACTTTTCCATAATTTTTGGACTCATGTACTTATAACTTGTTAGTCAAATTTGTGCCTTCTAGGTTGCAACACCCCCATGATACATCTTCAAGGATATGAACATGTACGGCCAAGCACAATCAATAAGAGTGCATCTAAATCCCAAAATCAATCTCCATAATAGTCTATGTGTTTCCTACTGCCAAAGGGGCCCTTTAGAGTAGTGAGAGAAGGTCTTCACCCTGAAACCCACAGCGTCCCTTTTCAGCAGGAAGTAGCTAAGAGAATACGCCGTCCCCTTTTCCTTGTGACTCAGGGTGAAGTCTCTCTCAGGGAGGAGTGATAGGGAATGGCAAAGGACACACTGACAAAGATTAATCAGAACTGGCTTTGACAAGCACTGTGGCATTTGGACAGGAACAAACTGGGAGGAGGGTAGAGAGAATAATGCAACAAGGAATGAATGGAAACCCAAAATCTCTGTAAATGTTTATGAAAATTAATAAAATATAGAAAAAAAAGACTGTTTTCCAACACCATAATTCAAAGACATAATTTCTTCTTCTGTCATCCTAGTCATTGTTTAGTTCTCTGATGCATGGCAAGTAATTGCAAAGACCATGGCCTAAATTAGGTGCACCTTAGTATCTAGACTGACATCATTGCTTTTCAGTACTCTGGAGAGGTGTCTAACTGCAATTTTCTCCAATGTAATTAATATTTTGATTTCCTGACTGCTGGTGCTAAAAGTGTTGTTTTTGAGCCAAGTAAGCTGTAATTGTTAACAACTCCAATCTCTTCACCTATCACGGTGCTACCAATTGACCCAATCTTTGTCTTCTTTATGTTGAGCTTCAATTCTTATAGAAAACTACAGTCCTTGACCTTCTGCAGCAAGTACTTCTGGTTCTCCTCAGTTTCAGCAAGCAATGTTGTGTCATCTGCATAATGTAGGTTGTTAATGAGTCTTCTTCCAATCCTGATGCCGTAAAGCCCAGCTTCCTGAATTATATTTTCTGAATATAGATTGAAAATATATGGAGACAGAATGCATCCCTGATGCAGTCCTTTTCTTATTTTGAACCATGCAGTGTTTCTCTGCTCTATTTTCCTGGTCCAAGTATAGGTTTCACGTAAGCACAATCAAGTGTTCTGAGATTCCCATTTTTCTCAAGGTAAGCCACAGTTTGGTGTGATCCATACAGTCAACTGCCTTTGCATAGTCAATGAAACACAGATAAACATTCCTCTGGTACTCTTTCTTGGCTTTCTGCCAAGATCCATCTGACATTGGCAATACTGTCTCTAATGCCATGGTCTCTTCTAAACTTAACTTGTATCTATCTATCTATCTATCTATCTATCTATCTATCTATCTATCTATCATATATCTATCCATCCAAATAATTGCTATATCTTTGCATGAATACTGTAATATATAAATAAATGTACAATGCCATGGGAGATCTTAATGTGTCTGGCCTTGCTGCAGCCTCCATAGGACTGGAACTTCAAAGATGAATAACTTAAATGCACAGAGTTTCAGGTTGAGTAGGTATAGGAAGGGTATTCTGTACTAAGGAACAACATGCACAAAAACAATTGAAACATCAAAGCTCATACAAGTTTCAAGAAATACTGAGTAGAAAGATAAGCCTGATTATCAAAGATAGATGGTGAGATTTAAAGAAGCTAAATATAGAGAGGTCAGGTGGCTTAGTAGGTAGAAAGTGATGCTACCAAGTCAAAGGTGGGTGACTCTAATCCACAGCCCTCCAGCCTATCTTTAATTGTTTTTGGTGAAACATTCTTCTAGGTCGTATAGCACTGGTCTGTCCACTTGCTGTACAACTCGTGATTGCTGTGAAACTGAACACTGTAATACTGATGTGTCAAATGTGAGAATGGTTACCTATGGTGAACAGTATTTGGTGGAGCTCCCCAATTAAAACAAGCTTGGAAGCTGGAGTGGCATCTGCTTCTGAAATAGCTTGCCTCTGGAAACCCTATGAACCTGGAGAAAGGATGAAAGTTATACAAGTGTCCAGGTCTTTCGCTCATAGGATCACTATGAGTCGCCTATGACTTGACAACACTTAACAACAACACCAACAAAGTCAGATGGAGATCTTTGATGGAACGGAATATTTTCTATTCATCTTTATTCTGAGTGCTAGGTGCAGTTCTTAGAAATACTGCATGTGTTGAACTAAAGAGAAAATTAGGAAGACTATTTGGAATCAAATTAGATTTTATTACATCATGTGTAGAAAAGTGATTTGCAGATCTGATTGTTACACTTCAGGAAAATGACAGAGAATATGGAAAGGTTCAAGAAAGCGTTCCTCTTGAGCCTAAGAAGTCTCTAAATATCTTTTAAAATGCAAATTCTAAACCAGTCCTGGGTTTTGCATTTCTCACAAACTTCCAGGGGCTATTGGTGCTGCATTACAAAGTTGTTTTTTTTTTTTTAAATTGATGTAGAATTGAAATGGACTGATAGCTGACCCACCACAGGGCTTCTGAGGCTGTAAATTATATGGGAGGAGATTATTTTTCTGTCTCTAGTGGAGCCTTTGAATTAGTAGCACAACTCTTAAGGACTTTGCCACCAGAACTCCTTTAGAACAATTTCAGGAAAGGAAATTTTCATTTGTGACTTTCTTTTAAAAGAAGAAACTTCAGTCTGTAAAAATGGAGCAGTTTCGAGGTCATATATGATTGAGTATTATGGTTAGCACAGGAATCCAGAATTAAGGTTGCGTAGAGAAGTGTACTTGGGGCAGGAGGTGGGGGAGAAGGGATGGGGGAATTGTATACCAATGAAGGAATTTTTTTTTTCAGAGGGAAGCGAACTAGTGGAGAAGGGTGGGCAGGGAGAAAAGTGTGGCAATGAATGAATGGAAATCCAAAATCTCTGTAAATGTTTATTAAAATTAATTTTTTAAAAAGTGGAGCCAAAGAGGGTATGTGAGCAAATATTTAACTGTTCAGAGATTAAATGCTGACTGATTAATAGAAATGGAAGAACCCTTAAAGGTTTAAAAAGAAATTTCAGGGAAGAAAATAAAACAGATTGAGTGTAAAGCAAATAAAAAAAGAAACAAATAAACCAGTTGCCATGGAGTTAATTCTGACTCATGGTGACCCCATGGGTGTCAGAGGAGAACTGTGTTCTGTGGTGTTTTTGTTTTGTTTTATCCTTGCAACTTTCTTCTTCTTTTTTTAAAAACATGGTTTACAGTAATTCATATACATTATGTTCATTCTCCATAGGATTTTTAATGGCTGACTTTTCTATTTTTTTTCCCCCAAACTTTCAGTCTTTGGGTTAGCTGCCAAGCATGTTGTCCATTTGTCCCACCCAGAAACTTCTTATTTAGTCTAAACAAAACCATACTCAGTTAATTGAGTCACTTCTGACACATAGTGACCATACAGAACAGAAATAGGGTTTTCAAGGCTGTAATCTTTATGAGACTAGACACCATGTATTTTCCCCAGAGAGTAGATAATGGGTTAGAACTGCCAGCCTTTAGGACAGTAAGCAAGCACTTAACCACTGTGTCATCTGGGATCTTTTTATTTAGTCCTGGCTTACTTAATACCTAGATGCTTGGAATGATCTTTATTCATTAAGGGAAACTAGACCATCTGGGCAAACAATAACTTTGGCCAAAAGAACTCTGCCATAAAAGTCTTCGTATTCGTTGTTATGTGCCATCAAGTTGGAACTGACTCATAACTGACCCCAACCATGTTTTCAGAGGCTGTATATTGTGTGGGAAGAGATTGCCCATCTTTCTCCTGTGGAGCAACTGGTGGATTTGAACCATGTCTTTGGGTTGTCAGTTCAGCTCCTTACACTAGGCCACCAGTGCTCCCTTAGCATATTGTTTTTATTTAGAACCACAGAGCTGAAAACAACTCCTAACTGACTATCTAGCAGGTTTTAAGAGGCAGTAAATCACACAGGATTTTTCTCCCATGGAGCTGTGGGTACATTTGAACTGCTTACCTTTAGATTGGCAGTGTAATTCCTTACCACCAAGCCATCTCTCTTGTATATTAGTACTCTCTTTTAATATATTAGTGCAGTTGAAAAGGTTGTTTGTCTTTTTTTTTTTTTTTTGCTTAAATCAAGTACTGAATTTTCATAAAATACTTACGATTATGGTGTTACTAGCTGTGTTGTTTTGGGTTTGGTTTGGGGTTTGGGGTGTGTTTTTTTTTTCCCCCAATTTTGAGCTACTTCCAAAGCGTTTGACAAATAATCATGATTTCAAGGCATGGATTTCTAGTTGTTGATGTTTTTAGGTGCCATCAAGTCAAGTACAACTCATAGCAATCCGATGAAGAGCTGACCTGAACCTGCCCTATCCTGTGCCATCCCCTTCAACTCCGACATACTAGAGCCAAGTGTTGAAGTCATCATGTCAATCCAACCCACTGAGGGATTTCTTCTTTGCTGACCTTCCATCTTTCCAAGCATAATATTCCTTTCTAAGGAGTAGCCTTGCTCAGCTGCTACATGTCCAAAGTACAAAAGACAAAGCTTTGCTGTTTTTTTTTCCTTACAGGAGTATTTTGGCTGCACTTTCCCCAAGACATATCTGTTCTTTTGGAAGTCTATGGGATATTCAGTACTCTTCTCTGGCATCACAACTCAAAGGCAACAATTCTTTTGTCATCCTTATTCATTGCCAAGCTTTCTCATGCATGTCAGGTGATTGAGAATTGGCCTGAATTAAGGGCACCTTAGTCTTCAAACGGACATCATTGCTCTTTAGCATTTTGGGGAGATCTCTGACAGTGTGGGCTTGCCCAGTGCAATATATCTCTTTATTTCCTTCCTGCTGGTACAAAGAGTGTTGATTGTTGATACAAGTAAGATGAAATCATTGACAGCTTCATCCTTTCTCCATCTACCATAATGTTCACTGTTGGTCCTTTAGTGACAACCTTTTCCCCCCATTGATGTTGTGATATAATCCATATTGAAGGCTACCATCCTTGATCTGATACAGTAAGCACTTCAAATTATCCTCATTTTCAGCAAGCAAAGTGTGTCATCTGCATAACACAAGCTGTTGATAAGTCTTCCTCCAATCCTAATGTCACATTGCTTTTCATGGAGATCAACTTCACAAATTATTTGTTCAGCATGCAAATAATGGGTTTGGACCTATATTGCACAATTTGTTAACTCAATGGCTGTAGTTAATGTCTTTGTTTTCTTTGAGCCTCAATTTATTTATAAAATGAGGATAAAACGTGGTTGAATAGGGTATAAAATAAGGTGTTGTTTTTGTTGTTGTTATGTGCCATCGAGTCGCTTGCGACTCATAGCG
>NW_006399776.1:9869877-9870334 GCF_000299155.1 Elephantulus edwardii
CCATTCTTCAACGAGATGGAAAAGGCAATCTCCAATTTCGTATGGAATGGGAAAAAGCCCCGAATAAGCAAAGCACTCCTTAAGAATAAAATGTATTTGCAATGAATAAGTCATTGATCTGACAAGGTAGTGAATATAAATTCTTAGCACTGTCCTTGTACATTCAAATAACTTAGTAAATGCTGCTATTATTTTCTATATTTCCCAAAATGAAAATAACAGATTAGTCCAGAACTTAGGACAAAGGCCAGGAGCATTTTCCAAGCATATCAGCTGCTTGCTTCCTCCTTTGACCTTGTGAATATTGTTGTTGTTGTTGTTAAGTGCCATCAAGTCGCTTGCAACTCATAGCAAGCCTATGTACGAAATAGCACTGAACTCTGCGCTGTCCTGTGACAATCTCACTGTCTTAGAAACACTCATCCCCATTACCCCAGTTGCTGAATCAATCAACCTC
>NW_006399776.1:9871383-9875940 GCF_000299155.1 Elephantulus edwardii
CTGGCAGTTCTCTGCTGATGTGCTGTTCCAGTCATTTTTGGATAATCTTCAGCAGAATCTTGCTTGCATGTGAAATCAATGATATTGTTCTATAGCTTCCATACTCTCTTGGGTCACCCTTCTTTGGAATTGGAACAAATATAGATCTCTTCCAGTCAGTTGGCCAACTGGTTGTTCTCTAGATTTCTTGACACAACTTGGTGAGCACATCCAGGGCAGCATCTGTTAGCTGAAATATGTCAATTGGTATATTATCTATTCCTGGGGCCTTGTTTTTTTGCTATTTTCTTCAAGGCAGCTTGAACTTCTTTCTTCATCACCATAGGCTCTTGCTCATATGTTGTTTCATTAAATTCTTCTGTGTCCTTTCGATAAAATGAGTATATTCTTTCCATCTTCTTTTAGTACTTCCTGGATCATTTAATATTCTGCCTAAGCATCCTTGATTATAGCAACTCGAGGTTTGCATTTATTCTTCAGTTCCTTGAGCTTACTAAATGTTGAGCGGGTTCGGCCCTTTTGATTTTCTGACTCTAGCTCCTTGCACATTTCATTGTACCATTCTATAAACGGAGAACTTGTCTAGGCAGCTGAAGGGTTAATTTTTAACTCTCCCTCCTCCCCCCCTGCCCCTTCCTCTCAGCTAGTTCTAGCTCTGGGGTTTGGAGTTTCCGGTGTGTGGACCAAGCAGGTTTCATGCGCTGCTATATCTGTGCTAACCTCTTCAACTGGCCAGGGAAGAAGGCTACATGACTAGGGGTTCTTGCTGTTCACCAGCACAAGGCCACCCTCATGGAGAAGAGACAGAGTGTGGTTTTCTTTGCAGTTCAGTACATGTCTCAAAGCTGGGCAGAGAGCAAGGACTTGTACAAACTGAAGAAAAAAGGCTTTCTGATTCATGTCTGGCTTCCCCAAACCCCGAGCAATCTGTTCCTGTTTAAAACAAAAAGTAAAACATGTTTATTCAAACCAGTTTAAGAGAATAGTGATGACTAAGGAAGTATATTTCCTTCAGCTGTCATAGAAGCCATAGAATCCTGCAATTTTTTTTAAAAGAGGGTTTGCTTTTTTTCTGTATTTTTAAAAACCTTGTGCTTCGCTTCCTAAGGATTCTTGAAAACAAATCTTTTTTGACATTTGAGCTGTTAAACTGAGAGTTTTGAGTGTGGGGTGTGTGTGTCTGTGAGTACCTCTGTGTGTGGGAGGATTGGTTAGGTAAGAAGGCTGGGAGGTGGCTGGCCAAGGAGTGAGTAAGTGAAAGGAAGGAAGAAAACGCTCAGCTCAGATGCCTATATTGAGGAACTGTAGATTTAAGAACTACATTTAAAAATTATAGAGAAAAGGGGTTTTGCTTCCAGATATATACATTTTTGTGACTGGGGAGATAATTCTTTTTTTTTTAATTTTAGAATTCAAAGAAGCAAGTTTTTAATTCCTAAACTTTTCCTCCCTAAAAAAGTTTGTTGAAAAATACACAGATCTAAAGATGATTGAGTAGGTTAAAAAGCTTAATAAAAAACTTTATTGGTGAGGTGCCTCTGTCCCAGAAAAATGAAGTAATGTGTCCAAGTTAATTCCTGCTTGTGCTTTTACATTGATATTCAGATAATGTCTTCTAGAAGTATTAGTGTAATACTAGTTCCTATGATGTGGAGATTCAAAATGTCCCAAATGCCCAACATTTCTAAATTACTGTACCACTCTATCATCTCTAGCATCTATTATTCCTCCTCCCTTTAGTCCTCTCACTCCTGTCTGTAGCTTTGGGTTCTGTAGTTTGTGGCAAGCTTTCACAAAAATTCAAAAGCTATTTGGGAAATGGCTTATACCATTGTGGAGGCAGCAAGTCCCAAATCTGCAGATCAGGCTTGTTCACAAGACATCACTGCCTTGAAATGTAGTTGTTAGCATAGGCCGATGCAATTGACATCAGAGGATGATGAACAACCAGCAAGGTACCTGCAGACTGCTACTCTCTGCTTTTGGAGCAACTGGATCAGGTTTGATTCAATACAAGAGTAAAAAATGTAGACTCTTCCAAGAGCATTCCTCTGAATAGAGTCTAAAGACTTATGGTGATCACAAGAGTCCAGAATTAAAGTTGCATAGTGGAGTGTACTCGGGGCAGTGGGAGGAGTGTGGGGGGATTGTATACCAAAGAAAGAATTTTTCTTTTACTTTTCATAGAGAGGAGTGAACTGGGGGAGGGAGTGGGGAGGGCTGGGCAGGGAGAAAAGTGCAACAAAGAATGGAAATCCAAAATCTCTGTAAATGTTCATTAAAATTAATAAAATAAAATTTAAAAAATATTTTAAAAGGCTATAAACTATATCATCAAGAACTAAAGGCGATGAGTTGGGTAATAATCGTTTATAATAGCAAGGTGTTGATTCAATGTATATCCTACCCTAATCCTACCTCAATAACACATTAAATAACTCACTTCAGATTAAGGTCATAAGTGCAAAAAGGCTAGAATTTATAATTCATTTATAATACATCATAAAATGGAAGTCTATAGCTCAAGCACCATATTACTTAATTTTTTTGCATCACAACTTGCTATTTCCTGTTGTCCTCTAAATCTGGAGTACTCCTTCCCCCATCTTCTCCTCTCTGTTTCACTTGTTGTGTTCTCATAATTTAGGACTCACTGTTTATTGAGTGTCCTAACTAAAACAGCTCTTGACAAGTTATTCTTAAAATGTTTATGTGTTTAATTTCTGCATAATATATTTTCTGAAATGAATTTTCTCTCCTATGAGAACTTAAAGAAGAATTTGTTATTGTAGTTTCTCTACTAGTTAAATCAGTATCAGGAACACCATTGTTGTCGTTGCTGTTATTAGATGCCATCAAGCCAAGTATGACTCATAGTGACCCTATGAATAACAGACCTGAATCCTGTCCTATCCTGAGCCATCTTCATTATCTCTGATACACTTGAGCCCATTGCTACAGTCACAAAAGTCCATCTTGAAAGGGGTCTTCTTTTCTTTCACTGATCCTCCACCCTTCCAAGCATCATACCCTTTTTCAAGGACTAGCCTCTCCTAACATGTCCAAAGTATGAGAGGCAAAGCTTTGTCATCTTTGCCTCCAAGGAGAACTCTGATTGCACCTTTTCCAAGACATAATTGTTCTTTCTTTTTGCAGTCCATGAGATAATCAGTACTTTTCCCCATCACCATAATTGAAAGGCATCAGTTCTGTTATCTTTACTCACCATACAGTTCTCAGATGCTGAGCAAGTGATTGAAAAGACCATTGCCTGAATCAGGCACACCTTAGTCTTCAAGGTGACATCAGTGTTCTTCAGTATTTTGGAGAGGTCTCTAATAGTGGACTTGACCAAAGAAAGAAATCATGTTATCTCCTAACTACTGATCCCAAGGGTGTTGATTGTGTATCTAAGCAAGAAGAGATCATCAACAGTTTCAATCTTTTCTCCGTATATTACGATACTGCTTACTGGCCCACTGGTAAGGACCACTGTCTTCTTGAAGTTAAGATGAAATCCTTATTGAAGACTGTAGTCTTTTATCTTCTGCAACAAGAGTTCCAGGCCCCTTTCGCTTTCAGCAAGCAAGGTTGTATTATCTGGATAGCCTAGGTTGTTGATGAGTCTTCCTCCGATCTTGATGCCATGTTCTTCTTCTTAGAGTTTAGTTTCACAAATTATTTACTCAGCATACAGATTGAATAGGTTTGGAAAAATGATACACTTCTGATCCAAACCCTTTCAGATTCCAAAACCTACATTGTTCCCTTGTTCAGTACGATCAACTACTTCTTTGTCTAGGTATAGATTTCTCATGAATACAATTATGTATTCCAGGATTCCCTTTTTTCTAAGTGTTAGCCATAGTTTGTTGTGAAACACCATTAGACATTCTTCCAATATTCTTTGTTTTCAGTCAGGATCCATCGGACATCAGCAATGAGGTCCCTAGTACCACAGCCTCTTATAAACCCACATTGAATTTCTGGCATTTCCCAGGCGAGGTACTGTTCTTGTTGTTTTTGGATCATCCTTAACAGTATTTTGCTTGTGTGTGATATTAATGAACTTGTTCAATAATTTCTACATGCTGTTAGATCACCTTTCTTGGAATAGGAACAAATAGGGATCTCCAGTCAACTGTACTCCTAATTTCCTGATGTAGACTGGTGATCACATCCAAGGTTGCATCTGTTAGTTGAAACATGTCAGTTGGTATCCCATCTATTCCTGAGGTTATATTTTTCACCAGTGTTTTAGCACTGCCAGAACTTCTTCTTTTGCTACCATTGACTCTTGCTCTTGAGGTGCTTCCTGAAATGTTTCAGTGCCAAACAGTTCTTTTTGGCATACTGACTGAATTCTTTCCATCTTCTTATAATGCTTCCCTGGATAATTCCAGATTTTGGCCATGACATTTTTAAATATTGTAATTGGAGACCGGTCCTTGGAGAGGGACATCGTGCTTGGGAGGGTGGAGGGACAGCGCAGGAGAGGAAGGCCCTCTATGAGGTGGATTGATTCAGTGACTGGGATAATTGGGATGGGAGTGTCAG
>NW_006399776.1:9882575-9884240 GCF_000299155.1 Elephantulus edwardii
CAGATTCATCTTGGAGAGGATTAAACCTTGGAGGCAAGGATTTTGGGGCTTCGTCTGACATACTTTGGACATGTTGCCAGGAGGGACGAGTCCTTGGAGAGGGACATCATGCTTGGGAGGGTGGAGGGACCGCACAGGAGGGGAAGACCCTCTATGAGATGGATTGATTCAGTGACTGGGGTAATTGGGGTGGGTGTGTCAGAAGCGGTGCGGTTGGCGCAGGATAGAGCAGGGTTTAGGGCTTTTGTGCATAGGGTCGCTATGAGTTGGAAACGACTCCAGGGCACGTAACAACAACAACAACAATGACTTAGTGGCAAGGAGCCAGTGCTGCAGTCCTGAAGGCATGCAGTTCAAGGCCACCGGCCACTCTGTGGAAGAAGGATGGACAATCTCCTCTTGAGCAATGAACTGCCTCTGAAAACACGCCAGAGGGTCAGCTATGGATCGGTTCTGACACGATGGTACACAACAACAACACACATACACACACACATAAAATGTATGAATGAACGGATTGGAAATAGAATTTGGGTTTGTCAGTTCTAGGTTATTGACCTTTCTACTACTCCAGTCCTTCTTAAATTTAAATGTGTTTATGAGTTGTGGTGCTGGAGAAGAGTGTTAAATATACCATGGATTGCCAGGAGAACAAACAGTTCTGTCCTGGAGAGGGAGAAACCAGACTGCTCTCTGGAGGGAAAGATTTTGAGACTCTGTCTCACATACTTTGGGTTTGTGGCCAGGCAGGACCTGTCCCTGGAGAGGGACATCATGCTTGGAAGGGTTGAGGGACAGCACAGTAGAGGAAGACCCAGGATAAGGTGGATTGACTCAGTGACTGAAGAAGTAAGATTGGGTCTGTCAGAGATCATCAGATTGGCCCAAGACGGGGCGGGTTTCAGAGTTAATGTACACTATGAACCACAGGCAACTCGATGGAGCATAACAACCACAACAGGAATCATTTAGAAATCTTGTTAAAATTGAATTTTGAGTAAGAATATTTTGTGGTCTGAGAGACTACATTTCTAACAAGTTCTCTAGTTCTCTGGTGATGCCCATGCTTTAGGTCATGAACCACACTTGGAGTAGCCAGATACTGTACTGCAGCTATGCTTCTGATGTTCACTTTAGCTAAATTATTCAGGAACATTTTTCTAGTCTAAAATTGTAGCCTAGTGAAGAAATAAAGTTTTTAAATTAAAACAGGTTCACAATATGCAAATATGACCTTGAATATATCCCACATGAATAAAAAAGCTATCTCAATAATAGATTTGAGGCACTGAACACTAATGACCAAAGATCAGATATGTTTTAAGATCACATCAGGGATATCATCCATGACGTTCAATACAAGGACAGGAGAGAACAAAGACCAAAATGGATGCCAGACAGATTCTGAAAACTATACTAGAATGTAGAGAGGAAACATAAAAAGAGGAAGAAATGCTGAAACAAAAGAGATAATAAAATATTTTAAAGGACAACTTGAGAAGACAAAGCATGTAATGAAATGTCCAAAAAGCTGTAATTAGGAAATGAAAAGGAAAGTACATGCTAAGCGTTTCTCAAACGGAAAGAACTGAAGAACAAATTCAAGTACTGAGCTGCAATGTTGAAGGATTCTATGGGCAAAATTTTTTTTTGTTTTATTTATTT
>NW_006399776.1:9884549-9888061 GCF_000299155.1 Elephantulus edwardii
CGATTGGCACAGGACAGAGCGGAGTTTAGGGCTGTTGTACATAGGGTCGCTATGAGTCGCAAGCGACTCGATGGCACATAACAACAACAACAACAACAAATTGGAGGCTTGCATTTGTTTTATAGTTCCTTAAGCTTGAGAAATGCTGAGTGAGATCTTCCCTTTTTATTCTCTGATCCAGTTGTTTGGACATGTCTTTATAATACTTTGCTCTGTGTTCCCGAGCTTCCCTTTGAGATCATCTGTTCAGTTACTTTACTTCAGCATCTCTTCCCTTTGTTTTGGCTTCTCAATGGTCTAATGCAATTTTTATAGTTTCTTCTGACTTCCATTTTGTCTTTTTCTTTCTTCTTTGTGTTTGATGGCTTTTTGCTCTCCTTATGGATGATATTCTTGATTTCATTTTGCAGCTCTTCTGGTCTCTGATCATTAATGATCAATGCTTCCAACCTGTTCTTAAGATGATTTTTAAATTCATGTGGAATAGAGGCAAGGTCGTATTTTGTTTCTTGTGGATCTGTTTTAATCTTCTTCAGCTTTAACTTGAACTTGAGCGTGAGTAATTGATGGTCTGTTCCACAGCCAGCTCCTGGTCTGGTTCTGACTCCTGATATTGGGCTTCTGCAATGAATCTTTCTGCAGATCTAGTCAAGGTGATTCCTGTCCTGACAATCTAGTGAGGCCTATGTGTAAAGTAGCTGTTGATGTTTCTTTTAAAAAAGTATTTTCTATGAATAACTACAAAATTTTGCTGTGAAAAAATACAAAATTCAATCATTCATTCTCCTACCTCATTTCTGTCACCAAGTCAGTACTTTTTATCTACCATTCCTTTCTCATTGGTTCCAACTTTTGCATGTCTAAATTCAAGTCTTTAATAATTATTGTACATCTTGTTTCCATGCTTGATCAATTTCACACTGTAAAATTGGTCAAAATACAAGCAAAGATATTACCAAAAAAGAAAATTACACACTAATATCTCTCATGAATATAGATGCAAAAATCCTTAACAAAATTCTGGCCAATAGAATCCAACAGCACATAAAAAAATTCTCATGACCAAGTGGGGTTCATAACAAGTATGCAAGGACAATTCAACATAATAATATTCAACATAATTCATCACACTAACAAAGCAAATAACAAGATCCTAGCAACTGATGCAGAATAGGCCTTTGATAAAATTCAATACCCCTTCCTGATCAAAATACTTAGAAAAATAGAAGGGTTTTCTCTCAACAATGTGAAAAGTATATATGTAAAACCAAGAGCCAATATTATTCTCAATGGAGAAAGACTAAAAGCATTGCTTTTGCGAACAGGGACCAGACAAGAATGCCCATTGTCATCACTCATATTCAATACTGCATTAGAAGTATTTGCTAGGGCAATATAACAATAGAAGGAAATAAGAGACAGATAAGCAAAGAGATGGTGAGACTATTGCTATATGCTGATGATGTGATACTGTACACAGAAAACCCCAATGACTCAACAAAAAGAAACAACCTATTGGAGCTAGTAGACCAATTTAGTAGAATTGCAGGATGCAAGATTAATATTCACAAGTCTGTGAGATTCCACTACAGTAACAAAGAAAACAAAGAGAAGGGAAAAAAGAAAACAAAACCATTTACCAGCCACAAATTGAGATACTTAAGAATAAACCTCAGCAGAGATACAAAAGACCTTTATAAAGAAATCTACAAATACTTCTGTGAGAAACAATGAAAGACCTAAATAAATGGGAAAACATTCCCTGTTCATGGGCAAGAAGACTCAATATAGTGAAAATGACAATCCTACCAAAAGCAATCAACATGTTTAATGCAATCCCAATACAGATATAAAATTCATTTTACAAGGAGATTGAACAGGCAATTGTCAAGTTTATTTGGAGAGAAAATAGATCCAGAATAAGCAAAGCACTTCTGAAAAACAAGAATGAAGTGTGAGGCATAGCACTCCCTGATCTCAAAACCTACTAAACAGCTGTAATAATCAAAACAGCATTGTACTGGTATAATGACAGAAATGTAGAACAATGGAACAGAATAGAAATGAACCCATCTTTGGTCATCTGCTATTTGACAAGGAAACAAAATCCATCAAATGAGAAAACGACAACCATTTTAGCAAATAGTGCCAGCAAATTGGACTGCTACTTGCAGAAAGCTGAAGCATCTCTCATCATACACAAACATCAAATCAAGATGGATCAGAGGCCTAGGCTTGAAGCCCAACACCACAAACATCGTAAGAGACAAATTGGGACCAAGCTTAGAAGGCCTCACCTATGGTATGAAGAGGCTGTCAAATATAGCCAGAAATACACAACCAGGAAATGATAAAGTTGATGAATGAGATCTTCTAAAGATTAAATTTTTGTGAGCATCAAAACCTTTATCCAATAGGGTGAAAAGAAAACCTATTGACTGGGAAAAAGAATTTGACAATACCATCTCAAACAAAGGTCTCATCATAAAAGTTTATAGAATCCTAAAGGACCTCCACACAAAAAAGACTAGTAATCCAACTACAAAATTGGCAAGAGAGATGGAAAGACTTTTCACAGAGGAAGACATGCAGATGGCCAACAAACACATGAAGAAATGCTCAAAATCACTGGCAATAAGAGAGCTGCAAATCAAAACCACAATGCAATACTATCTCACCCCAGCAGCAGTGGCAAGTTTAATGGGACAGAAAGCAATAAATGTTGGAAAGGATGTGGAGAGATAGGAATTCTTATACCCTGTTGGTGGCATTGTAAAGTGGTACCACAACTCTGGAAGGTAGTTTGGAGTTTCCTAAAAAAGCTGAACACAGAAATTCCATCTGATCCAGCTATTCCACTCCTAGGAAGATAACCAAAGGAAATTAGAACTAAGACACAAATGGAGATTTGCACACTAATGTTCATAGCAGCATTATTAGAATTGTAACAACATGGAAACAGCCCAAATGTTCAACCACAATTGAATGGATTGAGAAACTGTGGTATATTTACATGATGGAATACTACACAGCATTCATGAGCAATGATTTGGAAAATTACTATGTAATTTGTGAGAGACTGGAGGGTGATATGCTACGTGAACTAACTCAGTCTCATAAGTAGAAATATTTCATAGGACCATTATTGTAAAAACAGAAGGATAACTAGTAAAATGTGTATGGGTATCCAAGGCAGGGAAGGGTAGGCACAGAGGGGTTAGAGTGAGTGTGGGAAATCATAGGTTGGTACAATTTGCTGGGTGGAGGAGGAATGTAAAGGAAATAGAAAAGATCCGATGGGGACCTGGGAAGTAATGATGGGCATGGTTCAATGGTGATATTATAAAACATAATGAATGAGAATGATTGTATGAAATACAATGCAAATGAAGGATAATGTGAAACATAATGCATACTTTTTAAGCAAACCAATGTAAAATTTTAAAAAGTTGATAGAAATCCTCAATTTCTTTCTCTTTGACTTTATTATTTATTATATTTTATTGAATATG
>NW_006399776.1:9893221-9897774 GCF_000299155.1 Elephantulus edwardii
AAGCCAGTTCTGATTAATCTTCTTTGTCAGTGTGTCCTTTGCCATTCCCTATCACTCTTCCCTGAGAGAAACTTCACCCTGATTCATAAGGAAAAAAAATATTTATTTTATTTTATTTTTTAATGGGCAAAATCTTGAGTGATGCAGAAAGTAGCAAAAGACATAAGAAATACAAAGAGTCTCAGTACCAAAAAGGATTAGTCCACACTGAAACATTTCAAGAAGTACTATATGATCAAGTAGCAATACTAATGAAGGAAGAAGCCCAAGATGCAATGAAAGCATTATTAAAACACCCGATAGAATGACAATTGACATATTTCAACCAAAAGATGCCGCCTAAACAAGCTCACTAGCCTATGCCAAGAAATTTGTAAGACAGTTACCTATTCCCCCAAAAAAGGTGATCCAACAGAAAAATGGAAGTTATTGAACAGTATCATTAATATCACATGCAAGTAAAATCTTACTGAAGAGTATTAAAAAGGTTCGAATCAGTACACTGAAAGAGAACTTCCAGAAATTTAAGCTGGATTGAGAAGAGATCATGGCAATGATCATATCATTGCTGATGTCAGATAGATCTTGACTGAAAGCAGAGACTACCAGAAAGATGTTTACTTAAGGATATTGACAATGCCAAGGAATTATGGCTCACATTGAGAAGAAAGGGAATATCAGAGTGTGTAATCATGCTCCTGTGAAACCTATAGATAGAGTAAGAAGCTGCTATTCAAAAAGAACAAGGAGACACTGCATGGATCAAAATCAAGAAAGGCATGTGTCAGGGTTGTATCATTTCTCTATAGCTATTCAATCCATATCCTGAGCAAATAATTTAAGAAGCTAGACTTTATTAAGAAGAATGTGACCTCAAGATTGGAGAAAAATTCACCAATTCAGCCTGTCTTATCAAGATGATATAAATTTGTTGAAAGTGAAGGACTTTAAATCAAAGAATACAGTATTCAGTATGGATTGCATCTCAACATCAAGAAAACAGAAGTCTTCACCCCTAGACCTGTAGGCAATAAGCTCATGGATAACATCATGATAGATAGAAAAGAGACTAAAGTTGTCAACTGTTTACTTTTACTTTTATTTTATTTCATTCTACAATTAACACCCATGGAAACCTAAGTAAAGAAATAAAAAGATATGTTGCACTGGGGAAATCTACTGTCAAAGATCTTGCCAGAGTGCTAAAGAGCAAGGATGTCAGTTTAAGACTAAGGTGAACCTGATCCAACGTATGACATTTTCAATTGCTTGCTATGCATTTGAAATTTACACAATGAATAAGGATGATGAAAACTTGATGACTTTGCATTGTGGTGTTGGAGAAGAGTACTGAATATCCTATGGACTGCTAAACAATCCAGTCTGTCTTGGAGGATGTGAAACCTGCATACTGCTAGAGTAAAATGATGGGAAAACTTCCTCTCTTATACTCTGAGCATGCCATTAGGATTAGCCATTCCTTGGAAAAATACACCGTGCTAGGAAAGGTGAAGAATCAAAGGGAGGAAGACCCTCAACAAAGTGGATTGGTGCAGGGACTGTAACAATGGACTTGAATGTATCAAAGGTGGTGAAGATGAAGCAGGAGAGGGCAAGATTCAGATCTGTTCACAGGGTTGCTATGAGTGGTAGTGGACTTGATGGCACCTAACAACAACAACAACAACAACTACGGTGAATAAGAAGTGGTATTGCCAATCCAAAGCGGGTGGTTTTAAATTACCAACTGCTCCATAGGAGAAAGAATGGGCAATCTCCTCCACTGTGATGTACAGCCTTTGAAAATCCCTTGGAGGGTCCTCTATGATTCTGATGAGTTTTTTGCATCTGGAGGGGGATGAGTTGAACTTTGAGCTGTTATTATATTTTGGAGAAACATTCTTCTAAATGGTACAGCACTCTTCTGTCAATTTGTTGTACAGATGTAACCTGGGGTTACTGTGATGCTGAACCTTGTGCTATTGGGGTGTCAAATGCCATAATGGTTACCAATGGTGGTCAGTGGTTGGTGGAGCTCCTAGTCTAAGATTTGGAAGCAGCAGCAGCAGCAGCAGCAGCCACTTCCTAAGCAACATACCTCTGGAACCTCTATGAACTTTGAGAAGCAACGGTAGTTATAGAAAGGTTTTGGGTCTTTTTTTATAGGGTCTCGATGAGTCGTGCTCAACTCGACAGCAATCATCAACAACTACATATAGTTTAGTCATCTTTATTTTTTTCCCTAAAGTAAATAGCTGGGAGTTAAGTTACATATTTTTCAACCTCTTGAATATATTGTTCAAACATATAGACAAGTTGAAAGATTTTTCTGGTGACCTCATCACCTAAACTCCATCATTAAAATGGTATTAAACTTGCTTTTCACATTTCTAGCTATCCATTTACTATCTTGCCTCAATCTACTTGATATTTTTGATGTACTGTCAAGTAAGTTCCAGACAACAGCATACCCTCCAAGATACTTCTCATCTACATTTTAAAAAAATTTATTTTATATTCATTTGCTTACAAAGTTCGTATCCATTGTGTTTCACACTATCATTCTTCATTCCCATTCATTATGTTTTATAAAATTAATCACTCTTGGACTATGCCCATCATTACTCTGTCTTTTTTAGGTCCCACCTGGATATTTCCCATATCCTTTATTCCCTTCCTTCACCCACAAAATGGAGTAACAATTTAGAAAAGTACTACATGATTTAGGAGAGACTGGAGAGCATTATGCTGAGTGAATTAACTCAGTCTCATAAGGACAAATACTGCATAAAACAATTATTGTAAAATTTAAAGGTTAACTAGTAAAACATGCATGGATAGTCAGGGGACGAAGGGATGGGAGCAAAAAGGTGTGGATGGGTAGTCACTATCTATATTTAATAAAAAAAATTATGTTCTTCTTGCATGGTAATCAAACTCTGAAGACTATACAGGAAGCTTATTCATTAATTTGTCCCCATATCTCATTTTTTCATGACTGAATTCTTGTTTTTTCCTTTTCCTTCCAGAAAGCATTGAAGTTGGTGCTAAGTATATTCTATATTTCTCGAGGGCATCCCATGGTCATGATCAATATTTTTCATGGAAATAATGTAATTTTTTAAAAAAGAGTAGATTGGAAAATATAGTCATTTATTTTTGGTTACTGACATTATTGATGGAATGGAAGGAAAGTTGTAAAGTTTCCAACAGCATCTTGAGGTCAAAGACTGATTATTAGTGTAGTCCAGTGCCCAATGTAGTTCATTATAAATGCTAAGAATGAAGAATGAACTAGAAGAATGGATGAATGAACACACAGAGGGGCACATCACAATGCAATAACAAGCTTTTCATTCAATCTTTGATTGTTGCTGCCAGTTCTTGCTGACCCAGCCCTGTCTAAATCAGAGCTTTTCAAGCTCAGCATTTATGATGTATTCAGGAGGTTAAGAGTTGTAGAGGCTGTTCAATGCATGATAGAAAATTCAGCAATATCCCAGATCTCCACTCTCCCAGCTGTGATAAGCAGAAATGTCCTTAGATATTTCCAAGAGTTGTCTTGAGGGGAATGAACCTCAATTGAGAACAACTGAACACAGGAGTTGAAACTCTACTTCAGGCCAATTATATTCTGATTCAACCGATACGAACCTAACCTGAATACTTAGCATGAGTCAGAGTAATTGTATTACCTAGGCCACAGCTGAAATTGAGAAATGGTCTGCGATTGTAGGTACCGTACCTTCTTAATTCAGCCTTTCCTCCATTTTCTCAGTTGTGAGTTATTTTTGTCATGCCAGTGAGTCAATTCTGAAACCTAGCAACCTGATAGGACAGAGTACAATTACTCTATAGTAATTTTATCTATAATATCTATAGTAATCTATAGACTTGGAAAACTTCAGCCTTCATATTAGAATTTTGTAAATAAACTAGTAAAAAAGAAAAAAAAAACACATTAGGAATATTGCGGTAGAACACCAAACAATAGAGTTTATGTTGAGTTGTTTGACAATGGCCAAGGAGGAGCTATAAGGCAATTAGGTGCTTAAACATGAACCAACAGAGCTCCTTCCCATTGTGAGTGTCCTATCTTTACGGCTGGGTTCTATTGTGATTTCTTATTTGCCTTATATTCTATCTTAGCATTAAATTACTGATTACTAATATCTGATTCCTGATCCTTTGATTAAGTAGCTGATTCCTTGTCAACTTCCAAGTCCAGGAGGCTGGACTTTGTTCTGTGCACAAAGCATTGCTGCCTGAGTTTCCATTTAAATTCAGAGGTTTTATCACTGCTTTGCACCTCTAATTTAAGCTTATGTGTTACTACTGCCTAATGATTATGTTTTAAAAGTCAATAGTGTTGTAGTAGGTTAAGTACTAGGCTGTTAACTAAAAGGTTGAGAGTCCAGACTCAAAATTTGCTTTGTTGTTGTTTGTTGTTATGTGCCATCAAGTCGCTTGCGACTCATAGTGACCCTATGTACAACAGCCCTAAACTCCGCTCTGTCCTGTGCCAATCGCACTGTCTCTGACACTCCCATCCC
>NW_006399776.1:9897874-9898465 GCF_000299155.1 Elephantulus edwardii
TGAGTTGTGGTGCTAGAGAATAATATTAAATATATTAAATATTGAATTCTTATTCAATATATTGAATCATATATACTGAGTAATCAATATATTAAACGATATACTCAATAGTCAATATATGATTGAATGACTACAATGTTTCTCATATTTGACTGACTTCGTATGTGAGTTTTACCTCTGATGCTATAGCTACCTGTCTCTTTCTGTTGTTCATGGGGTTTTCAAAGGCCTGTTGTTTCAGAAGCGGATAGCCAGTCCTTCTTCCTAACCTGTCTTATTCTAGGAGCTCTGCTGTGACCTACCCACCATGAATGACTTCTCTGACAACTGATACAATGGTAGCAGTTTCCAGCATCACAACAACTCACCCATTACACCAGTAGAGTGGACTGACAAACAAGCCCTGTGCCAACAAGAGCAAACAACAAAAAAGTGAGCCAACAGACCCTCATCCATAAAATAATACACAGCATGCAAAGCAATTCCCAAAATCCTTGTGGAGGGTGGAGCTGGGAAGTAAGTGGGTCAAGGCACTGGGCTAAGAGGGGGGTCAACACTTTAACTAATGCTTACCTCCACAATAAGGGATTT
>NW_006399776.1:9898748-9911197 GCF_000299155.1 Elephantulus edwardii
TCTCCAAGAACCGTTCTCTCCTCACAACATGTCCAAAGCTTTATAGGAGAAATTTCAGAACCCAGATTGAGGGTACCTTGAGTTAACGTTGTCTGAAAAACAGTGTGTTTGATTTGGTGATATGTTGGGATTTCTTACCCTCAAACAATTCCAAGTATACTGAGGCTACCTTAGATCTGACTTGAGGTGTTTTTTTTTGTTTTTAAAAAATCTCCTGGGATTATAATGTGAGGGTTGGAAAAAGGGATTACTGCCCCCTTTAGAAACTAACTCTACATTGTACTTAATTTCTCTTACCCTGGGGCCATCAGCTCTGACCTTTAGCCTTTCTTTGTCAATTCACTAACATTACAATTGTCAGCCTTGAAGGCTAATTTCCCAAGCCCATGTGAGACTTACTCCACTCCTAGGACTTAATGTTGAATGACTTCAGGGGAATATTTTCCATTTGCTTGGTTTTTTTAGCTTTATTAACCAGATTTTCTCACCCCCCAGACTTACTCTTTTAATCTACTGTCCTAATCATAGTGAGTTCTAAAAAAAGATCTAGTTAAACCCAAAGGGCCCACAAAAAACCTTATAGCTCCTTCTTGGCCATTGTCAAACAACTCAACATAAACTGTATTGTTTGGTGTTCTACCGCAATATTCCTAATGTGCTTTTTTTTCTTTTTTACTAGTTTATTTACAAAATTCTAATGCATTGTTTTCAAGAGCAAATTCTTTAAATTTCTCTTCCCCCCCATCAAATTGTACAACCCCATGGTTAATCTCCCCTTCCCCCTGCACATCTTCATCCCTCTGCTTCAACCCTCTCCTACTCCCCTTGGATTCTTATACTCATTCGACAATAATGATTTTATACTGTATTTATCCTTATGGGACTGAGTTAGGTCACTCAGCATAATGCTCTCCAGTCCCTCTCAAGTTAGGTAATAATTTACAAAATTATTGTTCCTGCATGCTGCATAGTATTCCAGTGTATGAATGTACCATAATTTCCCAATCCATTTGTTTGTGGTTGGCCATTTGGGCTGTTTCCATGTTTTTGCAATGGTGACTAATGCTGCTATGAACATTGGTGTACAAATCTCAGTTTGTGCCTCAGTTCTCGTTTTCTCGGTAGTTCTCGTTTCCAAGTAGTGGGGTAGCTGGGCCATATGCTATAATTCTAAATGTATTTTCTAATGGTTGTTTCTGATGCATTCTTTCTCTATAAATCTTCAAGTTTCCTTTTCATTATTAGTGCATCAATACTGATTATCCCATTTTTCTTTGGTAAGATAGATGATAGCTGTTTCTATATTTCATCTTAACATGTCCATGCTTTAATTCCTCTTTCAAGTGTCAAATAAGAGATGCCTTTTCTCTTCTCTTGTTAACGAATTGTTCTTTCTGGGATCCACAACTAGGTTAAGCATCTGTGTTTGTTTGAGGTAGAGTGCTTCTTTATCTACTATGGACAGAGTCCAGTCAAATCCCCCGTTGTCTCACCCTGACTTGACAAAATGGGACTTCTTTTCTTCTATCAGCTCTCTCTTTCATGAAAGGGAAGAGAGATTTTTGTATTTATTGTCTCACACACAACTATAGACACACATTGTTTTGCTTCTTTTCTGTAATTAGTCTGGTGGAATTGTGAGAGTATAGCAAACTAACAAATTAAGCAACTGAAATTACCCAACAATTGAAGTATGTGACTATTGTTTAGCTCAAAGTATCTCTTTCTTTCAAACAATACCTATGTTCCTAATATAATCCATTTGAGTTTTAGTTCATTATCCTGGTAACTGATTTACTCCTGCTGCTCCTTAATCAAGCTTCAGTTTTCTTTGGTATTAATGATTAGAAACTCAATGCTATGGGAAGATTTTTAATTTTTAACTATTTTCACAAGTTAGCTCTTCTAATACAGTTTCTAAGAAACTGGTAGAAACTTTATTTTTGCAACCACCTACAGAAAATTAGAGAAAATTTTTCTTATGCAGTACAGATGTTCAGCTTCCCAGCTGAGTAGACCAACATTTTAATTCACAATATTTCAAGCCATTTGTCCTTGTTGTTGTCAAGTGCTATGGAGTCGAGTGTGATTCCTAGTGACCCTATGAACAATAGATCTGTGTTTTGTTCTATCCTGCACCGTCCTTATCATCCTCAGCACATTTGAGTCCACTGCCACAGATATTGTATCAATATATCCTATTCAGAGTCTTCCTCTCCTTCACTGACCCTCTGCCTTTCCAAGTATTCTCTTTGCTAATGGAATAGCTTCTCCTGACAACATGTCCAAAATATGAGAGATGAAGTTTCACTATCTTTGCCTCTAATTATAACTCTGAAGCACTTTCTCCAAGACATAGCTGTGTGTTTTTCTGACAGTCCATGGGATAGTCAGCACTCTTCCCCAACTCCACAACTCAAAGACATCAATTCGGTCATCCTTACTCATTGCCCAGCTCTCAGATGCATAGCAAGTGACTGGAAATGTGGATTAAATCAGGCGTATATAAGTCTTTAAACTGACATTATTGATCTTCAGAATTTTGGAGAGATCCCTGACAGCAGACTGTCCCAATGTTTATGCTTCCTGATCACCTGACTTTGTTATTAAGAGGTTAATCTAAGCAAGATGAAATAGTTGACAGTTTCAATCTTTTCTCTATCTGTCATGTTGTCACCTATTGGTCAAGTAATAAGGATTTTTATTTTCTTCATGTTGAAATGTAACCTATATTGAAGGCCACAGTCCTCGATCTTCTGCAGCAAGTAGGTCCTCCTCACTTTTAGCAAGTAAGGTTGTGTCATCTGTATAGTGCAGGTTTTTGACAAGCCTTCCTTCAATTCTGATACTACATTATTCTTCATAAAGTCCAGCTTCTTGAAAGTGGATGTTTTTTGTTTAGCTGTTCCTGCTAAGATGTCTAATGAAACACTGGGAGGTTAAGTAACCCTGAATGTATAGTCTACTAACCAAAAGGCTGTGTTTCTCCAATGGTTCAAATACACCAGCAATTCCAGAGAGATAGGCAATCTCCTCTTATTAAGAACTACAGCCTCAGCTGCTTCACCATGAGACTAAATGTCTCCTTCCCAGCCACTGGCTGCCCAAAACATCACACATTTTATGAGAAGTGAATGGCCACAGAATTTGTTGCTGACTTTCTGAATGATGAGTGGAAGGGATATATTGTCCTAATCATTGGTCAAAAACAAGGTTTACGCATAAAGCAAGGTGTCTTGTCCCATGACTGAGTTTACCTACCGCTGTTTAAGGGACACTTGTTACAGACCATGGAGAACTGGAGAGAGGAAGCACAAATATATCCAGGGTTACATTGTGAATACCAATCTGAGTGTTCTTTACTTGTTTATTGTGAAGAAAGGGAAGACGGATATCCTAGGATTGACTGATAATACTGGTACCTCATCGCTGGGGCCCAACAGAGCCAACAGAATTTGCAAACTCTCCAATCTCTCTAAGTTGATATCCATCACTGTGTTGTGAGAAAGCCATTGAACAAAGAAGGCAAGAAATCCAGGACTAAAGAGCTCATGATTACCTGTCTTGTTACTCCATGTATCCTGCACTGTCTAGCACATTTCTGTGAAGAAATAGCACACTAAGAATAATAAGGAGAAGGCTTCAGAGTAGCTAAGCTTTTGGCAAAGAGAATGAAGGAGGCCAAAGAAAAATGCCAGGAGCAGATCGTCGAGACAGAGGCTGGCCTATCTGAGAGCTTCTACCTCCAAATCCGAATCCATCCAGAAATAGAATTTTCTATGAGAGGCAAATAGTAAGCTCACATATTAAAGAATAAAAAAAAAATTTATAGCCTCAGAAACCCAAACAAAGTTCCATATGAGTTAGAATCTACTTCACAGAAGCAAATTTGTTTGTGTTGTGGGTTGTTTTTTTTTTTTTTTTACTTCTTTTTTTTAATTAATTTTAATGAAAATTGACAGATACTTGGGTTTCCATTCTTTCATTGTTGCACTTTTCTCCTTGGCCACCGCCTCCCCTCCAATTCACTCTTTTCCTCGAAAAGTAAAAGAAAAACTCTTTCATTGTTATGCAATCCCTCCCGCCAAGTCCACTCCACTGTGCGGCCTTCATTCTGGACTCCTGTCATGACAATAATACCCAATCAATCATATATCCCTTTAAACAGTTCTGTCCCTTGTCTGTTTTAATGCAGTATACGTAATTTGTACCCTCCTTTTGCCTCAGTTCCATTTTACAACAGTAGCCCTATGCAATATTTGTCCTTTTGTGACTGAGATATTTCACTCAGCATAATGTCCTCTAGGGTATGCATTTTGCATAATATTTCATGAATTCCTTGTTTGTCAATGCTGCATAGTATTTCACTGTGTCAATATACTAGAGTTTCTCTATCCATTCATTTATTGGTGGGTGCTTGGGTTGTTTCCAGCTCTTTTCTATTTCAAACAAATCCACAATAAACATGGGTGTGCATATATCTGCTTGGGTGGCAGTTATGGTTTCTTTAGGGTATATTCCCAGTAGTGGAATTGCTGGGTCAAATGGTATCTCTATTTGCAACTTTTTGAGAAAGTGCCATACCGCCTTCCACAGTGGTTGCACCATTTTACACTCCTACCAACAGTGACTAAGGGTTCCAACTTCTCCACAACCTCACAGCATCTGATGTTTGCTGTTCTGTTAAATTTTGCTATTTTTACTGGGGTGAGATGATATCTCATAGTTGTTTTAATTTGCATCTATCTTAGAGCTGGGGATTTTTGAACATTTCTTCATGTGGTTGTTGGCCATCTGAATGTCTTCTTTGGTGAATTGTCTGTTCATATCCTGTGCCCATTTTTCAACTGGGTTATTTACCTTTATCTTGTTGTGGTGCTCAAATATTTTATAAATTCTAGATCTAAGTCCCTTGTCAGACATGTCATTACCAAATATTTTTTTCCCTATCTGTGGCTTCCCTTTTAACCCTGTTGGAAAAATATTTGGATGTGCACTGTCCCTCTACTCTCCCAAACATGACGTCCTCTCCAACGACTGATCCCACCTTGCAACATGTCCAAAGTGTGTCAGACGGAGCTTCAGAATTCTTGCCTCCAAAGGAGCAGCCTGGCTTCACCCTCTCCAGGATGAACTTGTTTGTTCTCCTAGCAGTCCACTACCTGGTTTAAAATCAGGAAGGGTGTATGTCAGGGTTGTATCCTCTCTCCACACTTTTTTAGTCTATATGCTGAGAAAGTCATTCCAGGAGCTGAAGTCTAAGAAGAAAAATGTGGCATCAGGATCAATGGACAACATATCAACTTGCCTTATGCAAATAACACAACCTTGCTTGCTGAAAGTGAGGGGGAATTGAAGTGTCTCTGCAGAAAATCAAAGACTGCAGTCTTCGATATGGATTATATCTCAACATCAAGAAACCGGAAATCTTTACCTCTAGGCTGACAGACAACACTCTGATAGATGGAGAAAAGACTGAAATTTTCAGTTACTTTATTTCATTTCATCTACAATCAACACATTTGGTACCAGCAGTGAGCAAATCAGGAGATTCATTGCATTAGGAAAGTCTATAGACAAGAACTTGTAAAAATTGTTAAGGAATGACAATATCAGTTTGGGGACTAAGGTGGGCCCGATCAGGCTACGTTCTTTTAATAACTTGTTATGCATCTATTTGACAGGTGGACAATTAATAAAGATGACATAAGAATTGATGCCTTTCAGTTGTGGTGTTGGAGAAGAGTACTATATATCCCATGGACAGACAAAAGAATAAACAGATGTCTTGGAGAAAGTAAAGCCAGAGTGCTTCTTGGAGGCAAAGATGACAAAGCGTCATCTCACAAGCTTTGGGCATGTTATTAGGAGAGGCTATTCCTTGGAGAGAGACATCATCCTTGAAAAGGTGGAGGGTCAGAGAAAGAAAAGGAAGACTCTCAACCAGATGGATTGACAGTGACTGCTGCAATGGGCTCCAGTGTGTTAGAGATGATGAAGATAGCACAGAACAGGATTCAGATCTGGTTTTTATGGGGTCACTATGAGTCTGACTCGACATCATAACACCTAACAACAACAACTAGTAGCCTAGCTCCTTAGCTGAACTGTTATGCAAAGGCACATGGTTAGAATCTACCAGTTCCTCTGCAGGAGAAATATGAGCATTCTCCTCCTGTTGTGTGAGTTACAACCTCTAAAAACACACTGAAGGGTAAACTATTCACCGGCTCTAACAATAATAAACATATGTGTATATATAAATACATGCAAATGTAAGTGTATGTATCTATATGTGTATATATATGGTTATTGTTGATTGCCTTTGAGTTGAACACCACTCAGTGACTCTGTGAACAAAAGGCCTGAAGCCTTTCTATAACTATCGACTTTTATCAAAGTTCATAGTTTCCGGAGGCATGTTGTTTAGGAAGTGGATTGCAACTCCTGCTTATATGTTGTTGCTTTTATATACTTTAGAGTTAACTATGATTCATAACACACACACACACACACACACACACACACACACACATACACACACACACTCACATTGTGGTTGAAAAAACATGTGTGGAACAAAATACAGAATCATAGAATTGTCCAAACTTGCTGGTCTATTAGAGACATAACTTTCATAAGAAAACCTCGAGTCTATAGCCCTAATAAGTTTTTGAGCTTGAAACTGAACACCCTTTGTGGTCTGGCTTTCAACTTGACAACAGTAATGCTTACTAGTAATGTTTTAGTAATGTTTACTAAAATGAACAAGAACACTGGGGAATTGCATATTTCTTAGAATAATAAACCATAGAAGATCAATGGGCAGTATTTGCGAAGAGAGAAATCTCAAGAGTGCAGGAAAGAAGAAAATTAAAATGATGAATGGAAATAAGGACCAAGGGGAAAGTGGGAATAATGATGTTAAATTGTGAGGACTATAATTAATGCATAAGACCATAAGACAAAAGCTGTATGAATGATTGAATGGAAAACCAATTTCTCTGTAAACTTTCACTCAAAGTAGAATATACAGACACACACACACACATGCACACACATACATACACAGAGGGAGGGAAAGAGAAAGAGAAAAAGAAAGGGAGAAGGAAAAGAGAGAGAGAGAGAGAGAGAGATGCAGCTCTTGATGTGCTCACTCACCTATGTGAAAAAATTTGGAAGTAGCTACCTGGTCAATTGACTAGAAGAAATCTATATTTGTGTTTATCACCAAAAAAGTTGCTCCAAAAGAAGATGGAAATTATTGAACAATATTATTAATATCACACACAAATGAAATCGTGATGAAAATTATTTAAAAACAGATGGAACAATACATCAGCAGAAAACTGCCAAAAATTCAAGCTGGAGCCAGATGAGGCCGTGCAATTGGGATCTCATACTGATTTTAGGTGGATTTTGAGTGGAAACAGAGAACAGCAACAAGATATTTACTTGTGTTTTAATGATTATGCAAAGACATTTGACTGTGTGGATCATAACATACTGTGGTTAATATAGAGGAGAATAGGAATTCTAGAACACTTAATTGTGCTCATGAGAAAACTGCACATAGACCAGGAAGCAATCGTATTTCGACAGAACAAGGAGATACTTCCTGGTTTAACATCCGAAAAGATGTGCATCTTTTCACAATACCTATTCAATATGTTTGCTGAGAAAATATTATGAAGACAAATGTGGCTTCATGATTAGAAGACTCATCACTAACCTAGATTATGCAGTTGACACAATCTTACTTACAAAAAGTGAGACAGTAAAGTGGACTTACAGAACTGAAGAAACTCGAAGACTACAGAATTCAGTGTGACTTATACTTCAACATAAAGAAAACAAAAATCCTCACCACTGGACAAGCAGACAACATCCAGAGTCAAATTGTCAATGATTTCCTTTTATTTTGGTCCCACAATCAATACACTTGGAAGCAGCAGTCAAGAAATAAAAGATGTGGTACTCTGGAGAAACAAACATGCTGTCCAGAGCTTCTTTAAAATGCTAAAGAATGAGAATGTCAGTTTGAAGACTAAGATTCACCTGCCTCGAGCCAAAGTATTTTCAATTGCTTTGTATGCTTGCAAAAATTGGAGTGAGTAGGGAATATTGAAAGATTTATGCCTTTGAACTGTGGTGTTGGTGATGAGGATTGAATATACTATGTACTGTGAAAAGAACAAATAAAAATTGTCATGAAACAGTGCATCCAGTGTGCTCTGTAGGGACAAAGATTGTGAGACTTCATCTCATTTTTTTTGGACATATTGTCACAAAGGATCAATCCTTAGAAAAAGATATTATACTTGGAAAAGGAAGTGGTCAACAAAAGAGAGGAGGGCTCTCAATGAGATGAATTTACACAGAGATTGCAACAGTGGACCTAGGCACAGCAGATATTATGAGGGTGGTGCATGATCAGATATGGTTTCAGTCATATAAATCAGAGTATATGAAGCAATCGATTACATTCAGTTTAGTAAAGAAAAAATAGTATTAAAAAATTTTATGAGAAGATGAAACCAAGCTGTTCCTTGGAGGCAAGGATTTTGAATCTTTATCTCACATACTTTGGACATGATGGTCTTAAAGAAGGAGAACACAGTTGGAAGGGTAGAGGGACAGCACAGGAGAGGAAGACCCTGAATGAGGTGGATTGACATAGTAACTAGGATAAGAAGGGTAGGTGTGTCAGAGACGGTGAGACGGCCTAGGATAGAGCAGATTCAGAGCTACTGTGCATAGGATTGCTATGAGTCACGGTGGACTTGATGACACATAATAACAACAGAATGACTGGGGTGAAGGGCAAAAGAGAGGGAGGAAAGAAAATGTACAAAAATGAATTCAAATTCAACTTTGCTGTAAGCTTTCGTTACAATTACCATAAAAAAATGAACAATTCTCTGACAATGTTAGACAATGCAAGCCAACACAAACTTTCAAAATATAACCAGTTTCCATGAATTAAATGGACACTTCTTATCATGTATATTGGTTATTCTGGCATGGCAGGGGCAGCAGAAAGCATGCTCCTCTAGCTATTTGGAACTGGAAGAGATTTTATGCAGCACACAGGTTGATAGATGAACTTTCTACAATAAATGTCAAACAATGTGTCTTGATTATAGACCTCTTGGAACCATAAAAACTGGCTTTTCTGATACAGTAAATAAGAGAAGTGACTTTTTTCTCAGCCAAAGTAACAGGCTCAGAATCATTGGGACTGTGGATGCCAGCAGTGAATGAGGTTCTGCAGTGTCAGATTTATGTGTAAGCAGTTTAAACAAGCTGGATGGCCTCCAAATGCTATTCAGAAAGTCACCACTACAGGGAACAACCCTAATTGCCATGTCCTCTCTAGATGTGAGGAGGGTTCTATGTAGTTACCCAAAACTACAGTCATCATTAAAATAAATCCCAGTTCTAAAAACAGAGGTAGTCGGAAGAGGAAAATGTAAGCAGATTAGTCCAGAAGAAATTTCTTTGAAGTTAGAAGTCCAAGGGAAAGAAAAGAAAAAAAAAAAATATATATATATATGTTAAAACTGAATAAGGAACTCTAGTGCACTAGTGGCAAGAAATTGTGCTGCAGTTCTAAAGGGGCACAGTTCGAGGCCACCAGCTGCTCCATGGGGAAGAATGGGCAATCTCCTCCCATGCGATTAACTGTCTCTGAAAACCCACCAGAGGGTCAGCTATTGGTCTGTTCTGACGCTATGGTACACAACAACAACACTACTTAATAAGAAGGATCCAGACAAAAGAATAGAGACATTCAGAGTTTTAGACCTACATGAAGCTTATCAGGTGATCATGTCATTCAATAGTAGACAGGGTAAGATAATTTTTGAGGGATAATTGTTGTTCCTGTTAGATGCCATAGAGTTGCTTGTGACTCATAACATTTTGGAGAATTTGGACAATGACTAAGGATGACAGAGGAATCGATATCGCTGAGTTGTGGTGTTGGAAGAGACTACTGAATATGCCATGGACTGCCAAAAAAACCTCCCTTCTGTCTGGGGGACAGTGTGTCCAGGGTGCTCCTTGGAAGCAAGGATGGTGAAACTTCATCTCACATAATTTGGGTGTGTTGCTATGAGGGGCCAGTCCTTGGAGGAAGACTTAATTCTGGGAAATCTAGAGGTCAGATAAAGAGAGGAAGACCCCCAACGAGATGGGATGACACATCAGAGATGGTGAGGATGGCACAAGATAAGGCCAAGTTCAGATCTGTTATTCATAGGGTCACTATGAGTCACAGTCGACCTCATGACACATAACAACTAATAAAATTCTGTCATACACTCTCTAGCATTGTTTTTCTCACCAAAGAAATACTTTCCAAGGACTGATACTACTTTATTTTTAAAATTTTGTGGTCCAATTAACAGTAATTAGCAATGAATCTTAATTATATTTTTGTTCACTTTCAAGACCACAGAATATTGATGATATTTTTGATCCATTTCAGACTGTAGAAATCACCAATTTCTTCATCTTTGGCTTTTTCAGTCAGTACATAAGTAACAGTTATATGCACATATCTTTCTTGCATAAGTATGAATATTATTCTACCACCTTCAACATTGTATTTTAGAATACACTTGAAATGTTCTTTTAACAATAAATTTATCATTCCAAGCATAGCAGACCATAAGACTGTTCTATTCAAAATGGTTAATACCAGTCCATTTATGCTTACTGATACTTACAATATCAGTTTTTACATGTCATATTTTTGACAATATGTAATTTTCTAGATTCTTACCTCATACATTCAAGTTCTGATTACTAATGGATGTTTCCAGCTATTTCTTCTCATGTGAGTTGTTTTCTATTGCAAATGAAGTTCCTGAAAGCAATAGATAGGATAGAGGCTCTGTCATCTTAAAAGTCTGAAAAATATTCAATTTAAAAGTTATCATCTCCTTTCAATGACAGCATTCTTACTGAACAATAATCATATGCAGTCATAGGACCAGGCACAGAATTAAAAGACAGATTATACTCCACCTGAAATTAAACTTCTGAGACACCAGAAAGGTGATAGCAAAAGCTGTTTATGAATGTTCCAGAATATTACATACTAAATATATAACCATAAATTTATAATCTATAAAGAAGGGAAATGGATTAAATGATAAGATGACCACACCATTTGGTGTGTTGTTGTTGTTAAGTGTTGTAGAGTTGCAGGCGACTCATAGCGACCCTATGAAGGAGAGTCCTCAACGCTTGGGTGTCTCTCATGCCTCTCTCTAGGTTCATAGGATTTCCAGAGGCAAGCTATTATGGAAGTGGATGCCATCCCTCCTTCCAAGCTTGTTTTAATTGGGGAGCTCCACCCCACTCTCTGTCTGCATTGGGTAACCAACCATTAAGGCATTTGACACATCAGTGTCACAGTGTTCAGCCTCACAGCAATCAAAATTGACTGCTGTACAACACCTTGTACACCAGTGCTGTACGACCTAGAGGAATGTCTGAACAAAAACAATGAAAGATAGGACCGAGGGCTGCGGATTAAAAGTCACCCACCTTTGGCTTGGTAGCATTGCTTTCTGTCCACTGGGCCAGCTGATCTCTCTCTCTCCATGTTGATGTTATTGTTGTTAAGTGTCATCTAGTCGCAGGTGACTCATAGCGACCCTATGAAGGAGAGTCCTCAATGCTTGGGTGTCTCTCATCCTCTCTCCAGTTTCATAGGGTTTCCAGAGGCAAGCTATTACGGAAGTGGATGCCACTCCTCCTTCCAACCATTTGGTGTATGCATAAATAAAAAGGAAAAAAAACCTTTCTGGCGCTGACATTTTTTAAAAATGAGCAATTAATCTGCAGTTTGTAGCTTTGATGTATTTATTGGTGCTTCCATCAATCCAGAGTCATTTTGTAAACTTCTATACACACATCACCAAGATGGTTTAAAAAACCCCCAAAACTGCTTATTATTTTGCTTTGGTATGGTAGAATTTTAAAATTAGGTGCAATGATGCAAATATGCATCAAATTAGTTCTGTATGCACTTAAAACAGCATGCTACTGTTGATGGAATTGTAAAATGGTACAACCACTCTGGAAGGCAGTCTGGCGTTTCCTCAAACAACTGAACATAGAAATTCCCTATGACCCAGCTATTCCACTGCTAGGAACGTACACTGAGGAAACTACAACTGAGACACAAATGGAGATTTGTACATCAATGTTCATAACAGTGGTGTTCACATTTGCAAGAACATGAAAATAGCCCAAATGTCCAACCACAATCAAGTGAATTGAAAAATTGTTGTACGTTCATTATAGAATAATATGTAACTCTCAGGAGCAACTATTTTACAAATGACGGCATAACTTGAAAGAGACTGAAGAGCATTTTTCTGAGTGAATTAACTCAGTATCATAAGGATAAATACTGTATAAGACCATTATTG
>NW_006399776.1:9915182-9923101 GCF_000299155.1 Elephantulus edwardii
AGCAACAAGAAATAAAAATGGTATTAAGTTTTCACAGTAATATTCTATGAAACAAGTCTCTCATTGCCATGAAACTCAGTCATGATTAACCCTTCATTAAGTTTCCAAGAAGATTGCCATTTTTCTCCCCAAGAGCTACTAGTGGATTCGAGTTGCCAGAGAAGCACCATTCTACAGATAGACAAAATAAAAATAATAACCATTCTACAGACAAAGTAAAAAACCAAACAAACCATTGTTTGTCTAAAGACTAATTCTACTTCTGATATCAGAAGTCAAGAAATCAAAGGATATATTGCATTGGGTAAATCTGCTTTCAAGAACCTATTAAGGAGCAAGATGTCAGTTAGTGCCACTGTTGTGAAACAGGACTGACTTCGGGGTTGGGTGGAGACTGTGAAAGATGTGTTAAACAATGTGTACTGAATTGAAACATATGAGGGAGAAAACAGTTTCAAAAAGGATACGTGATTAGGTATTTTTTTCATGACGGGAGTCCAGAGCAAAGGCCACATAGTGGAGTGGACTTGGAGGAGGGATTGTAAAACAATGAAAGAATTTTACTTTTCCAAGAGTGTAGTGTACTAGGGTGGAGGGGGAGGGTTGAGAGGAGAGAAAAGTGCAACAATGAATGAATGAAAAGCCAAAGTCTCTGTAAATTGTCATTGAAATTAATAATAAATAAATTTAAAAAATGTGCATCTGATTCAAGCCATAGTCTTTTCAATTACTTGTTGTACATCTGAGAGTTGGACAATGACTAAGGGTGATAGAAGAGGAATAAATGTCTTTAAGTTTTGGTGTTAGAGATGAGTACTGAATATCGTATGGACTGGCAAGAGAACAAATATATCTTGGAGAAAGTGCAGCCAAGGTGCACCTTGGATTTAAGGATGGTGAATTTTAATCTCACGTGTTTTGGGTATGTTGTTAGAAAGGGCTTGTCCTTGGAGTAGGACATCATGCTTTGTAAGGTGAAAAGTCAATGAAAGAGAGGAAGGTCCTTAAGGAGGTTTATTGACAGTAACAAGGGGCTCAGATATATTATCGGAGATGATAAGGTTAGTACAGGATAGGGCAAGATTCAGATCCACTGTTCATGGCATCACTGAGTGGTGGCGAACTCAATACAACCTAACAAAAACAATCAAGTTACTAAGACAAATGAACACCTAATCCAAGCTATTAGGTATGTGGTTTGAATCCATTGACTGCTCCATGGCAGAAAGATGGACAGTCTCCTCTCGTGTGATTTAGTGCCTCTGAAAACCTACCGGAGAGTCAGCTACTAGTTGGTTTTGACTCGATAGTACACAACAGCAACAAATCCAAATTATAATATTTTTGATTGCTTCCTATGTATCTGAAAGTTACACAATGAAAGAGGATAACTGAAGGAGAATCATTGCTTTTGTAGTGTAGTGTTGATAAAGAGTACTGAAAAGTCCTTGGACTGCCAAAAGAACAAGAGGAAGTGCAATCAGATGCTTCTTAAAGGCAATGATAGTGAAACTTTGTCATATGCTCTGGGTATGTTGTCTCTAGAATAGACATTATGCTAGGAAAGGTGGATGGTCAGAGAAAGAGGGGAAGACCCTCAACAAGATAAATTGACATAATGATCTTGAGCATGATCTTGACAATGATCTTGAGCATGATGGAGATTATACGGCTGGTGCAGGATAGGGCTAGGTTTAGATCTCTTGTTGGTAGGGTTGCTAAGTTGCAGTCAACTTGACAGCATATAACAACAACAACTATGTTATTACCCTTATGCAATCAGTTCCCAAGTTTTGTTGATTCTACCACCTAAATGTGTCTGTAATTTTTATTCTTTTTTTCCCTCTCTTCCTTAGTTGAAGTTAGCTCATGCTTTCTTGCCTGAACTATTTCAATAATCTCCTAATTGGTCTCTCTGCCTACAAATTCTACCTACTCCAATCTGCCACCAGAATTATCCTTTTAAAACAGAAATGATCATGCCACTTAGCTGAAAAACCCTTGCAGGCTCCCATATTCATTTAATAGGGTTAAAATATTTCAAGAAGCCATAAAGACACTTGGTATGGCTGCTCCAAATAATCTTTCAAACCTCACCCTTTGAAGCTCATCAACCTTGCCCCCAAATCAAATTCATACCAGGTTGAACTTGCCATTGACCTTCAATTACCCTTGCGGGTCTATCACTCTGTTCATCTGTCTGAAACTTATTTCTTTAACTGTGATTTTAATGAAAGTTTACAGAACATTGGCTTTTCTATTCTTCATTGTTGCACATTTTCCTTCCTCTTCCTCCATGACCCCTCTCCAAGTTCACTTTCTGATGAACTTATGTCCTATAATCAAGCTCAAATGTTCCCAACTCTGTGAAACCTTTGTGACTAGTATGGATTCAGTTGTGTCTCCTATAAAAATGTGAGTCAGAAATCTCTTCACTTGTTGTATGTAATCCCTTAGGAAATAGGATTTTATTATGTTAATGAGACCACAAGAGTGTAGAGTTTATCTTACACTAACCACCTTTAAGACACAAGATTGAAAAAAGCAGATTAGACAAAGCAAGAAGCACAAATAGAGAGTACAGAGGTATATTTACAAAAAATGAGCCTCTATAATAAACACTGAGATTGCACCCTTGTCCAAACATTTGACACCTATCCTTTAAATAATTTTATCATAATATCAGCTCTGTTGTAGCTTAATCTTACATACTTTGGGCATGTTGCAAGGTGGGACCAGTCCTTGGAGAGGCACATTATGCTTTGGAGGGTGAAGAGACAGCGCAGGAGTGGAAGACTCTCAATGAGATGGATTGATTCAGTGACTGGAGTAATGGAGGGTAGGTGTGTTGGAGAACTTGAAGTTGGCTCAGGATAGAGCATGGTTCAGAGCTGTTGTGCATAGGGTCGCTATGAATTTCAGGTGACTCAATGGCACATAACTACAACAACAACAGGACACTACATGAAAATCAAAACTACTTTCCTTATTTCCACCAGTAAAAATTAGTCTTTGATGTGCTCAGTCTTTTTCCCCCTCCAGTACCTTTCTTTTCAGTGGTGTGAAATCATACAATCCTCCTTGACTCATCAAGCCCAAACTCATTTCAGTTTAGTTGGTTTTCACTTTTAGAGACTCTATAGACAAAATAGAATTGCCCCTTTAGGGTTCCGAGGTTCGGTATGGAAACAGACAACCACATCTTTCTCCCATGGAGTTGTTAGTGGGTTTGAACTGCTGATCTTTCCATTAGCAACTCTGTTTAACTACTGAGCCATCAGGGCCCTTTCCTTGACCCATGGAGTGCCTTGAACATGAAAGTATGAGTTTTAACTTGCTGAGAATATGAGAGTTACTAGAAACTGCTCAGCTAGGTCCCCCTCAAATGCCACTCAAGGTGCCTGCTACACCTGTCATATACCTTAGAGGTGTCCCTCAGAGGGTAAGACACACACTAGGTGAGTGTACATAAGAAATGGGGGGGACGGAAGCTGTAGACAGACAGGACTCCTATAGAGCTGACTCACAGAGAAAGCCTTTTTTCTTGAGTCAGTGCCCTGATGACGTGGACGTGGCAATGATCAAGTGTTAAGTGCTACCCAACAATTTAGCAATTGGGACTCATCCAGTAGTTCTGCTGGAGAAAGATTTGATAATCTACTCTGTAAAGATTAAAACCAAGAAAACCCTATGAAACAGTGCTACTTTGCTGTATAGGGTCACTAACAGTTGAAAATTACTAGATGATAGACAATAGTGAAAGCAAAAGCTGAAATTGTAATCTGCCTTCATAGAGCTTTCTGCTTAGTTGTTGTTGTTAGATGCCATTGAGTTGAGTATGACCCATAACAACCCTATGAACAACAGATCTGAACCTCGTCCTGTCTTGTGCCATCCTCATACTTCCTGACACATTAGAGCCCATTGCAACAGTCACTGTGTCAATTCACCTGGTTAAGAGTCTTCTCTTTTGCCAACTTGCTGCCTTTCTGAGCATCACGTCCCTCTTCAAAGAATAACCCTTCTTAGCAACATGCCTGAAATATGTGAGGTAAAGCCTTATTATCTTTGCCTCCAAAGAGCACTCTGGCTGTACTCTTCCCAAGACATATTTGTTCGTTCTTTTCTCCAACACTACTGCTCAAAGGCATCAACTCTTCTTCTGTCATCCTTATTCATTATCCAGCTTTCAGATACATAGCAAATGATCGGAAAAATGATGGCCGGAGTCAGACACACCTTGGTCCTCAAACTGACATCATCACTCCTCAATAATTTGGAGAGTTCCCTGCATGACTGCAGATTTTCCCAGTGTAATACTTCTCCTGCTTTTTTATTTTTATTACTGGTACCAACGGTGTTAATTGTGGATCCAAGCAAGATGAAAGTATTGACAGTTTTAATCTTTTCCCCATCTCTCATGATATTGCCTGTTGGTCCAGTGGTAATAATCTTTGTTTTCTTGATGTTGAGAGGCAATCCATATTACCCATTTAATTCTGCTTAGTAGAGAAGTCTAAAAAAAAATCATCCAGAATGAATATTTAACATACAAATACTGTTTTTGATAACCATTGAAATGATAAACTGTATGTCTAAGGGCACATGGCAACTACTTATATTATGGGGGAGAAATCCAAAGAATTAGGTGCTGTTCCTCAATTGCCTGATGCTGAGAATATATCAAAGGGAGTCGGGAAAACTTAGTGGAAAACAGCTTGGTTGCAATTTTAATCAAGCAACCATATTAGTTGTTTAGTAGATCAGTGTAACCTTGGTAAAATTGCTTAACTTTTCTGAACTTCCTTTTAAAGTGTGGGGGCAGGGGGCACAGGGAAGGAGTGAGGACAATACACAGATAATAACTGAGCTCTTGCCTAATGAAATGATTGTCAGCCTAGAAGTGTAACTCCATAATATGCATTCACTTGAGGGCAGAGGCAAAAGTCAGGTCAGGAGGATTACTGAGCTTTCAGTTCTTGTTGCAGAATGCACAAACCTGGAATTGGACCCAAGCAATTGCAAAAAATGATTCCGGATCTGCATGGTAACAATTTAGACTGACTTCCACTCTTGACTGAAATTTAGCGGCAGAGGAAGTTCTTTCCTTGGCTTTCTGCCTTCACCCCACCACCCCCAGCCCTCAGTACCTCAGGCTGTTCACTCCCCACATCTGTTTCCAAGCCGCAGAGTGGAGGGTCACAGCATGGTGCAATAAGCAGCATTAGCAGGCGGCATGAATCAGTGGCAAATCTTTGATTTTAATTCTTCGCTTCTTTTAGAGAGGAAGTGTGGTCTAGTGGTTAACCCACTAAAAGCAGCTAGAAGGAAAATTCCACCTCGCCTATCCCTTCTTTTATTCCTGTTGGGACATCCTTTCCATCAAACGTATATTCTCTCTAGTTTGCTCTATTATGTTGTTCCTCAAGTTGGGAAACTGGTTAAACAATTCCTGAGCCCCAATCCAGAATCTTCAAACAGAAGGCCTAGGAATGTCTGTTTTGAACAAGGACTACAGATGAACTTTATAAGCAGGCCCAGCATAATAACTGTGATGCTGATTACATATTACACCAATAAGAAAAGAGCCTAAAAGGACCAACAAAGAGCATATTACCACCATTGAGTTTGTTTACTTTTACAAGTGCATATAAAAGAGGCAAAGGACTATGAATAAGGAGATCCAGATTTCAGTTAGACCCAGATTTCAGTTCTGGCTGAACATACAAGAGAGCTCTGTGAGCCTGAGCAAGTCATCTAACACTCTTGATGGCATTAAAAAAAAGTATTATTTTTTTAAAAAAGAAAAGTGTTTGATTAGATCATCTGTTTCAGTTCTATGATTCAATGAACCATTTCTATGATTTCACAGAAATACCAAGATGGATTCAGGAAATCTCTTTTTTTGATAATGACAGCAGTGGGTCTGCCTTGTTTGGGGTTGTGGGCAGACAATGAGAACAAGTGGCAGTCGGAAGGTTTGAGGCTGCTGTCCACAAGGAGGCTTCTCCCCCTTTCTCTCTTGAGGCTCTGCAGCTGGCCTACTTATGCAAAGGCTTTGGCTCCTCTCTCCTTCTTAAAAGCTTTTCTGACTTGTACATTCCCCTGAGGAGCAGAGAGTCATCATTTTGCGAAGAACTTGCACATGCTTTCCTGAAAGGAAGAAAGGCAGAAGGGATGGGAGGGCTTGGGTGGATTAATGAGTGGGCGAGGGTTGCCAAAGAAATGAGACTCCCCATGTGTGATAAACATATACCCATCACATGGCTGGCTCGGAATAAGCCCAGCAAAATTCCTTTATCCTTCTTCCACGATGTCTAGAAGTGTGCTGTCTTTATTGGACTGGACATCTGCCTACTCATGTCTGGAGCATTTGGGCATTCTTCCATCAAGAACAAGTGGGGGTGAGTGGAGAGGAGGGGAGAGCCGTGGAAGTCACGAGTGAGTCATGATTGTAGGAAAAGGATGTCTCACAAAGCCAACGCAGAACCAGCTTCCTAGAAACATCATGACAGGTCCCATAAAACCCACGTTTGGTTCTAATTATAACATGCCCACATTTGAGCATTTTTACAGTTTTCCCATGGTAACAACAGGGTTTCTGAGGAAGAGGACTTTGACTCAAATATGCTCTATTCTTCTAATAATGGGAATTGGTTGGACCTAAAAAAAAAAGTTTATTGCTATTTTAGCAAAGAGATATCACTTGGCTTCTCTATACTTGGTTCCACATTTGTAAAATGGAATTAAGTAAATTCCAAATTGAGCTTTATAAAAATTTTTAAAAGTTATTTGTTAAAGGTCAAGATAAGTAGCATAAAAATCAGAAAACAGATACTTTAAATCATTAGAATTTGATTCTCCACTCAAATTTTGATAAGCAACAGGCTAACAAAAATTACATAAAGATTTATTTTAAAAGCTACTTTGAAAAGATATTATGAACCTCTTAATTATAGCTTCATAATCTACATTTCCCAATGCTGTTAAAGACTGATTACTTTTTCCGGGGGTGATCACGAAGCACAGAACAATTTTTCTTATAAATTGAGTTCTACTCAAATATTCTTTTAGTATCATATGTCTCCTTATTTTGTTAAAAATTTTTCTGAACTTGCTAATTCTAGAAAAGAAAAGATAGTTATAACTTTCACTTACTCCTCAGTCCTTGGTCATTTTAGCTAAAGGAAATTGTTATTTTAAAGGAATCCTTCTTTTCCACTTTTATATCAGTTAGGGACTAGAAGTGCTAACCAGAGTCTGGGAGGCTGGGGAGAAAAATTTTTCCTTTTTTAATGTAAATAATTTTAAGTTGGAATAATGAGAGCTTCACGAAAACTATGAGGTAAAGAAAGCTTTCCTAGGTCACCCTGGAGACAGGGCTGAGAACAGAGGTTATGCACCTGCTTAGAGCCTGTTTAGGGTTGAGGGATAACATTTCGACACTATAAAAGTGAGCATATGTGGCATTTAGAAAATGCTGGGTATTGCTGCTTACCCATTCTATCAGATTACAAATGAGCCTCAGCTTTTAGTTGTCTCAGGAGTTATGAACACTGGTGTGGTTTTTAAACCCCAAGACAGGAAGTACAGGACAATCAGAGAGCACTGGCAAGGTTTTGAAATTTTCTAGAAACATAAGAAACATTGTAGGAACTATTTAAGACAAAAATTACACGTTATTAACATACAATGTTGGTTTCTTGGGATTAATTCTAGGGATATTTGTATAATACATCCAGGAATTATTTTTATTAATTTTCTGTATAAATTATGTAAAATGAACATATTTTCTTCTCTAGTTATGCAGATGACACAACCCTGCTTGCTGAAACTGAGGAGGACCTCATGCAATTGCTATAGAGGGTCAAGGACTGCAGCCTTCAGTATGGACTGAGGCTCAATGTCAAGAAGACAAA
>NW_006399776.1:9923775-9962165 GCF_000299155.1 Elephantulus edwardii
AATATCATTTTATTGAAAATCAGTGTAAAACATTGTTTTAAGGAAAGACTCAAATATTTTGTGGGTCTTAATTGCTGGTCAGAATAATCAGTGACATCTGGCAATCAAAATATGACTGAATTATATACCAAACAATTAATATGTAATCCTGTTTTATGTGTGCCTTATTCAAAATAAACACAGAAATAAAACTATTGTCATCCGACTCATTGGGAGGCTCCACTGAATTTCTTGGGTTATAAATCTTTATAGAAGGAAATTGCCCATCTTTCTCCTGAGGAGCAGCTGGTGGGTTGGCACATCTGCTCCTTTTATTTGGAAATATGTTCTTTTAAGTAGATTGTTGATTTATTTACATTAGATTCATCAGTATAACTCATACCTGAATGAAACTTATTTAATGCATATGCTTTCTCTGTAAGTCACATCACAGTTTTTTTTTTTTTAATACCTGGGGGCCTTGGAAACCGTTAAATTATTAACAAAAGGCCAAATAATATGTAAAAGAAAAGAAAAAAAGAAAGTTGCTTACAAGTATAAGAGTGGAAATAAGGCAGAAGGTAATCTTACCTTCAAGGTGGTTGCAGCCTACATAGGGAGGTGTAAATAGGAAACAAAATAAGATGCTGTGAGAAGAGAACAGCAGGAGGAGCTTCCTAGCCAGGCAAGGAATTCTAAATTTTCTTCTCCAAGGACCTGGACAGAAGACCTTTGTAAAACTCTCCCCTATTACCAATCCCTCCTCATCCTCCCATTCCCATTGGATTTGATAAGCACTAGACTTACAGAGCTCTGGTGGTCTAATGGTAAGGTGTTGTGCTACTATTCCAGAGCACACAGTTCGAATTCACCATCTAGTCCACAGGAGAAGGAAGGGCTCTCATGTGACTAAATTGCCTCTGAAAACCTGCTGGAGGGTTAGCTTTGATCTGGTTGATTTGATAGTACACTACCACCACCACCACCACAACCACAAACAACAGCTTTAATGACACTATCTGCTTTTCTCTCTCCCTCATACAGTTTTTCCTTCACATCCCAGGCTAAATTCTGGGTTCAAATCTAAGTTTGAAACAGCAAAGAAGCCTTGGATTGGAGTGGCTGGTTGCCTTAGATGGATTCTTTTAGATTCTCCTGCTCCCCATCTGTTTGGAGATCAGGCAGGCAGATCGGACTGCTAATCACTTATCTGAGGTTTCTCTTGATGTTGGGCTTTCCTCTAGTGTTGACTTGTTTGTTTTGTGCTGGCATGATCTAATTTCTCCTTCTGTGCGTCATTTCTCTCCCTCTACTAACTTTGATTTCTTTTTGGTATTATTAGCTCTTCTCTTTCAAGCTTGCGGAATCACATCTTTCAAGCACTCAGCCTTAGCTCTCTTGGTTTCACAGACTTTATGCTTCCTGCTCTGTACACGGATATATTCTGGTATTATATTTACAAGTTACCATCTAGTTAATGAATAGCTCTTAATGGTAGGAATTCAAGAGGAGAGCTCAAAGTGAGAAATAGACACCATATGAAAAAAAAAAACAAAACACCAAAACCCAAATTGAACAAGAAACCAAAACTCAAACCCACTGCCACTGAGTCAGTTCTGACTCACAACAACCCCCTGTTGGGCTTTGGAAGCTGTGAATCTTTGTGGGAGGATACTGCGCAGCTTTCTCCCTCAGAGTAGCTGGTAGATTTGAACTGCTGAGATTTTGGTTAACAGTATCCCATGTGACACACTGTGCCACCAAAACTCCAAGATGTCTTCTTACTCTTTCTTTCAATCACATGAAACTTGTGAGCAGCATACTTTTCAAAACCTCTGGCCTTAAACCTCTACATTAAATGTTACTGCATACAGACAAGTAGCCTTTGGATGAAAAAGGAATGCTTTAGATTTATGTAGTTGATTTTAGTTGACAGTTACAAACCACCTTATTTTAAAATAAAATTAAGAGTGATATGTGAATATATTAAGACGTTGTTGTTGTTGTTATTTGCTGTTGAGTCGCTTGTGACTCATAGCGACACTGTGTACAAGAGCCCTAAACCCTGCTCTATCCTGTGCCAACCTCATTGTCTCTGACACACCTACTCCCACTACCCCAATCACTGAATCAATCTATTTCATTGAGGGCCTTCCTCTCCTGCACCGTTCCTCCACACTCCCAAACATGATGACCCACTCCAAGGACTGGTCCCTCCTTGCAACATGTCCAAAGAATGTCAGATGAAGCTTTAGAATCCTTGTCTCCAAGAAGCAGCCCAGTTTCACCCTTTCCAGGACAAACCTGTTTGCTCTCCTATCAGTCCATGGTATATTCAACACTCTTCTCCATCACCACAACTCAAAGGCATCAATTCTACTTCTATCATCCCTAGTCACTGTCCAGCTCTCCAATGCATAGCACACAATTGTGAAGACTATAGCTCAGATCAGGAGCACCTTAGTCTAGAGTCGTTGCTCTTCAGTACTCTGGAAAGGTCCCTGATAGCTGACTTTCCCAGTGCAATTCATCTCTTGATTTCCTGACTGCTTGTACCAAGAGTGTTGACTGTGGAGCCAAGCAAACTAAAACTGTTAACTATCTCAGTCTCTTCACCAACCATCCTTATGCTGCCAATTGGCCCAAAGGTGAGAATCTTTATTTTCTTGGTGTTGAGCTTCAGTCCATACTGAAGGCTGCAGTCCTTGACCTTCTGCAGCAAGTGATTCAAGTCCTCCTCAATTTCAGCAAGTGGGGTTGTGTCATCTGCATAAAGCAGGTTGTTGATGATTCTTCCACCAATCCTGATGCCACATTCCTCCTCATACGGCCCAGTGTCTCAAATGATCTGCATATAGATTGAAAAGGTATGGAAACAGCATACATCCCTTGCGGACCCTTTCCCAATTTTGAACCATGCAATATCTCCTTCTTCTGTTCTGACAACTGCCTCTTGGTCCAAGTATAGGTTTCACATAAGGACAATCAAATTTTCTGGGATTCCCATTCTTCTCAGAGTCAGCCATAGCTTGTTGTGATCCACACAGTCAAAAGCCTTTGCATAGTCAATGAAGCACAGATAGAAATTTTTCTGGTAGTCTCTGCTTTCTGTCAAGATCCATTTAACATTAGCTATAATATCCCTAGTACCATGACCTCTTCTAAACCCAGACTGCACATCTGGCAGTTCTCTGTTGACATGTTGCTCCAGTCGTTTTTGGATAATTTTCAGCAGAAACTTGCTTGCATGTGATATTAATGATATTGTTCGATAATATGTGTCAGGTCACCTCTCTTTGGAATAGGAACAAATACTGATCTACTCCAGTCAGTTGGCTAGCGGGATGTCCTCCAGATTTCTTAGTACAACTTAGGGAATATATCCAGGGCAACGTCTGTTTGTTGAAATATGTCATTTGGTATGCAGTCAACTCCTGGAGCTTTGTTTTTTGCCAGTTCTTTCAGAGCAACTTGAACTTTCTTCTTCATCACCACTGGCTCTTGCTCATATGTTATTTCCTGAAATTCTTCTGTTTCAACCAATTCCTTCTGGTACAGTGACTCTGTGTACTCCTTCCACCTTTTTTTAATGTTTCTTGGATCATTTAACACTCTACCCAAAGCATCCTTAAGTATTACCACTCGTGGCTTGAATTTGTTTTTCAGCTTCTTCAACTTAAGAAATGCTGAGCGAAGACATTAGGGTGTGGCAATTGATGCAGGACAAAGCCAATTGTCCTAAACAATGGTCAAGGTTTGCTAAGAGTTCCATGTTGTTGTTAGGTGCCGTGGAGTCATGGACGACTCATAGAGACCCTCTGAACAAAAGATCTGAATGCTTGTATAACTTTCATCATTTCTCCATGTTCATAGAGTTTCCAGAGGCAAGCTGTTTCAGAAGAGGATGCCACTAAGCATTCCATAGTTGACTACATTAATCAAAAGTGCTCAGTGTGCTATGTGAAAGAGTTGATGAGAAGATTTGAAGGGGTAGTTGAGGGAATAAGAGACTGAGGAAGGACCAGGTTAGGAAATTGAATGTTTATGTGGAAAGTTTCAGACACACGTGTTTCATACTCCCAAGTTTATATTCTGAAAACGCTTTCTGCAAAAGTTAGAAAGAAGGAAACAATTTGGATTGCATAAGCCATTCCCCCTCTAAAAGTATCTATCCACTTCAAATAACATTTATTTCATCAAAATAGAAAGCTTAGAGGACCTTTCCTCAATATACCAATAAATATTTTCCAAGCACCCCCAAATCAAACCAAACCCACTTGTCATCTAGTTGATTCCAACTTAAATGAGTGTGGACAATTGACTCGCTTTATCTTTCTTCTCCTGCATCGGCTTTAACTCTCTAAAGCCTTCTCTATAGTCAACAACAACAACAACATAATTACCATTTTTGAACTGCGCATGGAGAAAGAGAGATACTAATTGGCTGCAGCAGAGCTGACTAACGCAGATGCCATAAAACAAGTTAAAATATTCCTCCCTCTCCATTTAACTGTATTGTTTTATAAAAATCTACAAACATTTAAGAGGGCCGTTTTTGAAATGGTACTTGAGGTGGTTGATAGCATGTAGCTAGTAGGACAGCATTTCTTGGTTTAATAGATTCCCCTGGATTAATATATGACAACTGTGCTTATTTGAAATGCTAATTTCTTAGCTCTAACTGCAATGAATTGATATCAAACCAAGGGATTCAGTATTTGAAACAAGATTTCCTTATAGATCACAGGAGGAACCACTTCTCTGAGACTTTGCTTAAAATAGGCAAGAATCCTGGAACTGTAACCTATTGCAGCTGAGTTACTCATTATGACCCTTTTGGATACAATAGAACTGCTCCATAATGTTACAAAGGCTATAATCTGTACCAAAGGGAGATAAGGAGGAACTAGTCCTTGGAGAAGGACATCATGCTTGGGAGGGTGGAGGGACAGTGCAGGAGAGGAAGACCCTCGGAGGAACTAGTCCTTGGAGAAGGACATCATGCTTGGGAGGGTGGAGGGACAGTGCAGGAGAGGAAGACCCTCGAAGAGATGGATTGATTCAGTGACTGGGGTTAAGGAGGGGAGGTATGTCAAAGACAATAACGTTGGCACAGGATAGAGCAGATTTCAGAGCTGTTGTACATAAGGTCATTATGAGTCACAAGTAACTAGATCACCCATAACAACAACAGTGGGTAGGGAATTGTATTGTCAACCCAAAAGCTTGAGGTGTAAATTCACCAGTTGCCATACAGGAGAAAGATGAACAATCTCCTCCTGTGTGATTTACAGCCTCTAAAAACACATTGGAGGGTCAGTCAATTCCAACTCCATAGCAATGAGTTGGCTTAAATAATCGGTGCAGAAGCAGACTACTACCTCTTTCTCCTAGAACCAAGTAAAATTAAGTCAAAATGGGTTCCAAGTAAGCAATTTTAAATTCTTAACTAGTAGTTGTGTGCCCTCAAGTCGCTCTTAACTAGTGGATATGTTATAAATAAAAGAGGTTGATGTGGATGCTTTAAAAAAGTAATTAAACTGAATTGGTGTCTGTGACTGAAAAAAAGTCATACAACTCTTTTAAGGCACTATAGGGACTATTCTAACCCTGCTGCTTGAAGAGGAAGAAAAAGTAAATGATAGGATAATTCTATTATTTCTCTATATTATAATTTGATACGTTATATTTATATAATTATATATTATATAATTCTATATTCTAATTCTAATTCTCTGCAGTCTAATTAAGCAAAGTAAGACCTTCTGCTAAGAGATAAGCAAGCCTCAAACAGAACCAAGCTGAGAGTGTTTTGTCTTTACCCAAGAAAGGATTCAGAACATGGTAATAGGTGAATTGACAATTACTGTTTAGCCAAAACCTTGAAAAAGAAAACGACAGTTCTTAACATTTTTGTATCCTTTGTATGTACTTGAATACTAGGTTCGGGGCAGCTCACTTGAAGGAAAGAAAAGACTTAGAACCACACTGAAGAAAGCCACAGACACAATGCATTTATCACTAGAGCAGAGCCATTTCTGATGTCTAAGTCAGTCCCCTGGCTTCAGCGTTCTGTTCCTCTGTGTGGTCACTTGGTCAGTGCCTTCACTGGTCTCTTTTATTCACTTATAAGGCAAATTTTATGTTGTGATAAGCCTTTGGAACCAATTTGCCACCACACAAAGCCCCCTCTAGTATCCTAGGCTTGAATCTTTGTGGTAGCAGATCACAAGGTCTTTTCTCCTGCAAAGAACCACAGGTGGGTTTAAACTGATAATTTTTCAATTAGCATTCAAATACCTAACCACTGTGCATAGCAAGTTTCTCTGTCTCCTTCCACTGCCTACCTCCATCAAAAGGTAAAATATCTTTAAAAATTTGAAAAGTCAGCAACTAGGAGGGATGGTGCTTGTTACAACATAGATTGATTTTGAAAACATGCTGAGTCAAAGAACCAGATAGACAGAACCACATATTCTATGATTAGGCAAATTCACAGAGATAGAAAGTAGACTGGTTACTGGGTTTGGGGGAAGAACGGATGAGGAGTGGTTTCTGGTGGATGATAAATTTCTTTCTGCGGTGATTAAAATGTTCTGAAATTTGATAAAGGTGCTGGTTACAAAATCTTCCGTATATATTTAAATCAGTGAATCATATATTTTTTAAATGGTAAATTTTCTGCACTGCAATCTAAAAGAAATGTGGTCAAATGCAGCAGTTGCTCCGCAGTAATCTCCTCCCGTGAGATTAACTGCCTCAGAAACCCCAGGGGAGGGTCAGTTTTGAGTCAGTTCTGACTCGATGGTACACCACCACCACCACAAAGGTATTAATGAAAAAGAATGTAAAATTTTGTAAAGGCTTTTGTGAAACTTGGTACATCAGTATGCTGCGATTTGTCATTACTGGGTGTCATCCTCTGTGCTGAGATAGAGAAGTAAAACGTCAATTAAGCAATGATCAAGTGATGATGTTATAAAGTGTTGAAGTTTTACTTATTTTCTTTAAATCTTACATTGGTTTTCTTTGATTCTATTTAGCCATCTAATTGGTAAATAACACTTTTTTTAAAAGCTACAACTTTGTTTTAACATAAATATGAGAGTCGTTTGACGTTAAGTAATATCAGGCATTATACATGAGACTAATTGCTCTGTATAGTGATGATTAAGGTTAAATTAAAATAGAAGGATACTCAATTGCATTGCTGGCATTAATTTCTCAAAGGTTTTTGCATGAGATATGTCCAATTCTGGTTAATAGGTATTTTAATAATAATTAAAGACATCTCTTAAAACATACTAACTGCTAGGAGATTGTCTGCTAATCACTGTTTTACAGAGTTATGGTTTAAATAGATTGTGGTGGCACAATGAGCTGTCTGTTGGGACTGATATATAAAAGGTTGGCAGCTATTCAATGAGAGAAAGATGAGGTTGTCCCTGCCATTAAGATTTATAGCTTCAGATGCCCGATGGAGTGTCACCGTTGCCTTGAGGTGAGGTTGACTGTACAGCAGTGAGTGAGTGTGGTCACAGTTTATGGTTGTCAATTTATAGGAGAGTCGGGTTTTAGAAAGAAAAGAGTGAATTAGTAAAACCAAGTCATGAGTGGGGTGATAAATTACTCAACATACACTGGTTAAGTTGAAGACAAACGTTTGTAATTCTTAACAAGTACCCTTTGGAAAATATGAAAGCTGTTATGGGCTCTATAAAATACACATATGCATATAGTAATTTTTTCGATCTAATTTTTAGAAAGCTTATTCTGAAGTCCACCCGTGGAGTTTTCGCCCTTCGCTGACTGAGAACTCTAATCTTGTATAAAGAAGAGTTTAGACCACTTAGTTACTTTTGTCATTTCGAGCTATTGTCAGTCACTCTGAATTTGCTAAAATGTTAACCTTTTTCATTTGAATGCACTCACACAGAATGTTGGGCAATGGACAGCAACCCTAGCATTGACTGTGTCAGTTCCAAGACTGAACTTTAATTATCATGTCTCTTTGGGATATGACAATTACTTAGAGGAAGTGGGATTGTGTGGGATTATAGTGTTCAATTGCTGCTTCCCACTGAAACAGGAAGGCTCCTTATAAAGTGGTCTCTCAGTTTATATTTTAATGAGCAGTTTTACAAATATACATTCAAATAGAATCCAAGGAATTTTCCAAATAGGAACACTCCAGCCCCTACAGCACAACGAGGCTCAATTTATTGTGTGGATTTAGAGACTAGGCAAGCGCTGAGCTTTGGGCTGAATTCTCCACAAAGAAGCCTCAATGTTTTCACTTTGTTGACCATAAACGATATATTTAGGGATCCAGAAGGTTAGTCAATCTGCCAGGGAAAATATCCTGAAGAAAATAAAGTGGGTAATTATGTCAGGCAGACCTAGAGGTTAGTGTGGATGTGCCTTGTTTTAACACAAATTCTTAACTCAGTCAAAGAGTCTCATGTCCATGTGTTTTCTTAGGGGAAAAACTTCCAAGGCGGCAATGTGAAAACGAACAGACTTGATGAAGGGGTGTGCTGCCATCTGGTTTGCTCACAAGCAGAATTGCTCTTTTCATCAAAATTATTTTCAGATTTTTCTATGGGGGAGGAGTTGGCCATCTTGAACACCAAGATCAATTCTCTACTTAAATAATTCTATTCAATAAGTCTTCAAATAAGAATTTGGGGACTTTTCCCCCCAGAAGAGGCAAAAGAGGTCTAGTAAAATGGAGTGAGGGGTGTTGGGGTTGGGAAGGAGGCAGACATTCATCAGCTGACTTCTCTTGTGACTTGGAAGGCTTGGAGAAATGTACTTATCCCCAAAATAAAGGATGATTCCTAGGAATGCTTTTACCTTTGACTGATACTTCCACAGTGACTCCTAGGCTCTTTGAAATTGGCTAACTTGACTGGTGGTACCAAAACCCCTTTCTTCTTCTCATCCTCTTTAGTACGGGTTGATGAAGGTATTTGGACAACACATCACATGACTACCTACAGTCATCCAATAAGGCTGTTTCACAGTGGATAAGAGAACATAGAAATGACTTTGCTCCTTCCCCCCCCCCCCCGCTTTAATTATGCATAATAACATCTCCCTTCTAAAAATTTTGGATATTTAGTCTCCAGTGAGAACAGCTTGCCTGTAGGTTTCTGTTGGGGGAAGAGTGGTAGTGTCAGTGGTGGAAAGCTGAGTTTATTTTTCTTGCCTTTTTTTTTTTTAACTCTCTCTATACACTCATTCTTACTTTCAACCAAATCGAAAGTGATTTCTTTTCATTTTTTGCCTGATTCATTTGTGTTTTCCATAGTCAACACCTGGCAGGGATGACCACTCAAAAATGGTAATTCTTTGCCATGACTTAAACTCAGCTTCACCCACTGTCATAGTCTTGGACTCAAGTCAAAATAACCTCACAGGCCTGAGTAGAACTGCCCTATAGGGAGTCCAATAATAAGTTTATGTTGACACAAACTACCACATCCTTTTCCTGCAAAGTAGCTGATGGGTTTAAATTAACTAATCTTTTGGTTAGCAGCCAAGTGTTTATCTAATGAACTGTTATTGTTAGATGCTATCGAGTTGATGCATTGTGATCCTGTGAAAAACAGATCTGAACCCTGCAGATCTGAACCTGGTTCTCTCCTGTGCCATCCTCACACTTCCTGACACATTAGAGCCCATCGCCACAGTCACTGTGTCAATCCACTTGGTTGAGGGTCTTCTTCACCAATCAAGCATCATGTCCTTCTCCAAGGAATAGCCTTTTCTAGCAACATGCCCAAAGAATGTGAGGTGAAGCCTCATCATCCTTGCCTTCAAAGAGCACTCTGGCTACACTCTCTCAAAGACATGTTTATTTGTTCTTTCGGCAGTTCATGGAATGTTCAGGGCTCTTCTCCAACACCACAGCTCAAAGGCATCAATTCTTCTGTCATTCTTATTCCTTGTTTAGCTCTCAGATGCACAGCAAGTAATTAGAAAGACCAAGGCCCAAATAATATGGATCTTAGTCTTCAAACTGACATCATTACTCCTCAATAATTTGGAGAGGTCCCTAACTGCAGATTTCCTCATTGCAATACATCTCCTGATGTCCTGACTGTTAATACCATGGGTGTGAATTATGGATCTGAATAAGATGAAGTTTTTGACAATTTCAATCTTTTCTTCATCTATCGCCAATGCTGCCTTTTTTTCATCTAACACAATGGTCCAGTGGTAGAAATTTTGTTTTCTTTACATTGAGGTGCAATTCATATTGAAGACTGTTTTCTTTGATTTTCTGCAACAAGTGCTTCAAGTCTTCCTCACTTCCAGCAAGCCAGATTGTGCCATAGCATAGTAGAGGCTATTGATGAGTCTCCCTCCAATACTGATGCCACATTCCGCTTCATAGAGTCCAGTTTCTCAAATAATTTGCTCATCATACAGATTGAATAGGTATGGAGAGAGAATACCATCCTGATGCACTCCCTTCTTAATTTTAAACACTATAATGTTCCTTTTCTCTATTTGCATAACAGCCTCCTGGTCTAGGTACAGATTTCACATGAGCACAAGTACTCTGGAATTCCCATTCTTCTCTATGTCAGCCATAACCTGTTATGATCCACACAGTCAAATACCTTTGCATAGTCAATAAAACACAAATAGACGTTCTTCTGGTATTCTTTACTTTCAGCCAGGATCCATCTGACATCAGCAACAATATCCCTGATGCCACAGCCTCTTCTAAATCATGCTTGAACTTCTGGCATTTCCTTATCTATGTACTATTCTAGCCATTTTTAAATGATCTTCAGTAGTATTTTGCATACACATGATATTAATGATATTGTCTGATAGTTTCCACACTCTGTTAGATCACCTCTCTTGGAAATGGAAGCAAATATGGACCTCTTCCAATCCATTGGCCAGATAGCTGTCTTCCAAATTTCCTGGTATAGACTGGTGAGTATATACAGGGCTGCATCTGAGAACTGAAACAAGTCAACTGGTATCTCATAGATTCCTGGAGCCTTATTTTTTGCCATTGTCTTCAATGCAGCTTCCACTTCCTCCTTCATTACCATTGGCTCCAGTTCACATAGTACTTCCTGGAATTTTTTGTGTCAGTCAGTTCTTTTTGGTAGACAGTGACTCTCTGTACTCCTTCCATCTTCTTTTGATGCTTTCTGGGTCATTCAATATATCGTCTTTCAATATTGTGACTCAAGGCCCAAGTTTCTTTGTCCATTCTCTGAGCTTGAGAAATGCAGAGTGACTTCTTCCATTTTTATCCTGCCATTCCATCTCTCCGCACATTCCATTATATACTTTACTGTGTCTTCTCAAGCTTCTCTTTGAAACTTTCTATTCAGCTCTCTTATTTCACCATCTTTTCCCTTCTTGACACTCCAGTGAAATTTTCGAAGTCTCTTATGACATCCATTTCGATTTTTTCCTTCTCCTCTATCTTTTTAATGACCTTTTGCTTTCTTCATGTTGTTGTTGTTAAGTGCCGCCAAGTCATAAGTGACTCATAGCGACCCTATGAACAAAAGACCTAAACACTTGTATAATTTTCATCCTTTCTCCAGGTTCATAGGGTTTCCGGAGGCAAGCTATTTTGGAAGTGGATTCCACTCCTGCTTCCTTCATAAAAGATATAATTTATATCATCCCATAACTCACCTGGTATTTGATCATGGGTGTTTAATGCTTCAGATCTATTCTTAAGATGATCTTGAAATTCAGATGCTATAGGTTCCGGATTAAACCTTAGTTCTCATAGCCTTATTTTAATTTCTTTGGTCTACTGCACTATTGAGATTCCTTTACCATGACCAGAAAAGTAAATTAACGATAGCAGCTACCAGCAATTATTATATTAACATTTATCCTTCATAAAGGTAAAAAATGAGAGTTGTTGGAAAGTAGACTTCAGAGTGAAAACTGCCAGTCTGACGTGTTGACTGTAAAGTAGTCTTTCCTTTTACTATATATATTTTCCCAGTATTGTTGTTCTGTGCCTGATGAACCAAAGGAGTCATGTGCGCGCATGCGACTTTAACTTAATAGTGAACATTTAAGGAGCAAATTGGCTTTCCATTCAACAATTCACATGTACATGTTTTGTAACTTTGAGCTTATAACCACCACAGCATAACATCATACTTCGCATGTCCTCTTTTGTGTTGCTGGTTTTTTATTCATCTTTATTTCCTATCCCTTCCTGCCTTTTGGGCTTTTTCCTTAAACAGATGCTGCCATTTTGATCGCTTATGGTTTGTTGCCTAAGGAGAATGTTCTCTCCTGTTGTTATCAATTACCTTGTTTAGCAGAAAGTTGAGCCACTATGTGGATTTAAGTTGTGCACTTGAAGAAAAAGTAAGGGCCAGGGCTTCAACCAATCTTCATCAGAACAGTATAATTTATCCTTTTATGATTTTGAATTTTGTTCCACAGTGTTTTCCAACTCTATCACGTAATGTCTACATATTTCAGAGCAATCAGAGGTGGTAGCTAAACACCTTCTAGTTCTTACCGTCTCAGGTACATGGTGACTGAAGTTAATGTGGTTTATTAGTTCTTTTGACTAAAAGTCTGTATTTTTATTTTTTTCTCTATTTTTTGCTCTAGGTAATTATACCTTATAGGTGGTCACTTGGAAAGTAAGTCCTTAGTTGCTACTCATCAAAGTAAGCTACAAAACATTTTCTTTGTGATTATGTTATGGTAATTGACCTTGAAATATAGTTATATATTAAAATTTTATTTGCTTGCATACAATATATTTTTTACATTGTGTTTCACTCATGTACATTGGTGGGGGTTTTTTTTCACCCCTCCCTCTACCCACCAAACTCTATGACCCCATGATTTTCCTCACTCCCCACCCTCAGTCCCTCTGCCCCTCCCCTTTCTTCTTTGGATATCCATACACATCTTTTGCTTTTATGACAATGATACAATGTTTGTTCTTATGCACCTAAGTTACTTTTATAAAGATTTCTTATTAATTTGCTTGTGGCTCAGAGTGAGCCTTGCTGAAGTAACATATCAATTTCTGATCCTTCTCTTACAAGAGCAACAATAATTTTGTTTGGAACCCAAGGTCATATACTCTAAGCATAAATTTTCCTTTAGAATTTGTCAACAGAAATGAAGGGGGACATCTAAGCATATACTAATTTTAAAATTCTGCAAGTAATTTGAATGAAAGTCTTTATATACACTCCCTTTTCTCAAATACAACGTGAAATTATTGTGTATAAAATGGTTTTCAGAAAAAAAGAATGTTGCCCTTTATATATTATGAAGTAATTTTTCAATACTTTCTCAATAACTGAATTTGGAATTTCAGATCTCTGTTAAGGAAAGATGCATTGGGTGAAATAAATTAAAATCTGTTTGGCCACAAATGGAATTTGAAAAGAGAGGAAAAAAATATATTTATTGTGAATTTGGTAATTACTCTTAAGGTTTTTAGCTTTGAAATGCTAATGGGTATTTTTGTATATAGGTTTTCTGCAATTCAGTGAGTGATATACTATGAGGGTTACAAATATATACCTAAAGTAAATAAAAAGCTGACTGAATACTATAAAGTCAGTGTGACTTTGAATGAACTTTCTAGTGACAGCAATGTGTAGATTAAAAAAAAAATTGACCTTAAATGACTTAGAAGGAAGTGATGATTATATGTCTGGAAAGTGGTTGGATTAATCATAAAATGACATTGGTGGGAAATAATATTATCTTATGAGATGAAAATAGAAAAACATTTTAAAAGTATTTTTGTTTTGGTCTATTATTTTACAAGCATGATTTTAAATATGTCTAAGTAACAAAGTAGTTAACTAAGCACTGAACAGATATTTAGCCTACATTGCCTACAGTTCTTAGGAATTATTTACTTATGGCCCAATGAGAGAACTCTTGGTGATCACATGGTCCATTTTACATATGAACTTACAAAATTATTAACTTAAAGCCACAAGGTTTAGAAGGTTACTCAATCTGCCAGGCAATTACAGACAAAGGTTGTTAAAGATGAGACTTGTCTTTTCCTTTTATCGCTTTCGCAGTACGTTCTTTCTTCCAGAAAACTACCAACCATTCTCTACCCTCAACCAGGTGGGTCAACACAGTGACTGTGGCAATGGGCTTGAGTGTATCAGAGATTGTGAGGGTGGCATGGGATATTGACCGTTTCATACTGGTTTTTTCCTAGGGTCACCATGAGTTATGCTTGACTTTATGACACCTAACAACAACAACAACAGGAAACAGAAGAAATATTACAAGATTGATTTTCAAAGCCTCACTTGAGGAAACACACACACACATCCCCTATCCCAGTATCCTTATCCCAGCCAGGTGCTACCAATTACTGACTTCCTTCTATGGAACTCAACCTCAGGGGGCTGGAGTTGGCTCTTAAAACACAGGAAACCTTTAAAGTAGGTGCTTTATTCAGTGGAATGTGTGGCTACTCCCTTCTGAATTCAGGTTTATGAAATACAATGGTCTTCTTCCCATTTTTTTTCAGGCCAAATAGTAGTATTTTCTAAAACAATTTGTGAGACTTTTCTAAAATAAGTAACAGACAATCTCAAAACCATAGCCGTGGTGGTTTGGCTAATAAAGTCTCTATGTAACCTGTAATGCACAAGACTTGAACACGCTAAAAGTATAATCCATAATGCTGAAAGCAGAGCCCAAATAAATTCAGGAGAATTATCCTGAAGGGAAATCATTCTTTCCCTAGATGTAGCTGAATTTTGATCAAATTAATAATCAATATAAAAATTATTGAGTCCTACCCATATAGAATTCTCCTGGTTTAATAGAGTAGGTAAAAAGTTCAAAGGATTACTCACTGAAAATTAGTACCCTTCCAGCAGCATCTTGTTGCCACCGCTTGAGGGAAAGAGAGTGGGACATGGTTCAGGGATTCAGGGAGAGGAACCAGCTCTGGAGGGCTGGGAGTAAGCCTGGTATCCTGGCAGTAGCAAGCGCACATGCAAAGCATGAGTTGAGTTGAGTCATAGAGGGAGAACCAGTAATGGAACTAAGTGAGAGTTTTGAGAGATGGTGACCATAATTGCTGACTTCAAACAGAAGTAAGAACTTCTTACCCAATCAGAACTTCCAGGATCCAAGAGGTAGTCACATGTGTAGTTCTTTCAGTTAAAAGAGATTATTCTGCAATTGTTGTTGTTGTGTACATTAGAGTTGGGACCAATCCATACCTGACCTTCTGGTGGATTTTCAGAGGCAGTTAATCACATGAGAACAGAGTACATAACCTTTCCCTGCAGAGCAACTGGTGGCCTCAAACCACATACCACGGGATTGTAGCACAGCTTCTTGCCACTAGGCTACCAGAGTTTATCTTTAAAAAGTTAGAAGAGTTGAACTTAAAAAAGATAATAGTATCTTCCCTAATGCTTCATTCAGTATATTCTTCTTACGTAGGCCCCTTTTATCCCTCTGAACAAAAGTTTTTCTGCTCTCAAATACATAATTTCATTATATTTGTTTCTATAAAACAACTTCCCTTTCCTCAATTCTGCTTACCTTCAAGAACTGATTCATGGCTGGCTCCCATGCCTAGAAACCCATCCTAGAAGTTATAATTTCTAAAACTGTTACAGACTTGATAACCTGGTAATCTTTGTCAATAAATAGAGAATTTGTGGCAATATAAATTAGGAATGGAATATTTCATTATACTTATTCAAACTGGTATGTTTTTCTCCTCTTTCCTATGCCTCCTCTGAAACATTTGGCTGATAAACAAAAATCTCACTCTAATAACTAAAGAATCCATTATGTTGACTTTTTTTTTTTAAAAAAAAAATCTTAACCTCTTTAACTTCCCCTGCAAAAATAAACAAGAAAAATTTTTTAAGCTTAAGCAGAAACTCTATTTATTGTTAAGTATTGCTGATTGTACTTCAACATCTTGAGTTCTGGAACTATTCAACTAAAAAGGACTGTCTGCTGCTGCAGAGTATACCCGCCAACAACCCCAGACACCTGGATTCTTTCTCCATTCTTGACTCACTAAATGTCCAGGTAAGTTGCCAAACATTATTCTTCTCCAGCCTCTTAGTATTAGATGTGCTTGTGAAATTGTTATTCTTTTTGTCGCTGAGTAAGGAAGATGGCATTAGTGATTACGAAATGTTTATCTAATTGTTTCCTTGTTGTTAGGTGCTGTGGAGTAGATTGAGTCATATGAAGCTCATGTGATAGAGTAACTGGAAGCGTTAAGGTTGTTTAAGCTGTAATCTTTATGAGTGCATCTTAACCACTTGTAGTTGCTATGATGTCAAGTCAGAACCAACCCATAGCTCACCCTCCAGAAGGTTCCAGAGGGTTCCTCGAGCACATTTTCAGAGAAAATTTAATTGCAGAGGTAAAGATTTCTTATCTTCGTCCCTGGAGATTTGAACTGAGTACATTTAGGATTGCAATACAGCTTCTTACCACTAAACCACCAGAGCTTCCTATTGTGTTACTAGGACTACTTACTTGTTTTATAGGAATGGGAAGCTATACAGAGTTAACAGGAAGTCTCTGATCAATAATATTGATAAGACCATTGAACTTTCATATGTCCTGGAATTAGCCTCCATGATGAAGGTAATTTTCACTGAGAAGTGTGAAAATCAGGTGTTTCTTGTTTTGTTTATTTGCATCTTTTTTCATCTGCTAACTGATTTGAAAGTAAGTTGCTGTGGTTTCTAGACATCTTTAGGCTAAGAAATTCTTAGCAGGCATTAACAAGACAACGGGAGCGAGATGGGGAAGCTGATTGAAGAACCTGATCAGGACACATCATTGATAGTTCATGAGACTTAGAGTCTTTGGTTTTCCTAGAACAGAACTTAAATACAAGGCGACTGCATTATAGGTGGGGTAGTATTAAAATAATGTTTCCCCTGAGCAAATGATTGCTTATGTTTTCTGTTCTGGACTTGAAACTAGCTCCAGATGTCCCCAAAAGGATGTATAGACAAATGCTCATAACAACTTTATCCATACTACTCCTAAACTGGAAACAATCCATCAAGAGTTAAAGGAGTAAATAAATAGTAGTACAATACAAAAGAATCCCACAATAGGATGCCACAGCTACAATAAAAAGAATGAACTACTAGTACTCCTAGTAATGTGGATGTATCCTAAAATTGTTGTGTTATTACTGTGCTAAATAAAAGAAGCCAGGTACAAAAGTCTACATATTGTATAATTGCACTTACATTCAAGGTGAAACATAAGTTGTTGCTAGAGACTATAGGTAGTGAAAAAGGATTGGCCACAGATGTGTATAAAAAAACTTTTGAAAGGCTTAGAAGTATTCTATATTTTGTTTGTAATGAAAGTTTGATTGTACGTATTTGTTACACCTCATCAAATGAGATAACTAAAAATATGAATTTTATTGTACATAAATTACATCTTTTAGGTTATGTGAAATAAGCCAGAAACAAAAGAGTGTCTGCCGTGTGATTCCATTCATGTGACATTCTGACAATCTGCAGTGACAAAGGCAGATCAATAATGGTCCTAGGCTGAAAGTTGGGAGACACGGCAAACCTGAGGCTACTTTCTAGCGTGATGGAAATGTTCAGCATCTTCATTGGAGTAGTGGTTTTTAAAAATGTGTTCATGTGTTGAAAATCACAGAACTGGTCATTTAATACATGTACATTTGATTATATGTAAATAATAACTCAATGAAGTTGATTGTAAAAACAAAACTAAATAGACAAACTCCTGCCAGTGTGGGTAGGAAAAAACCAAACCTCAGCACACACATTACCTCTAGAGGAGGGTCGTGCAATAGGTTTGGAGCTAGTAATTATGGGACAGAGCCATGCTGTGATTTATTTCTCTACTCCTTATAAGTCAATACTGATTGCATGATTAGTATAAAAAAAAATCTAGATGGTGAAAATTCCTGTGGGTGATCTTATCTCCACTCTGACTGTCTTCCAGTTTCTACAGTGCCTTAAGGCTACATGGTGTCACAAGAGCAGTTGCAACATTTTCATATCCATATGTTGGAGGGCTCTCTAAATTCTGCCTGTTTCAACTGCTTTAATGGAGGTTCAATCTAGTGTGAAAGCACTAATTCTGAATTTGTAATCTCCTGTTCTAAACTTTGGAAACAGAAAGTGTATCTTTCTGTGTTTGTTGTAATTGTGAATAAAAGTTGTAGTTTCCATAACATTTGTAGGTGCTGATTGTGGAAACAGACCATCAACTACTGATATGCAAGTTCCAACTAAAGCTAAAGAAGGTTAAATCGCATCCATAGGAACAAAAATTTGACCTTGATTCTATCCCACCTGAATTTCAAAACAATCTAACGAACAGATTTGAGGCCTTGAATACTAATAAATGAAGACCAGATGAGCTATTGGAGGCTATTAAGAAAATCATCCATAAAGAATGTAAAAGGTCATTACAAAGATAGAGAAGGAAGAAAAAAACAAGATGGATGTCAGAAGAAGCTAAATATTGCACTAGAACACTGAGAGGCCAAAACAAAGGGAAGAAAGCAGGATGTTAAGGAGCTGAGCAGAAGATTTCAAAGGGCAGCTCAGGAAAACAAAGCTAAGTATTTAAATGAAAAGTGCAAAAGCTGGAGTCAGAAAATCAAAGGACTGAACTTGCTCAGTATGTCTTAAGCTGGAGGAACTAAATAGCAAATTAAAGACTCAAGTTGCAGTATTTAAAGATGCTTTAGGCAGAGTATTGAATGATCCAGGAAGAATCAAAAGAAGATGGAAGGAGTACACAGAATCACTGTACCAAAATGAATTGGCTGACAAAGAAGAGTTTTATGAAACAATGCATGATCAAGAAGCCATGGTGATGAAGGAGGAAGTTCAAACTGATCTGAAGGAATTGACATAAAGAAGGCCCCAGGAACTGATGGAATATTGACATATTTCAACAAACAGATGTAGCCCTGAATGTGCTCATCAGGCTGTGCCAAGAAATCTGGAGGACAACTGCTTGGCCAACTGACTGGGAAGAGATACATATTCATTCTCATTCTGAAAAGAGATGATTCAACAGAGTGTGGAAATTATCAAATAATATCTCTAATATCACATGCATGCAAAATCCTGCTGAAGATTTAAAAAAAAAAAAATGGCTGGAACAGTACATAGAGAACTACCAGAAATACAAGCTGAGTTTAGAAGAGGTCAAGGCAGTAGGGACATCAATGTCAGTGTCAGATGGATCTTGGCTGAAAGGATTGAGTACCAGAAGAATGTCTATTTTGGTTTCATTGACTATGCAAAAACATTTGACTGTGTGAATTACAACACATTGTGACTAACTATGAAAAGAACAATTAATATTACATGCAAGCAAAATATTGTTGAAGATTGCCCAAAAACAGTTGGTGCAGTACATTAACAGAGAGCTACCAGAAATTCAAGCTGGGTTTAAAAGGACATGGAGCTTATGATATCATTACTGACATTAGAAGGGTTTTGGCAGATAGCCAAAATACCAGAAGAATTTCCACTTGTGCCTTTTTTTGACTATGCAAAAGCATTTGACTGTGTCCATAACAAACTATGGTTAACACTGAGAGGAATAGGAATCCTAGAACATTTAATTATGCTAAGGGTCAATGACTGGAGCCTTCAGTATGGATTGGGGCTCAGTGTCAAGAAGACAAAGATTCTCACCACTGGACCAATTGGCAGCATCAGGATGGATGGTAAAGAGAAGAGATTGTTAACAACATTAGTCTGCTTGGCTCCATGGTCAACACTCTTGGCACCAGTAGCCAGGAAATCAAAAAACGTATTTCCATGGGAAAGTCTGCTGTTGGGGACCTCTCCAGGGTACTGAAGAGCAATGGTGTCACTCTGGAGACTAAGGTGCATCTGATACAGGCCATGGTCTTTGCAATCACTTGTTATGCATCAGAGAGTTGGACAATGACTAGGGAGGATGAAAGGACAATTTGATGCCTTTGAGCTGGAGCTGGAGAATAGTATTGAGGGTACCCTGAACTGCCAAGAAAACAAACAGATTCATCCTGGAGAGGGTTAAACCAGGCTGCTCCTTGGAGGCAAGGATTCTGGGGCTTCGTCTAACATACTTTGGACATGTTAGGAGAGACAAGTCCTTGGAGAGGGACATCATGCTTGGGAGGGTGGACGGACAGTGCAAGAGGGGAAGACCCTCTATAAGGTGGATTGATTCAGTGACTGGGGTAATCGGGATGGGAGTGCCAGAGACAGTACGACTGGCACAGGATAGAGCAGGGTTTAGGGCTGTTGTACATAGGGTCGCTATGAGTCACAAGCGACTCAATGGCACATAACAATAACAATAACAATACACAAAAAAAGCCCCCAAAATCTTCACCATTGGATTAAGTGGCTACATCCTAAGAGATGATTTTATCGCTCTTTTATTTTATCTAAGCTATTGATGGGGAACTTTTTATGACAGCAGATTTAGAAAATAATATTTTAAGATGCATTTAAAAATGTTCAAAGAAAATATTATGCCAAATGGATAAATGCATGGATTTATGCCCATCATTAACTATTTAATTAAATGCAACACTCTCAGTAAGAAAACTTGCATTCCTTTTCTTATCATTTAAGTATTGTTAATTAGATGCTTTTGAGAAAAAGACACAGAGCTAAGTTTGTTTTTTATTTTATTTTATTATTTTGTGTGTGAGTGTACCATCAAATCAGATCTGACTGGTACAGGAGGAGATTGTCCCTCCTTCCCCGGCAGAGCATCTGGTGGATTTGAACTGTGCGCCTCTGCGATTGTAGTTGCAGCTCCTTGCCACTAGGCCACCAGAGTTCCCCTAGAGCTAAGTTTTTTAATCATTTATCTCTCATCTGTAGAACACTTTAGAACTTTTGAAATTCACTTCTATATATTAGCTTGTCACATTCAAAGAAGACTCCCATTTTACTGGTAAAGTTCACAGAAGTGATGCTTCTTGCCAGAAGGCATAAATGAGGTTAGAAAGAATTTCAATGTTTTGACATAGTCTTCTCTTTCCTCCAATTCATAGGATAGAGTAAGAAGAAATTGAGCTGAAGAAAGGGGACCTAAGGCAAAGAACTTAGTGCCTGCACGTTCTTATGGTGGAAGCCCAGCCTTAACAGGGCTTCCACAACAATGGAGTCAGAACTGACTTATATTTAACCCTGGGATTTCTGAGGCTGAACCACCAGAGAGATGCGGTCTTTGGGTTGAGAGCAGAACTCCCTACAGACAAGACATCTGAGATGACATATGAGATAAATTAAATTCTTTCTTTCTTGTTCCCATATTTGAGATTCTCTATGAAAAGGATGTTAGAAAAAAGCTACATTAATTGTATTATCCAGTGAGTCTCTTTATATTCAAACTTGGACTTATCAATACTGGTAAATAATCTCAAAGTCCCCTTTCTTTTCTTCATAAGTAACTCATAGCTTAATTCTGAGGGCAGAATTTATTGTCTGCTGCTGCCATTTTATCCCAATAATCCAACCAGGTTGACCACATCTGCTTTATCTATTTTGGTCGTGATGTCAAGATCTTTAAAATTGCATGTCTTGATTTGGTACCATGGTAAAATCCTACACAGTCCTGTTTCTATTGTTTCTAGTTTGCGTATGGTCTGTTCTGAGAGAAGTGCTTGAGCTGAGTAGGGAAAAGTTACATCAGACCCACGATTTTCTTGATTAGATCATTATAGGCTCCAAAATAAACTGTCCCTTACGAAATGCAGCTGAATATTGGCAGATAGTAGCCAGTCCTTCTTCCTCAGTCTTTGGGAAGAGAAAGACTGAAATCTTCAGTAACCTTTACTGCCAGAGGGCACACATGGTAGAAATCAAGTTAAACCATCCTTTAATTTGTATAAATAATCAAGAAATGGCAACTGACTTTGTTCTTAGACCAATTTAAATCTATTAACATGCATAAACTTTGTACAACAAAAGTACATCTGCTTCATGGCTATACTGTCAGCATCTTCCTGATTTCAAACCCCAGCAGGATTTTAGTCCCTGGATTGTAGTCAAATGTGATCAAAAGTAAGTGGTTTGGAAGGCTTAGGATAATCGGGCAGGTTATGAGAATTTCCTGACAAAAAAAAAAAAACCCAACCAAAAAAACAAAACAAAACAAAACAAAAACCCCAATCAACTAACCTCCATTCAATACAGTTAAGTTCAAGGAAATGGAAATTGCTTTAGCTTGCAAAAGCTCATTAAATTAACTCTCCAATTATAGAGGCCTCTGCAATGTGATTCTTAATTAAGGCTGTTGATTAATTCATGACGCCGATAGGAGAACACTGGCTCACATTTTGCTTTTGAATGAATTTAAAGACTTGTACAATAGAACTTTCATATTACATTGTGAAAGGAATTTTTTTTTTTTGGTCAAAGTGATCATCATATTTGACAACAAATGAAGTATGACTTCTGACCTTAATTTTTGTACAGATATCTTAAGATAAGTTTCCTTTTAAAAGTCTGATCCTACTAGCATACCTTTTAATTACTCAATTTGTAAGACTCAGTTCATTTTCTGTAATAAGCCTCTTTCAGAATTATAGTTAACTAATAAATACTCATTATTATTATTATAAGGGAGCTCTGGTGGCCCAATGGGTAAAGAGGTGCTTAATGGGAGAAAGATAGATAATCTTCTGTTCTATTAACTGCCTCTGAAAACCCACTGAAGTATCTATTCTGACTCCACGGTATGCCATTATTGTTTTGATTATTTTATTAGTGAATATGGTTGAAACCTTGCTTCATATGGATAATTACATCTCAGTCTTCACATAACTCCATAATGTTTTTACTATTATTAGCTCTACCTTGTTGTTGTTGTTATGTACCATCGAGTCGCTTGCGACTCATAATGACCCTATGTACAAGAGGCCTAAATGTTGCTCTATGCTGTGCCAACCTTGCCGTCTCCAATGCACTCATTCCCACCACCCCAATCACAGAATCGATCCATCTCATCGGGGGTCTTCTTCTGTGCCATCCCTCCACTCTCCCAAATGTGATGTCCCTCTCCAAGAACTGATCCCTCCTTGCAACATGCCCAAAGTATGTCAGACAAAGCTTCAGAATCCTTGACTCCAAGGAGCATTCTGGCTTCACCCTCTCCAAGACAAACCTGTATGTTCTCCTAGCAGTACATGCTCTATTCAACACTCTTCTCCAGCACCACACCTCAAAGGCATCAATTCTTTTTCTATCATCCCTAGTCACTGTCCAACTCTCCAATGCATAGCACATAATTGTGAAGACTATAGCCCGGATCAGGTGCACCTTAGTTTCCAGCCTGACGTTGTTGCTCTTCAGTACTCTTGAGAGGTCCCTCACAGGTGACTTTCACAATGCAATTAGTCTCTTGATTTCCTGGCTGCTGCTGCCAAGAGTGTTGACTGTGGAGCCAAGTAAACTAAAACTGTTAACTATCTCAATCTCTTCACCATCCATATTAATGTTGCCAATTGGCCCAGTGGTGAGAATCTTTGTCTTCTTGATGTCTCTACTGTAAGGATTTTTTTAAAAAAATAATAAATCTTAGAAAAGTTGAATATTTTGCCTAGGGACACAGCTTAAAAGAGGATCTTGAACCCACCTAAATCTAAGTCAAACCTTCTTGCTCGTTGTACTATTTTTACCTTTTTTCAATAAAGTAGAAAAGTTTTAAGATAAAATCTTTTATTAAGAGTAGACTTATTTTTCTTGACTGATTACCTCTGCCAGTTTCTTGCAGGAAACAGATGGCATAATCCCAATCAGGATGATTCCAGGAGAGTTTATTTGCAGAGACTGTTTACAAAGTGGGTGGGTAAAATGTAGGGAACCACAAGACATAATGCAACAACCTGTGGTTCATAGTAGCAGTGGATGGAGTATTACTACAACTAGTTTCAAAAGGATGAGGAGAGAAAGCAAGTACCAAGTCAGAAAGGGGGGAAAATGTATGTGGAGATGGTTACCAGGAAAAGTAAATTTCGCTTTTATTTGGTGCTGCTAAAACAGAAATACCACAACTGGGTGGCTCTAACCAGTAGGAACTAATTTTTCACAGTTTAGGCATCTAGACATCTGAATTTGTGGTATCAGTGCTAGGGAGGACTTTCTCTATAGTTTCTAGATTCCGGAAGTTTAGCCTCTGATGCTTGGCTCCTTGGAGGTCTTCACATGCTGTGGCAACTCTCTTCTTTAGCTCTGTGCCTAATTCGCTCTTGTGTTTCAAAGGTGATCGCCTTATAACATAGTCAACACTGATACAACCTCTTAACAAGGAAAATGCATTCCCATATAGGATTATAAAAGCAGGTATTTTAATATTGTTAAATGTCATTGAGTCATTTCCTACTCATGGTGACCTAAAGTACAGCAGGAGTGCTGCCTTATCCTGTGCCGTTTGCATTCTCACAGGTGTGCTTAATATCAGTCACTGCATCATTCTTACCCAGACTCTTTATCTCCTTCTCTGGTCATCTACTTTTCCAAGCATATTACCCTTTTCTATGTCCTAAGCATACAGGTTAGGATTTATAGCCCTTATTTTTGGAAGTCACATTTCAATGCATAGCAACCTTAGAAAAGTGCAACAATGAATGATTGGAAATCCAGAGTCTCTGTAAACTTTCATTAAAATTAATAATAAAAAAAAAAATTAAGAAAAAAAAACCCAAAAAACAAATAAGGGCATATCTAACCAACTCATGGCCGCTTCAAAGGGAAGCAGCTTGGGAAATGTACATCTTGATCTCCCTCTCCTCCCACTCTCTGATCTATCGCCATATCTCTCATTTGCAAACCCAAAAGGAAGTCACAGGACACCAGAGTATTGTAGTCTTCTAAGACTAGGTCTAACAAAGACCAGAACAGAGAGAAGAATGGAGAGAGGATACACAGAGGCAGTAGGAAGGTGTCCAGCACAATGGCACATATCCACATGCATGAACAGGGATTACAGATCTTTGGCTTTTTCTGTGAATAAGAATGTGATTTAGAAACATAACTTCTCTTGGTATGTGAAGAAGGGGAATGCAAACTTGTGTTTGTAGGGTCTGTCTCTAGCCAGTACTCAGTGTTGGACCTAACTTTGGGCAGCCACATTCATATTAGCAGTGGAAGAGTTGTCGTAAAGCAAGTCTTTTGGCAATATCAGTACAGTTGGTCACTCTTTGGAGTTAGAATTACTTCTTACTTCCCTTTTGGAAAATTCTGCTTTCTTGAAAGCTCACTGGGAAAACACCTGGTTACTGTTAGGATTTGCAGAGAAAGGCTGTTATCTACCCATTTGTTCACAACAAAACAAAAATGAAAAGAAGATAATGGAAGAATGAATCTAAAGCTGTGCATATAGCAGGGCCTTGGAAGAATCCTCAGTGCTGCAGGGTGAGGTGAGAGGAGGGAGAAGAGAAAAGCAAAGACGACAGAACAAAACTTGTTAGTGCTCAGCTTGATTACCCATCTAGATTTTGGTTCATTACAGAATACATCCACTCCTCTATTATTAACATGGGTAGGTTTCAAAAGCCAAGTCATTGTGGGAAAACTGCTGCTATGTGAAAATAGAGGGAAATCCAATCAGATCACAAAATAGAGGATAACTGCATCATTATATAACTAAACTACTAAATTATCGTTTACTGTCATGAGTTCTCTGCTTTCACGGTAATACTATGTTAATTCTTCATTCCCCCCAAAACATTATATGTCTTTTTCATATTCCTTCTCACTTTCTTTTATGTTTCTGTCATGTAGGATTTGCTCCTTCTCAATGGCTTTCAAAATTTTGATTATTTTAAGCCCTACTTTCTCAGTATAGCTTGAGCTCACATACTAGACCAGAGATATTATTTGCATTCTGAATGCTTATTATGTTAGTTATCTCTATCACTGCTTTTTCATTTAATTATACAATAATATGAGAACATTATCATGTTTTTTAAGTATTTCCTTAATTTGTTTTATAATTTTCTAATGTGCACATACTTTGAATTTTCAGTATGTATATAAATGCTGCCCATCAGCCTAGTGGTGAGAATCTGTTTTCTTGATGTTGAGCTTCAATCCATATAGGAGGCTGCAGTTCTTGACCTTCTGCAACAAGCACTTCAGTTCCTCTTAAGTTTCTGCAAGCAGGGTTGTGTCATCTACATAACTCAGATTGTTGATGAGTCTTCCTCCAATCCTGATGACACATTTCTCCTCATAGAGCCCAACTTCCTAGAGAATCTGTTTTGCATATAGATTGAAAAGTTATGGAGATAGGACACATCGCTGGTGTACACCCTTCCCAATTTTGAACTATGTAGCTAGCGTTCCTTTCCTCTCTTCTGACAACTGACTCCTGGTGTAAGTATAGATTTTGCATAAACATGATCAAGTGCTCTGGGATTCCCATTCTTCTCAGAGTTGGCCACAGTTTGTTGTGGTCCACACAGTCAAACACCTTTATATAGTCAATGAAGCACAGACATTCCTCTGGTACTCCCTGCTTTCAGCCAAGATCCATCTAACATTAGCTACAATATCCCTAGTTCCACAACCCCTTCTAAACCCAGCCTGCACTTCTGGCAGTTCTCTGTTGATGTGCTGTTCCAGTCATTTTTGGATAATCTTCAGGAGAACCTTGCTTGCATGTAATATTAATGATATTGTTAGATAATTTTCGTACTCTGTTGTATCACCTTTCTTTGGAATGGAAACAAATACAGATCTCTTCCAGTCAGTTGGCAATGTGGTTGTTCTCTAAATTTCTTAGCACAACTTGGTGAGCACATCTATATTGTTGAAATATATCAATTGGTATCCATCAATTCCTGGGGCCTTGTTTTTTGCCTATTCTTTCATAACAGCTTGAACTTCCTCCTTCATCATCACAGAGTCTTGTTCATACGTTGTTTCATGAAATTATTCTGTGTCTGCCAATTCCTTTTGGTATAATGACTTTGTATACTCTTTCCGTCTTCTTTGAACACTTCCTGGATCATTTAATATTCATTTAATATCCAAAGCATCCTTAAGTATTGCAACTTGAGGTTTAAATTTGTTCCTCAGTTTTTGAGCTTAAGAAATGCTGAGTGAGTTTGTTTCATCTTATTTTCTGACTCCAGCTCTTTGCACATTTCACTATAATACTTTGTCTTCCTATGCTGCCCTTTGGTATCTTCTGTTCAACTCCTTAATATCTTGATTTCTTCTCTCTGCTTTGGCTTCTCAGTGCTCTAGTGCAATATTCAGAGTCTCTTCTGACAGCATTTTGGTCTTTTCCTCTTCTGTCTTTGTAATGATCTTTTAGTGATTGATATTCTTAATATCATCTCACAACACATCTGATCTTTGCTCATTAGTGTTCAAGGCCTCAAACCTGTTCGTGAGATGGTTTTGAAATTCAATTAGGATAGACTCAAGGTCATATTTTGGTTCCCATGGATTTGACTTAATTTTCCTTAGCTTCAACTTGTACTTGCATATGAGTAGTTGGTGATCTGTTCAACAATCAGTACCTGGCCTAGTTTTCACAGCTGATATTGAGCTTCGCCATTAGTTCTTTCCACAGATGTAATCAATATGATTCCTATGCATACCATCAGGTGAAATCCATGTGTATAGCCTGCATTTATGTTTCTTATAAAACATATTTGCAATGAATAAATAATTTATTGTGCAAAATTCTATCATACTACCTCCAGCCTCATTTCTGTCATCAAGTCCATATTTTCCAACTACTGATCCTTTTTCCTTTGTTCCCAACTTTTGCGCTTCAGTCACCTATTATTATTAATGCATCTTGATTGCATGTTTGATTGCTATCTGACTGCAAAATTTGGTAGAACAAAGATTAACACCACTGGGCTGATTGGCAGCATCATGATGGATGGTAAAGAGACTGAGATCATAAACAGCTTTAGTTTGCTTGGCTCCACAATTAACACACTTGGTACCAGCAGCCAGGGCATTAAAAGACATTGTGTTGGAAAAGTCTGCTGTTAGAGACCTCTCCAAAATATTGAAGAGCAATGATCTCAGCCTTGAGACTAATGTGCACCTGATACAGACGATAGTCTTTTCAATCACTTGCTATGCATCAGAAAGCTGGACAATGACTAAGAGTGATAGAAGAATTGATGCCTTTGCGCTGTGGGATTGGTGAAGACCATGGACACCTAAGAGAATGAACAGATTCATCCTGGAGAGGGTTAAGCCAGGCTGCTTCATGGAGGCAAGGATTCTGAAGCTTTGTCTGACATACTTTGGACATGTTGCAAAGTGGGACCAGTCATTAAAGAGGGATGTCATGCTTTGGAGGGTGGAGGGATAGCGCAGGAGAGGAAGACCCTAGATGAGGAGAATTGAGTTAGTGACTGTGGTAATGAGAATAGGTGTGTCAGAGACAATAAGATTGGCACAGGATAGAGCATGGTTTAGGGCTGTTGTAAATAGGGTTGCTATGAGTTGCAGGCGACCTGATAACACATAATAACAACAACATATAAATTCAGTTGGAACTAAGAATATATATTATACTTCTTGTTATCTCTTTTTATTTCTAAGTCTATAATCATGCTGAGAGAATAGCAGTCAAATAACAAATCATGGTGGAAGAGGAATGTGTTGTTAATATTATGGATGGAATACATGTACCAGTTCCCTTTAATGTCATGAAATTGATAGTAAAGAAATGACATGACCAGGGTTTATTTAAACTTAACAGAAATGGAAAAGAGAAGTGAATTACAAAAGAAAGAGTACTCAAATGTCCATGTTGGTTTTTTTTTACATAGTAAAAAGAGAATGATCAAAAAGTAAATGTTAGGGGAGCTCTGGTGGCCTAGTGGTAAGAAGCTGCAACTACAATCCCAGAGGTGCACGGTTCGAATCCACCAGATGCTCTGCCGGGGAAGGAGGAGCAATCTCCTCCTGTACCAGTCAGATCTGATTTGATGGTACACGCACACAAAAAATAATAAAAAATTTTTTTTAAAAAAGTAAATGCTATTTAGGATGCTGTAAAGGAAAGTGAGTAGTTTCTGGGAAAAACTAAAATTTTACAAGAAAGAAAATGTATTAACTGTAAATTCTAGTTATATAGTTATTACAATGAAAATGCTAAGTTTTGATTTAATGAAAAATCCATATTGAGAGAATAGAAAATAGATGTGAGTGTATTTGGTGAGGAGTTTATGTAAGAGAATAAAATAATATATTTTCTAATAAAAAGCCAAATGAGAAGGAGAAAACAACCTAAGAAACAACAGTATAAGAGTATTAGAAATATGAAGTAAGAATCAGAATAAAGTGTTGGGAGAGTAGAGAGTGGTTGCTTCTCAGCAGTGGTGAGCCAATGACTGCTGTTTCTTATTATAAGACTATTTTAAGACTAATAGTGTTATTTGATCTTTATTAGTACCTGATATTGGTACATATATTTTCTGAAGCAGGGGTGGCATCTAATTCCTAAACTTCATGCCTCCAGAAACTCTATGAATGTTGATAAATGTTGATAGTTGTAGAGGGGCTTCAGGCTTTTTGTTTATAGGGTCGCTATGAGTTGTGCTCAACTCGAAGGCAAACAACAACAACAACAACAACTTAAGATTAATCAAAGACAAGAAATACAAAGCTGATTGCATGAAAGGGTATAGATAAACACATGTACATGTATGTGTGTCTATATATCCATATACTTAGATACGGATATATATCTATATATGATTGAGAAAGAGGCCAGAAGATTTTTCTCATAGATTGCTGAGGTCAAAGGAGGAATTTCTTCTTCTACTGTTATGTCTTGATAGATTCAATTTCATAAGTGTGCTCTAGTTCATCAGAGAGTGTGAGTACTAGATAAGGATCTGATGCAAACTACAAACCATTCTTTTCCATGAAGACAACATAGGGAAATTCAAATGGAAGGGAGGAGTTCTTACTGAAGGACTTGGCAATTTTGTACCTAGGCTTAGACAGTAAGTTGTTGTTTTTGGTGTGTGTCTTAGAGTTATAACCAACCCGTAGCTGAACCTTCATCGGATTTTCAGAGGAAATTAATCTCAGAGGAGATTCCCCATATTTCTCAGGTGCTGTTGCTGGTGAATTTGAACTGTGTGCCTTCAGGATTGCAGCAAAGCTTCTTACCACTAGGCCACCACAGTTCCCTAGCAGTAGGAATAGAAATCATTAAGTAGCACCTCCAGGGACTGTTGTAACAGTGCAAAATACTGCTACGAATCTGATTTCATGTGATGGATATGTGGCAAAAATAAAAAAGATAATAATCGTCTGTTATAAATCATAGAGTGAAAATCAGCCTCCTACTCATTATTTATGTTTTGCCATGGTCTTAAAAAAACAAACAAAACAAAAACCCTTGAGTTCAAATAGCAGCTCTAACATTATTCCATCCTCTTGATATTGCTGTACTGCCTTTCAAACTTAAAAAGTTCACTTCCTAAACAAGATGCCCCTGGAAACTATGAATTTGACAAATATCGATAGTTGCAGAGGGGCTTCAGGCCTTTTGTTTATAGGGTTGCTATGAGTCGTGCTTGACTTGAAGGCAATCAGCAACACAAAAAACAAAACAAAACAAAACCCCTTGAATACAAATAGCAACTCTAACATTATTCTTTCTCTTGATATTGCTCTACTACCTTTCAAACTTCTTTTTAAAAGTTTGTGCTATTTCTTCTCATGTTGAAAAACTCCATTAGATTGTCTTTCTTATGAGGTTTCCAGTCCTGAGGTGAGAATACAATATGAATAGTACATTTGTGGTAGAATCCTATTCATTTTTCATATTTAAACTCATCATCTCACATTTTCCAGAAATAGAGTCCTTTTATTAAATGCTAGGACATGATGAGTTAGTAGGATATGATCTGTCAGTTTGTCATACTCTGTGGCTTGTGTTATTATTGTAATTCTGGAAGCGATGACACTGATATTTCAAATATTGGAAGAATCACCTATTGAAGAGGTTTTATAAAGCTCCCAGACTAAGGCATTACTCTGGAATAGAGCCTCTTAGGTTAGAAGGAACTCAAACTATTTAGCCATCACAACTATTGTTGACTTGAGTATGTGACCACCTGGGATGGAGCTGACCAATGGGAACTAAAAATCATGTGTATAGAGGGAGAGAGGGAGAGTATTTGACTCTTGACTTTTATTTATTTACTTAGTGTGATCGATACTGGTGACCTAATTTCTGAATATTATAACTGGTTATTCAACAAAAATGGCACACAACTATTTAAACAGGGCTTGTTGGTATACTATGCTTGAGGAGATATTAAAACTTGGGTAATAAACTGGATGAGAAATTCTAACTCTTGAGTTCTTGACACATTGTTGAGTTGCTGGAATTTAGAGTAGTCTTATCTTCTTTATGATTGTTTCCATTTAAGTTTGTAGTGACAATATTTATATTTGCTTATGTCACATAAGGAAGGAGCCCTAGTGGTACAGTGCATTTGTGTTGAACTTTTCACCAGAAGGCCAGCAGTTCATATCTACCAACCACTCTGTGGGAGAAAAAGGGTTAGTCTCCTCCAGTAAAAACCATATCCAATGAAGGTTGGAACCATCTGGATGTCAGGGAGGGTGGTTTTTTTGCTTTGTGTCCCATGGAAAAAGGAACACTGGTGGCACAGTGGTGAAGATGTTTGACTACTAATGAAAATAATCAGTAGTTCAAACCCACTAGCCTTCCTAGGGTAGAAATATGAGACAATTGGTTTCCATGAGGAAATGGAAATCCTAATGGGTTATTCTCCTCTCTCCTCTAGGGCCACAATGCATTTTAAGTGACTAAATGTCAATCAGTTTATGCCATATGATGACAGGAAAAGATCAATGATAAATGTGAAAATACTTTGAGATCATGTGGGGAAAATTGCAGTTTTACTGAATGAAGTAACATAGTCTTCTAAACAAATTTATAAGATTTTCTGGTCTTTTTTATCTTGCACATTTCATTCACTTCAGGAAAGAAAAAAAGAATATATTTATATGCATTTCCTATTATCTGCCAGGCATCTTTATGCCATGTAAATTACAATTTAATATATAATCAAACTATTTTTTCCCCCTCTTAGTAATAGCAGTATTTCTTTGGGCGAGAAGTAATTTAGAAAATAAGGCTTCTAGCAATAAAATCCTTAAGTGACTTTCCTAAGTATCAACTATAGCAAGGTAGGATATGTGTAGGGGGGGGAAGTAATGCTGCTGTACTGGGTGTAACACTTCCCTGATTTATTATCAACCTTTCAAAAGAGGAACCATTTTCCTTTTAGAGCGGAAACTTGTGCTAGAGAAGACAAGAAATATCTGCTCTATCTGATTGATCCAGCTTGGTTCAAAAGCCACACTCAGCGGCTCTAATGGGAAAGGATGTGCTGTCTGAGGTGTGGCTGGTCTGCTGAGCATCTGCTTTTTGATAGTGGTGGTGGTGGTCAAAAGCATATTGATTTCCATCAGGGGAAGTGAGCTAGCAGGCTTCGAGATGCTCTTTTCCTAGTATAAAGTTCTTTTACTATCACTTTTGCATGAATTCCCAGAGCAGAGCTCAAGATGGCCAAGTGCATTGTCACTGGTGTTATTATTTGAAGGCACTGGACTTTAAGTGATCCTGAAAATGTCCTATTTAGTATGACTGTATTTCTGTGCCCTAGAAGACAGGTGTTGGGTTTTTTTTGTTGTTGTTGTTGTTTTATATTTACAAGTTAACTTACTTTTAATTAATATTTCAATTCTTTCACAAGCTTCTATAATTGACAACTAAATCATTTGAAAATTGAATTAAACTACCAAGATGCAAATAGCTCATCCTTTAAATCCTAATCCTTTGAAATACTAACTACAACACCAAACAAGATCCAGATGTGGCTGAACTCTGCCCTCAATTCCTTCAAAAGACATTTCACAGTTCAATAATCTCCTTCCTCAGAGGAATTATTGTAAGAGCAGACACTAAATTCACTAAGAATTCGAATGGTAGAGCCAGAGAACTACAGTGATTGGTGGTGGTGGTTGTTGTTAGGTGTCGTCGAGTTATAGATTACTCATAGCGACCCTATGAACGAAAGGCCTGAGCACTGTTCGTATATAGAGTTTCTGGAGGCAAGCCATTTCAAAAGTGGATGCCGCTCCTGCTTCCAGGCAGTGATAGGTAGGTTACATATTACTGATTAATGTGTGAACCTGAATCTCTTAAATCTGAGCATTTTCACTCTTTATTAAAGAACTTTGTAAAAAAAAAACACAACCCAGTATATTTTCTCTTTCTTCCTCCCCCAAAGAACACTAGTGAATATTTTATCTATTCTCATATTTGTGGAAACCAACTAGAAAAAGAGAGTTGCCAGAGGTTTAGACTAATGGTTCTTCAGTTGTCAATTTGTTGACCTTTAGGTTTTTTTTACAATTTTTCAATGTGCTACTTTTCATATTTTCATATTTTACTATTTTTCATATATTCTCGGCTTATAACATGTGCTTTTTCATGAGCATTGCTCCCACCTCTCAGGCAGTAGTGCTCCTGGAAGTCATATTTCTCCTATTTGACTCTGTTCCTCTATACTTCCCTGACGAAATCAGAAAGAGAGTGTTCGCTCATGTTGGGACAATCAGATAGTCTCCTGGGAGTTTGAAATTGAATATTTGGCCTCACTTTATTGACTGAGAAGTATTTGTACATGGAGAAACAAAGAAAGTGTTTCTACTTAGAGACCAGATGGAGAGAAGGCTCGAAGACAGGCAGGATTGAGAAATGATGGGGACAGAGGAAGAGAGAAAAAGAGAGAGTGATATGGGGAATGGATAGAGAACAATAGGAGAGAGGAAGAGGGGGAAGGGAGAGAAGAAAAGTGAAAAAGAATTAATTGACTTATTACTATCTGTGTTTCATTGACTATGCAAAGGCATTTGACTGTGTAGATCATAACAAACTGTGGCTGACTCTGAGAAGAATGGGAATCCCAGAACACTTGATCGTTCTAATGCGAAACTTATACTTGGACCAGGAGGCAGTCGTCAGAACAGAGCAAGGGAACACTGCATGGTTCAAAACTCGGAAGGGTGTACGCTAGGGATGCATCCTATCTCCACACCTCTTCAACCTGTATGCAGAACAGATTATCCGGGAGGCTGGGCTCTATGAGGAGAAATGTGGGGTCAAGATTGGTGGACGATTTATCAACAATCTGCGTTATATGGATGACACAACCCTGCCTGCTGAAACTGAAGAGGACCTGAAGCGCCTGCTGCAGAGTGTCAAGGACTGCAGCCTACAATATGGATTCAGGCTCAATGTCAAGAAGACAAAGATTCTCACCACTGGACCAATTGGCAGCATCAGGATGGATGGTGAAGAGATTGAGATTGTACATAGCTTTAGTTTGCTTGGCTCCATAGTCAACAGTCTTGGCACCAGCAGCCAGGAAATTGAAAGGTACATTGCAATGGGAAAGTCTGCTGTTAGGGACCTCTCCAAAGTACTGAAGAGCAATGCTGTCTCTCTGGAGACTAAGGTGCATCTGATACAGGCCATGGTCTTTGAAATCACTTGTTATGCATCAGAGAGTTGGACAATGACCAAGGAGAATAGAAGGAGAACTGATGCCTTTGAGCTGTGGTGCTGGAGAAGAGTACTGAGAATACCATGGACTGCTAGGAAAACAAATAGATTTGTCCTGGAAAGGGTTAAACCAGGTGGCTCCTTGGAGGCAAGGATTCTGAGGCTCCGTCTAACATACTTCGGACATGTAGTGAGGAGAGACCGGTCCTTAGAGAGGGACATCATGCTTGGGAGGGTGGAGGGACGGCGCAGGAGAGGAAGGCCCTCTATGAGGTGGATTGATTCAGTGACTGGGATAATTGCGATGGGAGTGTCAGAGACAGTGCGATTGGCACAGGACAGAGCGGAGTTTAGGGCTGTTGTACATAGGGTTGCTATGAGTCGCAGGCTACTCCATGGCACATAACAACAACAAACAACATTACTAAGTGGAGAAGAATCTATTTTCAGTCTTTATAAGGTCTTCTGTACACCCTACCTTTGGAATTCATGAAGTCACCACATGATAATTTTTCTTTTAATTAAGGTAATTTAAATGAGGTTTTCCTATTTGCATCCAACTGAGACTTACTGAAAAGAAAATCTGCTTTAAGATATTTGCAAAATCTTTGTCAGACTGTTCAAGGTCATAGTTTGGTTGGTTGGTTGGTTGGTTGGTTGGTTGGTTGGTTGGTTGTTTTAAGAGTGCCATAAATCTAGCTGAATTCCACTCTGATGCTCTGCTCAACACTTCGGCTTCTAATAAATAAATGTAGCTTTTCTTGGTGAAAAGGCATCAGATCCATCCTCGAGCTTTAGGACTGGAATGTTAATGGCTAGAATCATTAATATCCAGTTTTCCTGAGGTGATATTCATTAAAATGTTATTGGATTTTTGGACTATTCTTTTAACTTTAGGGAAGATGTTTAGGTTAATCCAGAGCTACATAATTCCCTTCAAACTGTACTAAACCAAAATACTCAAGAATGATTCCTATTTGGTTCCATTATAGAATGATAGTATTTGCTTTGGTAATGGAGGTGATCTTTCTAGTTTTTGTGATAGCAAAGATATCTTGCCTTCTTGTTTTTTGTTGCACTGCTGGAGTGAGTCAAAGCTCAAAAAACACTGCTGTTGAGTCGATATGGAGTCTCCATTATTTTTCCCAGGCTCCCAGAGAGCTGATGGTGGATTTGAACTGCAAAAGTCTCAAAGGCCTCTTGGTTAGCAAGGCAACACTATTCAGATTACACCAACAGAGCAGTGTTTCAATTTTCACTTCACTTGGGCTTTCTATAGTTGTCTAAATTGTCCCTTTCTCTAGCTTGCTGTTGGTTTCCAGCAAAAACCAGGAAAATGAATGAAATGTCCTCCCCTGGATCATTGGTGACATGGCAACTTCCCCGTTTCCTTCCCTTCTTTTATCCTCTAGAATAGTCTTGCTTCCTTACTTACTGATGGGAATTGTGTTGACCTCTACTGTTTGTTGCTAGGTGCCAGGAATAGGCTCCACCTTGTAGTAATCCTCTGCCCAGTAGATTTAAATGAAACACTTTGTCTTTTGGTCTTATACCATCTTTGCAATCACTACAATTCTAGAGTTCATTGTTGTAGTTACTGTGTCAGTCTGAGTTGCTAAAGTCTTTCCTTTTTTTTTTTTTTTTTTTTTACTGAGGAGGAATGTGGCATCAGGATTAGTGAAAGATTCATCAAGAAACCCTGCCTGCTGAAACTGAGGAGAACCTGAGGCACTTGCTGCAGAAAGTCAAGGACTGCAGCCTTCAGTATGGGTTAAAGTTCAACATCAAGAAAACAAAGATTCTCACCAGTAGGGCAATTGGCAGCATCAGTATGGATGGTGAAGAGGTTGAGATAGTTAATAGTTTTAGTTTGCTTGGCTCCACAATCAACACTCTGGTACCAGCCACCAGGAAATCAAGAGATGAATTGCATTGGGAAAGCCAGTTATCAGGTACCTCTCTAGAGTGCTGAAGAGCAATGATGTCAGGCTGGAAACTAAGGTACACCTGATCTGGGCTATTGTTGTTGTTGTTGTTATGTGCCGTTGAGTCGCTTGCAACTCATAGCGACCCTATGTACAACAGCCCTAAACCGTGCTCTATCCTGTGCCAATCTCATTGCCTCTGACACACCCATCCCGAGTGCCCCAGTCACTGAATCAATCCCTTACAGAGGGTCTTCCCCTCCTGAGCTGTCCCTCTACTCTCCCCAGCATGATGTCCCTCTCTAGAGACCTGTCTCTCCTTACAACATGTCCAAAGTATGTCAGACGAAGCCCCAGAATCTGGGCTATAGTCATTGTAACTGTGTGCTATGCATCGGAGAGCTGACAGTGACTAGGGATGATAGAAAAAGAACTGATGCCTTCGAGCTGTGGTGCTGGAGAAGAGTGTTGACTATACCAAGGACTGCTAGGAGAATGAACAGGTTAATCCTGAAGAGGATGAAACTGGGCTGCTCCTTGGAGGCAAGGATTCTGAAGCTTTGTCTGACATACTTTGGACACATTGCAAGGAGGGATCAGTTCTTGGAGAGGGACATCATGTTTGGGAAGTGGAGGGACAGTGCAACAGAAGAAGACCCTCAATGAGATGGGTCAATTCAGTGATTGGAGTAATGGGAGCAGATGTGTCAGAGACAGTGAGGTTGGCCCAGGATAGAGCAGAGTTTAGGGCTTTTGTACGTAGGGTCGCTATGAGTTGCAGGTGACTTGATGGCACATAATAACAACAACAACATTTTACCAAGAATGACATCTTTCTCCAGAGACTGGCCCCTCATGACATCATACCCAATATATATTTTATTCTCTGTGGATAGTGGTTCTGTCTGCATGCCGTTTATCCTACAGAATCTGAATTTTTTTAAAATGGTGCAGTCTTTTTAAAAAAGTACATGTGTCTATGCATTCTCTGAAACTCCACCATGAGGTGCAGCTTCCCAGTACTTTGCATGAAGGCTGAACTTAGAGACTCACTTCTAGTTTCCAGAGGATGACAGAACCCTGCTGGACTTTTCCTCATTCCCAACCTTGCTCTCACTGTCTTATACTGCTTGCTTAGGCAAGCCAGTTATTATGACATAAAGACATTCAGGAAGCATATAGAGAGGCTCTGAGGAAGAGAAATAGGAGTCTCTGGAAACTACTTATTGCGGAGCTGAATTTATTAACTATTTTTGCCATCCCAAGGCTCCCAAGAATGTCAGCATGTGTCAAAAGACCAGCCCAAAGTAGGAGCAACAGAATTTAGAAATTATATTCCACTACTTATAGAGATTGGAGCAAAAGGCTTGAGGGTATCAGAGATTGTAAGGATGGCACAGGATAAGACAGGGTTCATATCTATTGCTGATAGATTACTATGCATTGTACTTGAATCTATGTCACCTAACAACAACAGAGATTCTTGTGTATTGCACGAGAGCTGCCTAATAGACAAAAGGTCTTTGTCAGAAGAAGTTCGATGGAGATTCTGTGTCTCAGTCCATCTCTATCTTCTCAAGCCTCTCCTTTCTTCCCTACATATCTCCCCCTTTCCTTTTTTTGAGAATTTGAGAATTCCTTTGTTAACAATGTATTATGAGAAATATACATAAGACACTGTTTGCTATTTCAACAATATTTACATGTTGTTGTTATTATGTGCCGTCCAGTCGTTTGCGACTCATAGTGACCCTATGCACAACAGACCTAAACCCTGCTCTATCCTGCGCCAACCGCACTGCCTCTGACACACCCATCCCGATTACCCCAGTCACCGAATCAATCCATCTCATAGAGGGT
>NW_006399776.1:9963620-10011245 GCF_000299155.1 Elephantulus edwardii
AAGCATCCTTGATTACAGCAACTCTAGGTTTGAATTTGTTCTTCAGTTCCTTGAGCTTAAGAAATGCTGCTCATCTTCTTTTTTAACCATCAATCTTAACCGCTCTAAAATTTCCCGTTACCTTTAATAGAAACTTAATGTACCTAAACATCATGTCTTCCTTTACCCTACATTCTCCTTGAGTCTTTTTTTCCTTTTTTTTTTAAATTTATTTTTGTGTGAGTGTACCGTCAAATCAGATCTGACTGGTACAGGAGGAGATTGTCCCTCCTTTTCCCGGCAGAGCATCTGGTGGATTCGAACCGTGTGCCTCTGGGATTGTAGTTGCAGCTCCTTGCCACTAGGCCACCAGAGCTCCCCTCTCCTTGAGTCTTTTAGCAAACTTTTTCTTACTCCATAGAGGTATCTCCGCCACCACCACCATTACCATCATCATCTTCTGATAAATCGGAATGCCTCATTCTTGGCCAACTTCAGTGGCACACTATTGTCTTTAGATACTATTGATCTGACTATAAACTGGTTTACTGAGAACCAGTCCAGGCCTAGAGCCTAAACCTTGCCCCATCTCCTGCACCATTCTCATGGTCTCCACCACGCTTAAGCTGTTTAAGCCTGATTTTGCAGTCAATGTGTCAATCCAGCTTTTTGGGGTTGTCTTCTCCTTCACTGATCCTCTACCTTTCCCAACATGACATCTTTTCTCAAAGACAGCCTTTCCTGACAACATGACAAAAGTATGTGTGATGAAGTTTCACCATCCTTTTCTTTAAGGAGCACCTGTGTTAAAAGATAAGCTTTTAGTCTCAGAAATAAGAGCATGTGTAGGTGTTTGAATTTCAGTTTCATTTCACAACAGTGGTTGATTTCTAATCTTAGTTTATCTAAAAAGCAAGCACAGCTCATTAAACACTCATTTTTATCACAAAGAACTCATGTAAGGAAAGGATATTCTTCCTATTAGTGTGACTTTCATCTTGGTCCTAGGACTGGTTTACATTACTAAACTCAGCATGGTGTCAATAAATGACTCTTTCTTAGACCTTCAATGATGTTCTTTCCTTCCAAATTGCTCTATTTAAAAAAAAAAAAAACCAACAACACAAAGGCAGTAGGAGGGAAGAGTGGGTTGAGATTCTAGTTGATTGTGCGATTTCTGTAATAGGTGAATTTATACTTACATGCTGACTAGTTAACCATTTGTTCTGAAACATGTGACTGGAATCCTGAAACACCTATCCAACCTGAGTTAGTCCAGATGAATCGTTCTGGAAAAATTCTTTTTTAGCTCAGATCTGATTTACTTCATTCAAGCATACATAGCCATGGAGAATACCTTTGGTGACTGATAAATCTATTCATTCCTTCCACATACAAATGTGTATTGTGTGGTTTCTACATACAGGTTTGTCCTGGGTTCTACTGAGCTTGAAAATAACAACAGTATAAAGGACAAAGTTTTACGTTATGGTTCTTTACCTTCATTGAGAAAGAAAATGAAACACACATATTAAGAAATAATAAGATTGACTGATATTTGGAATGACTTGGAAAGATACTACCTAATGATGTCTTTTTTAAATTCTCTCTTAATGGAAATGTGTCAGTTATTTCTCCTTATAACTTTTGGATAGTTGTTCTTCTCATGTTCCTTGTGATTTGAAGTATCTTGCTATGCCTGAGGTATGACATATTTCTGATCTATTTAGTTTGAAGAACTGTCTTAAATCAGCCCTGCTTGGTATGATATTTTTCAGTGTACAGCAACAAAATCCTCTAGACCAAGTATAGATCTCCATCTTTTCATTAACCATTCTTCTAGCCTTGGATGAGTGTCTTCCCTTCTATTCTTGTCTCTATATATTAGAAGAACTAGTACCCCGATTCTAATGTTCAACTATGATGCCCATCCTTCTGGTCTGCCTTATGACTCAGAAAGTAAGATTTGAGAATGTGAGTCAAAAACCCCAATTCTCATTAAGTTAATTCTGACTCATAGTGATCCCATTTGTATCAGAAGTGAGCTGTACACCATTGGGTTTTCAATTGAAAGAAGATCACTAGACCTTTCTTCTAAGACACTTCTGGATTGACTTGACTTCTAACTTTTCAAAAAATAATGAAATACATTAACCATTTTTAGCACTCAGTGACACCTGTGTGAGATGGGAGCAGATGGTGGATGGGGGGAAGTTTCAGTAAAAACAATTTGGAGTCATTTTAGATGTGTTTCTCTGACTCATGCTCTTAAATTATTTCTTATTCTACCCTCACCAAAAGTTAGCTCTGTTGTCTTAATAAGATTGTTTGGAAGAGTAAATTATATTCATACTTGCATAGAGAGCTCCTTTTATGCCAAGGAAAGCTACATTCAGTCAAGAAAGAAATGACACTTCTGTTTGTGTGGAGTTTATGTTTCAATATGACTTTCTTAGCCATCAAATTTGACTTTGTCATAGGGATGGTTGGGAATATACAAATAGGGTGTGTTAGCCTATCCACAAGGAGATTGGCTAGTCTTGCCATTAAATGCGTGATCTCTCAGCAGAATCATATCTTCCCCACCTGCAAAGAAGGAAGAGAATGAAGCATGTCCTTTGGGTTCAGAAATTCTTGTTCCAGCTACATCCATGGCAGTACCAGCCATGGCTGAACCAGAGAACCACATCAGATGGAACTACTTTGGAACTGCTACCCTCCATAGACAGCGCTAAGCTAAGCGCCTTTGCCCAAGTTTATTGGACAACTGGAGGTGGAGGTGGGCAGATACTGGCAGGACTGAGAACTTTGGAACATGGGCCTAAAGCTGTGAGGCTCAAGGCTGAGGTGCCTGAGAGCACACTTTTATAAACTGTCCTAATCGAATAGCTATATTCTGCTACTAACCTGCTTAATAAATTTTTAACTTCCCCAGCTTGATTATGTACGGTTTGTGAACTATCACATCAGAGTTTAGACCAAGTAAAGCAATAAAATTGTTGTTGAGATGAGTAGAGTTACAAGAGTGTGGGGGACATGTCTAACTTAATGGGTGTTGGTTTTGTGTTATTGATGCTGTTGATGGTAATAGTTCCCCTTTAAGTTGGCAAAGGTCAGGTATGGCTCTCCCCACATGCTCTTTTTACAACAGGGCTCACAAGAAATACCACAATTAGAAGGATTTAATGAGTATGCATTGTTCTATAACAAAATTATCTTCCGGAGAGGATAGACAGCTATTGTTCTTGGATTTAACTTGGACTATCTTTAGTTCTTCTGTATTTGCCAATTGTTACATGCAATGTCTCTGATTTATATTGGTGACATGTGTCAATTATACTTTTTTTCATTCATCTTCCCAGCTCTTTTTAGTTTCAGTGAAGTTTGCTGGAATTAAGATACTCCTCTTTCAAAACAGGCACATATTCCTAGAGTGTTGCTTATTGCTGGCAAATTGAAAATGATTCTAGTTGTTGTGTACCAAAGAGTTGGAACTGATCCACAGCTGACCCTCCAGTGGACTTTCAGAGACAGTTAATTGCATAGGAGGAGATGACCCATCCTCATGGCCTCGGACCATGAGCTTCCGATTGCAGCACATCTTCTTGCCACCAGCACCCCTATCCTATGCTTGCCATTCTCACTATCTCTGACACACTTGAGTCCATTGCTGTAGTCATTGTTTCAGTCCATCACGTTGGGAATCTTCCTTTCTTTCATTGACCCTCCACCTTTCCAAGCATGATATCCCTTTCCATGAAGTAGTCTAGCCTAATTACATGTTCAAAGTATGAAAAATGAAGCGTCACCATCTTTTGCCTCTGGCAACACGCTGGCTACACTTTCCCCAAGACATGTCTCTTTGTTCTTATATGTTGAATTGAAAAATTATCCCTAAAATAGCCAAAGAATAAGAAAGAATAGCAAAAAGATGTGTTTTCACTTGTCAAATACATGTGTCACATGGCAAGTCATTTGCATTTTAAGGTGGTTTAGATGATGATGAATAAGCCAACCCTGAGAGTTGTTGTTGTTAAGTGTTGTTGAGTCATATGCAACTGACTCATAGCGACCCTATGAATGAAAGTCCTCTACACTTGCATGTGTGACTTTCATCCTTTCTTCAGGTTCATAGGGTTTCTGGAGGCAGGCTATTATGGAAGTGGATGCTACTCCAGCTTCCAAGCTTGTTTCAACTGGGGAGCATCACCGAACACTGTCCACCATGGGTAACCATTATTGCATTTGACACATCAGTGTCATGGTGTTTAGCTTCACAGAAACCAGTTAGGTTATATAAATGTATATTTTTGAGGTGTTCTAATGAAGGTAAAGTAACTGTTCAGAGTGACTGCAAAGCATTTGTTATATTGTGGCCTCTAAAAAATATTTGTGGGTGGATATTTCCTTGTTTTATGAGACAACTGTCTTTCTGTTTTCCACTTTGGTTTCCAAAATTTCCATCAGAATAACAGACCTGCCTATTCCAAGTCAGGTAAACTAGCCACAAATGTCCTGTCTAAGAGCAAAATGAAGGTTGTTAGTTCTTAGCATTCCAGACTTAAAAATATCAGTCTGTGGAAAGAAGCTTATGGAACCTAACATTCCTCTAGGTTTCAAGAGTCAATATTATTAAAAATGAAGAAGTGATATATAGTCTTCCTCTCTTTCCTTACATAAGCAGGGCAACATAATAAATGGAATGCCAAAATACTATAAAGAATCTACAAGATAAAATTTTCACCAAAATTTTGTCCATGGAAGCAATTCCAGTTTTAAGGTTAGGCAGGCACTTGTTGGTATGACGTATTTGGAAGAAACCCAGGGAGGCTCCCTTATCCCAAAATATCTTCCTGACCAGCAATAAGGCTGTACTTCCATAGTTAGGGATTCAGTATTTGGTTTAAAGAATTGCCCTATTAACACATAAATAACCTTACTTAAGGCAACTATGAAATTAACACCCAACTAACACAATAATTCTCAAAAGAAGCAGTAGACGTGCTTTTAAGTGGCTGGGTGTCAGACCTGGGAGATCTTTCAAACAAAATACTTCATTCTCCTTTAAATTCTATTAAAATCCCTTCAAATTCTTCTTAGTTCTCCTCTTTTATACCACTATTCTGTGTTTCATATATTCTAGGTGTGTTAGAAATAGGAGGTAATAAGATTGAAAACTGGTGTGACTCCTTGGAATTATTCTTTTCAGTTACTTTTAACTAAGATTACAATATTAAGACATAGAATGTTCAACTGTTAACACGATCCTGCTATCCAAAAACTTGGAGGTTTGAATCTACCTAGAGATACCTTGGAAGAAAAGTCCAGTGATACACGTCTGAAAAAACCCCTATCAGTCATTAATAACCTTATAGAACATATTTCTACAGTGACACAAATGAGGTCACTGTGAGTCAGAATTGACTCAATGGCAAATAATTTTAAAATTAAAAAAATATTTTTATTGGGAAATATAGTTCGATGGGAGAATCCTTGCCTTCCATGTCAGCTGGGTCTGAGTCCCTGCCAATATACCTTTTGCACAATCACCACCTATTTGTCAGAGGAGGTTTGCATAGACTTTGCAATGATGGAAAAATTTCAGCAAAGTTTCCAGACAAAAAAAGAAAGACTAGAAAGACTTAACTAGAAAGAAAGGCCTGGTGCCTACTTATGAAAAGCAGACATTGAACATTTTTATGAACTGCAATGATCATATTCCCAATAGATCAAGGAGATGGTGCAGAACTGGGTAACCTTTCATTTTATTATACACTGGGTCAACATGGGTCAACATGAGTCTTGGGGATTGGATGACAACAACAGCAACAGATATTTGTATGAGGAAAGGGGAAGTAAGAATGAATAATTTAATGATGGATGCAACAATTGTGAAGATGTAGTTTTGAAGATGCTTCATGGTAGACAGTCGCAGGTAGGTCTTATACTAGTTTTGAGGACACCAGGATGCAGACATGGAGTTTAAGTTTCTACTATAATATCCTTCAGTAACAGCATGAAAGAAGCTTAGAGTGAAGATTAGAAAGATCTGAAGATAAGTTTAGGTCATGTAATGGTTTTGCCTGAGGCTTTGTTTCAAAGTAAATGAAAGGATAAGCCTACTAGATTGCTGACACAGACTTAGAAACTTTAAAAATAATTTTCCTCCTTGGATGTTAACAGGTCATGTTGATCTCTATTGTTAAACCCAAATGGACTCTTTCAGAGGTTTGATATTTTTTTTTCATTAAATTCATGCATGTAAACCAATCTTTGTTTCTCAATATCTTCTTCCTCAATCTAGCTACACTCATGCTGAGACTGAGTGCAAAACATTGGACTTGTTGAGCAGAGGATTAAATGAATTTGTACAACGCATAGCTTGTTGATTGGTCATGGCAAACTGGCACTACCCCCTTGATGGTCATGTCTCTAATGCTAATATTTTCTGTAGCAGGACTTCAAAGAACTTTAGAAAGAGTGGGCTATCAATGAGCAGGATTTGATTAATTACTAAAAGTGTACTCAACTTAATGAGAACTTACAACCAGTTCTCTGCCATTGTTACCAAACTTTGCTGATAATTAGAATCAATTGTGAAAATTGAGAAATTATTTGGTAGTACATAAGGAAAGAATGCTTATGACAAATGAAGGCATAAGAACAAAAAAAGCAAAAGAATTTGTTATCTCCTTCAACTAAGTTGTTGTTGTTGTTAGGTGCCTTTGAGTCCCCTTTGACTCATAGTGACCCTATGTACAATAGCCCTAAACTCTGCTCTATCCTGTGCCAATCTTATTGTTCTGATATATTCACCTCCCACTCGCCCAGTCACTGAATCAATCCATCCCATCTAGGTTCTTCCTCTCTTGCACTGACCCTCCACCCTAAGCATGATGTCCCTCTCCAAGGACTGGTCCCTCCTTGCAACATGCCCAAAGTATGTCAGATGAAGCTTCAGAATCCTTGCCTCCAAGGAGAAGCCTGGTCTCACCCTCTCTGGGACAAACCCGTTTGTTCTCCTAGCAGTCCATGACATATTCAATACTCTTCTCCAGCACCACACGTCAAAGGCATCAATTCTCCTTCTATCATCCCTAGTCATTGTCCAGCTTTCTGATGCATAGCAAGTAGTTTCAAAGACTATGGCCTGGATCAGGTGCACCTTAGCCTCCAAACTGACATAATTGCTCTTCAGTACTTTGGAGAGGTCTCTGACAGCAGACTTCCCCAATGCAATTTGTCTTTTAGTTTCCTGCCTGCTGGTACCAAGAATGTTGATTGTGGAGCCAAGCAAACGGAAGCTGTTAACAATCTCAATCTCTTCACTATCTATCATGATGCTGCCAATTGCCCCCAAAAATAATGAAGGAAGAAGTTTGAGCTACACTGAAGGCATTGGGGGGGGGAAAAAAGACCCCAGGAATCAACAGGATACCAAGCAACATGTTTCAAATAACAAATGCAGCCCTGGATATGCTCATTAGTCTATGCTAGGAAATTGGTGGACAGCTCCATGGCTGACTGACTGGAAGAAATCCATACTTGTTCCCCTTTCCAAGAAAGGTTTTACAAGGGAGCTCTGGCAGCCTCGTGGCAAGAAACTGTGCTGCAATCTCAAGAAAGTTTATCCAACAGAATGTGGAAATTTTGGAACAGTATCATTAATATCACATGCAAGCAACATATTGCTGAGGATCACTCAAAAACAGCTAGAATAGTATGTAGACAGGGAACTTCTAGAAGGTCAAGCTGAATTTAAAATAGGCTGTGGCATGTGTGATATTATTGCTAATATCAGATGGATCCTGGCTGAAGTCAGAGATACCAGAAGAATGTCTATTTGTGCTATATTGACTATGTCAAGGCATTTGACTGTATAGATCATACAATTTATGACTGACATTGAGAAGAATGGGAATTCCAGAATACTTAATTGCGCTCATATGAAACCTATACTTAGACAGAGAAGCTGTTATCCATACATAACAAGGGAACATGCATGGTTTAAAATCAGGAAGTATTAAAAACAAATAAATAAAAATCAGGAAAGATGTACATCATGGCTGTATCCTTTTTCCATGACTATTTAATCTGTATGCTAAGCAAATTATTTGAGAAGCTGGACTTTATGAAGAGGAGTGTGTCAGCAAGTTTGGAGGAAGACTCATCAACAACCTATGTTTTGCAAAACTTCTCCTATGAAAGTGAGGAGACAAAGTGCTAGCTATAGAAGATCAAAGAATACAATCTTCAATACAGATTTCATTTCAACATCAAGTAAACAAAAATCTTCACCACTGGACTGATAGACAACATCATGATAGATGGAGAAAGATTGAAACTTTCAATGACATTATCTTACTTGGATCCACAATCAACACCCTTTGTACTAGCCGTCAGGAGATCCAGGAACATATTATAGTGGGAAAGTCTGAGGTGCAGTCCAGGACCTGTCCAAATTATGGAGGTTAGTTTGAAGACTAAAGTGTGCCTGATTCAGGCCATGGTCTTTTCAATCTCTTGTTGTGTGTCTGAGATCTGGACAATGAATAAGGATGACCTAAGAAGAATTGATGCCTTTGAGCTGTGGTATTGGAGTACTGAATAACCATGTATTGCCAAAAGAACAGCCAGCCATGTCTTGGAGAAGGTGTAGCTGGAGTGCTTGTTGGAGGAAAAGGTGATAAAGATTCATCTCATATACTTTGGTCATGTTCCTAGGAGATGTTATTCCTTAGAGAAGGAGGTCAACCTTGGAAAGGTGAAAGGTTGACAAAAGAGAGAAAGATCCTTAGCCAGATGTATTGACACAGTGACTGTAGCAATGAGTTAGAGTGTGTCAGAGATTATGAGAACTTCCACAGGCTAGAACAGGGTTCAGATTTATCATTCAGAAGGTTGCTATGAGTTGTATTTAACTTGCAGTCACATGCTCTACCCCTGAGCTATACCCCCCCAAATTGTACTAGACTTGAAGGCATCTAACAACAACAAAAACGATATGCATTGTTCTGCTTTATTTGTTGAACAACTCTTAGTATGACTTGAGGGAAAGGCACATAGCTTTGACAGTCTTTTCATGTTGCCAATGTATGAGAAGAATAAGAACATCGACAACAAGCTTGAGGGTTTCTTAAAACAAAAATTTCAGGACTCCATGTCTTAATGAAGGAGTCTTAAACAAAGGAATATTCTTTTCTTTTACACGTGTTTCCATGCACACATTATTATGACACTTTAAATAAGAGGAAATTGCATTGGGCTGTGTTGCTATTTCTTTTTCCAAAGCAGAATGCAGAAGCACATGCTCTGCCACAGAGTTGTTCTTGTGTGTTCTCTTCCTTACAGTCACTTCCATGCAAGGGCAGATGTGGAGGTTCTAAACTTCCTTCTTGGAATTGCTCCCAGCCTCTCTCCTTGCCATTCTGCAACTGCTTCAGTAATTCCTCCATGTGGCTAGCATTTTACTGGTGTACTTCTTACCTCTACTTCCTTCCTACCAATCACTTCCTTCTCGTCTCTTTAAGAGAGCACACTTACAATGTTAAGTCCTTTAGTCTACCAAGAAATGGACTGAGATAAGCTATTAGAGAGGTTGTTTTATAGGCTGTTTCAGTCTGAAGGGATTAAACAGGATGACCTCACTGAAAAAGAAACCACACTTAATAGCTTTAAATGGGACTGCTCTTAACTGGGTCACCCTGAACCACTACACACACTTCTTATTTGAAGTGAATGTGGTGGTTTGGGCCAGAAATGGATGTTAGTGAGATAGTTTAAATGTTCTTGTCTTTCAGAGATGAACCAACACCTTGTAATGTAAGCAGAGGGAGGAATTATATACACGACTGTCTGATTTGTCCCAGACCTCAATTTTCTTCCCGGGTCATTTGGGAGATTATTCTCTCTTTCCTTCTCTTAGTAAAGAGAATAAGAACATTTGAAGGATAGAGTCCTTCAGGATAGTGACTTTATCCAAATCTACCTACATTTACCCTGAATTAGGCATCTTAGCTGTGTACAGTATAAAGTGACAGTTAACATCATGGCATTTAAATGAAAAAGACCAAGTCCAGATACTCAGCTTCACTCTAAGTGTTGTTACTAGAATTAAATGATAATTTTGTAAAAGACCTTATCACAGCACTTGGAACATGTTGTTGTTGTTGTTGTTGTTATGTGCTGTCAAGTCGCTTGCGACTCATAGTGACCCTATGTACAACAGCCCTAAACCCTGCTCTATCCTGTGCCAATCGCACTGCCTCTGACACACCCATTCCGATTACCCCAGTCACTGAATCAATCCATCTCATAGAGGGTCTTCCCCTCATGTGCTGTCCCTCCACCCTCCCAAGCATGATGCCCCTTTCCAAGGACCTGTCCCTCCTTACAACATGTCCAACAGTAGGCCAGACGAAGCCCCAGAATCCTTGCCTCGAAGGAGTAGCCTGATTTAACCCTCTCCAGTCAGCACTTAATATATTTCTCTTTTTTTTAAGGCAGTATTATCTTGAAATGGAAACTTCTTTGGTTGCATACCCAACATAAAAACTCTGGGACATATCTCAAACAAGTGGTCTAATTTTTAACTAAACCAAGACTTTTAGAAAACAGTTTTTCCTAAGTCTCCTCGAATCCGTAAGTGACATTAACTGTAGCTTGCTTTCTGTGCCTTCTAGAGCGGAAACAGATTTTGCCAACAATGGGAAGTCGTCAGTATTAGTGGAAGTTGCTTAGAGCTTTCCCCGAGTCACATTGCTAACGCAATACTTCTTGTTCTAGAAAAAGGAAATGGCTGAAGGGTGCCTGCTAATGAGACTGAAATAATGGATATGTATGTCAGTGTTTGTGAGGGGGCTAAATCTCATTCTGGGAGAGAATGAGAAAAATCACCATATAGAAGGGTGATGTGCACTGTGTGTCATGTTTCCTAAGATATTTCACTTTCATTTTCCCTTAAGCAGGTTTTCAGTGTTTGCTCTTAAAAGATATACTGTAAAGAAATAAATGTGTACTATAATAAAAGTATTTATTATTTCCTATATAACTAAAATTATTAAATTGGGACAAGCCTCAATTTGGCTATGAGATTCTGCAGTGTTATATTAGCTATGTGTTCAAGAAGATTGGAAAGCATAAGTGAAGACAGCGTGGGTCTCACTTCAATTGTTTCTGAGCACAGCATTTTCTGATTGTCTTTGCAGCCTTCAAAAAGGCAGGTCTTGTCAATTTATTTACTCAAGTATGTTGTTAAAATTAATTTAGATATATGGTTTATAAGCCAGGTTTTGTGCTAGGAAGTGGGGATCCACCGTAAGGAAAATGAATCACAGGAGATAAAACAGGATAGATTCTAAAAGAGAGGTAAGAACAGACAGTTATGAGAATGAAGGAAGCAATGACTAATTTTGCTTGTGGTCAAGAAAGTCTTCACCCAGAGGAACTTACTCCATACTATGTCAAAACAACTGCATGATATGTCACCAACCACTTTCCTGTGTCCTGATTGTTGACTGACCCAAATGTGCTTCTAATCATTTCCTTTGGTTGGGCAATCCATTTGAGTCTATTCATACTCAACTCATCCTGGTCTCTAGACCATTGCCTGTCATATTAAAGATGCCTAACTGGGGGAATCACCCTGACTCAGAATTGACTACAAGGCAATTAACAATGAAAATTAAATTCTAAAATTATGACTTAAACAAGATTATGACTCCACACTTTATGTAGAAATTAGACTTATTCTTTTTATACTTGGTGTCACATTTATCTTTAATAGTAAGGTTAAGCTCTGTCTCATAAATAGAAAATTATTTGTTGGAGTCTTTGGTTCTCCAGATTCCAGCTAGAGTTTTTAATTAAGTAGGCCAATTCTAGAGACCCCTGGTAGCTTAATGGTAAGGAGTTGCACTGCCAGCCCACATGCAAATAGACTGAATACACCAGCTGCTCCGAGGGATAAAGATGGGCAGTCTCGTCCTGTGTACTTTACTGCCTCTGAAAACCTGTTAAATCATCAACTATGAGTTGATTCTAACTCAATGGTTGTTGTTGATGTTATGTGTCATCGAGTTGCTTGTGACTCATAGTGACCCTACAACAGCCCTAAACCCTGCTCGATCCTGTGCCAACTTTATTGTCTTTGACACACCTACCCCACCATCCCAGTGGCTGAATCCATCTGGCACATTGAGGGTCTTCCTTTCTTGCGCTGTCCCTCTACACTCCCAAGCTTGATGTCCCTCTCCAAGCACTGGTCCCTCCTTGCAACATGCCCAAAATATGTCAGGTAAGGCTTCAGAATACTTGCCTCCCAGGAGCAGCCTGGTTTCACCCTCTCCAGGATGAACCTGTTTGTTCTTCTAGTAGTCCATGGTATATTATATATTCTTTCCCAGCACCACAGCTCAAAGGCATCAATTCTCCTTCTATCATCCCTAGTCACTGTCTAGCTTTCTGATGCATAGCCAGTAATTGCAAAGATTATGGTCTGGATCAGGCTCACCTTAGTCTCAAAACTGATAGAGTTGCTTTTCAGTATTCTGGAGAGGTCTCTGACAGCTGATTATCCCAATGCAATTTTTCTTTTAATTTCCTGACTGCTGGTACCAAGAGTGTTGGTTGTTGAACCAAACAAACTAAAGCTGTTAACAATCTCAAACCCTTCACTGTCTATCATGGTGCTGTCAATTGGCCCAGTGGTGAGTATCTTGTTTTATTGAGGTTGAGCTTCAATTCATACTTAAGGCTGCAGTCCTTGACTTTCTGCAACAAGTGATTCAGGTGTCATCTGCATAACGCAAATTGTCGATGAGTCTACCTCCAATCCTGATGCCACAATTCTCCTCAAAGAGACCAGCTCCCGGATGATCTATTCTGTGTATAGATGGAGAAGGTATTGAGATAGAACACATCCCTGGCATACAGCCTTCCCAATTTTGAACCATGCAGTGTTTCCTTGCTCTGTTCTGATTACTGCCTCCTGGTCCAAGTATAGGTTTTGCATAAGCACAATCAAGTGTTCTGGGATTCCCATTCTTCTCAGAGTCAGCCACAGTTTGCTGTGATCCACATAGTTAAATGCCTTTGCATAGTCAATGAAACACAGATATACATTCCTCTGGTACTCCCTGCTTTCAGCCAAGATCCATCTAACATTAGTTATAATATCCGTAATACCATGGCCTCTTCTAAACCCAGCCTGCATGTCAGGCAGTTCTCTGTTGATGTGCTGTACCAGTCATTCTTAGATAATCTTTGGCAGATAATTGCTTGCATGTTATATCAGTGATGTTTGATAATTTCTGAACTCAGTTGAGTAGCCTTTCTTTGGAATGGGGATAAATAAAGATCTCTTCCAGTCAGTTGGCCAGGTGATTGTCCTCAAGCTTTCTTGACACAACTTGGTGGGCCCGTCCAGGGCAGAGTCTGTTTATTGAAATATGTCAGTTGGTATGCTAGCAATTCCTGGGGCCTTATTTTTTGCCAATTCTTTCAGAGCAGCTTGAACTTCTTCCTTCATCACCACAGGCTCTTGCTCATAAGTTGTTTTATGAAATTCTTCTGTGTCCACCAATTTTGGTATAATGACTCTGTATACTCTGTATATATCTTAGTTTAATGCTTCCTGGATCATTTAATATTCTGCCCATTGCATCTTCAAGTATTGTAACTCGAGGCTTGAATTTGTTCCGCAGTTCCTTCAGCTTAAGAGTGAGTTCGGTCCCTTTGATTTTCTGACCCCAGTACTTTGCACATTTCATTATAATACTTTGTCTTCCCACGAAGCCCTTTGAAAACTCAGCTCCTTAATATTTTTATTTCTTCCCTTTTCTTTGGCTTCTCTGCACTCTAAGGCAATATTCAGAGTCTCTTCTGACATCCATCTTGGTCTTTTTTTCCGTCTCTGTCTCTATAATGACCTTTTGCATTCTTCCGGCATGAAAATCTTGATATCCTCTAACAGCTCGTCCAGTATTCACTCATTAATGTTCAAGGCTTCAAACCTGTTCCTGAGATGGCTTTGAAATTCAGGTGGGATAGACTCATGGTGAAATTTTGGTTCCTGTAGATTTGATTGAATTTTTCTTGGCTTCAGCTTGAATTTGCATATGAGTAATTGGTAGTGGTCTGTCCCACAATTAGTACCTGGCCTAGTTTTCAAAGCTAATATTGAGCTTCTCCAGTGATTATTTCTACAGATGTAATCAGTCTGATTCTTACGCATACCATCAGGTGAAATCTGTGTGTACAGCCTACATTTGTTTTTTATAAAATATATTTGCAATGAATACATCATTGATGGTACAAAATTTTATCATCCTATCTCAAGCTTCATTTCTGCCACCAAGTCCATATTTTCCAATTACTGATCCTTCTTCTCTGTTCCCAACTTATGCATTCCAGTCACCCATTACTGATAATGCATCTTGATTGCATGTTCCATCAATCTCTGACTGCAAAAATTGGTGGAAATCTTTTATTTCCTCCTCTTTGGCTCTAGTTGTTGGTGCATATATTTAAATGATGGTGGTATTCACTGGACTTCCTTATTTGTGTATGGAGTCTTGCCACTCACAATATTATATTTCAAGATGGATCTAAAAATGACTTTTTAAACTATGAAAGCAACCTCATTTTTCCTCACCTTTTAATCTCCAGCATAGTAGATCCTATGATCATCTGACTCAAAATGTCATATGCCAGTCTAACTCATTTTGCCAATTCTTAGTATGTCCATATTTATGTGTTGCATTTCTTTCTTAACAATATCCAGTGGTTCTCACATTCCATGCTCCAATTACTAATGTCTGCATACAACTTTCCCTCCATCTTTGCCTTTCCATATTGAAAGCTTAGCCTCAGTTGCCATATTTGCTAGTAGTCTAAGTGTGCTCTATTGTACAAAGGGTTTTCGGAGGTCTGCTATTTCAGAAGTGGATGGCCAATCCTTCTTCCTGTCTGTCTTAATTTGAATGCTCAGATTTAAAATATTATCTGCCAGACAAGCATTTTACAGAAAAGAGCAGATCTTAGAAATAACCAATAGATTGAGTGTTGTCCCTACCCTTGACAAGTGTGTCTTGACCCACCCCTTTCCCTGCTCCACCATCATTTCCTTCTTCTCCCACCTACTCCATTCAGCACCTTTCTCCCCCAGTCCAGCCTTTGATGTGATGGCTTATATCTCAAGCTTTCTGGGCTTCTGTGATTCTGAATGCCTCAAGCTGCTGCCAGTTTTGGGGGTTTTTTTGTTTGTTTTTTGTTTTGTTTTGTTTTTTTCTCTGCTGTGGCCAGTATCTCTTTAGCTAAGGAGTCTGTCAATCCAAATACTAGGTACAGTATCAGGGAAGGCTCCCTATGTCAGATAGTTCAGAGGAAAAGTCTTTTGTCTGAACTTCTGATCCAAGATTGACTTCTTTTTTTTCAAAGAATTTTTTATTAATAATTTTAATGAACATTTACAGAAATTTTGGATTTCCATTCATTCATTGCTGCACTTCTCTTCCCGCCCAGCCCTCTCCCCCCGCCCCCCAGTTCGCTCCTCTCTTTCAAAAGTAAAAGAAAGACTCCCTCCCTGGTACACAATCCCGCCACACCCGTCCCACCACCCCAAGTACATTCCACAAGATTGACTTCTTATGGCTTAGGACCACTTCTCTTCCACTTGTACTCTGTAGTCACAACGGAATAGTTGTTTCCCAGGGTAGGGAGATGTGTCCTGTTGATCTGCTATAATTAGAATAACAAAACCCCTCTCTATTTCTAAACACAATAGGGGGCTTGGGTCTCAACCACTCACTATATTATTTTAATAATGACCCTTAGTCATCTGGCAACCTCGGAGGCTATCTCCTCCTATTTTCTTAAGTGAACCTACAATTGGCTTCTTGAGGTATTTTTGCATATAGATTATATTGAGATGAAGTGTTTGCATATATTTATTAAGAAAGTGTTCACATACTTATTTTGAGGGGACACAATTCTATCCATAACGCTGTGTATCATGAACTGTGCAATATTTCTAATCTTATGTCTCTAATCCTAGGTAATTATGATTAGGAATTTCTACAGAACATATACTTGATAGGAGAGATTTTTAGTAGAATCAAATGTTCAGGATAAAAATCCTAATATTGTCCATATTTTTAAAATATTTCAAACACTTACCATTCTTTCTGTATTTTTCTTTCCTGGTAACTACAATATAAGTTCCCTGGGAGCAGAGACTTATTCAGTCTCAGCATCTGGGAAAGAAGCGTGAAAACGTGCTTGAAAGTCTAAAATACCTTTAATGCATTACTTCAAGAATGATCAACCAATTTCAGACTGATGTGGTGACGGTGAGGATGATCTTCACAGCTCTTAGTGACTAAATAATATTTATCAGCTAATGTGTTCCCAGAATCCAAACTTCTGTAGCCTGTCCTGACAGTGACTGTGAACTTGGCCAGGTGACTCTGCCTTATACAACATCAGAAAACATGAGAAGCAGAGGCTTGATAAACCCTGGTGCATTGAGGCTGCCAGTGAACAAGACCAGGCTAGTCTTCAATGTAAAATGCAATGTAGAAGGGATTCATTTGGAAAGAGACCGCACCAGTCATTCCCACTATCCTATCTGAGTCCTTATATGAGAGCAGTTATCTAGGGTTGGTCCAAATCACATACCAACTAATATCTCTCTCTCTCTCTCTCTCTCTCTCTCTCTCTCTCTCCAGACATTGCAAAATGGCAAGGAACAACTGCCCCAAAAAGGCCAGTCCAAATGACCAATCTATAGCATCATGAATAGATGAATATTGTTTTAACTCACAAAGTTTTGGATGACTTGTTGTGCAACAATAAGTAACTGAGATAGTTACTTTTTGTCATACACTGGGTGATTAAGACCTTGTCTGATTTCACTCATTAGATAACTCTCTAAGGTATGTACTATTATCCCCACCTTGCAAATAAGGAATCTGATGTTTAGAAAGGTTAAATAACTTGCCCAAGCTGGCAGAATTGGTAATGACAGAGTAGGGATGCAAAACCAGCCTAACTGGCTCCAGAGCCTTGGGTCTCAACTACTCACTATATTATTTTAATAATGACCTTTAGTCACCTGGCAACCTCGGAGGTCTATCTCCTCCTACTTCCTTAAGTGAAACCTACATTTTTGGCTTCTTATGGGTCTTTTGTTTGCTGCACCAGAAGACTGTCAGTCTTTAGTCTTTGTGGTATTTTTGCATATAGATTATATTGAGGTGAAGTGTTTGCATATATTTATTAAGAAAATATTTTCTGCCTCAGCAATGTTCACATATACAATTCAGTAAAGTAATTGCACTTATCCTACAACTGATCCCAAGAAAGTGTCAGTTGGGAGCACAAAGAATTTAGTATTCCATTACTTATATAGTATTTTTTTTCTCTGTGTTTTTTAGTAGTTATAGAGTATTGTTAAATTATACCAGAAGCAAATGGAATCCTGTAAAGTACATGGAATTAAGCCAATACAAATGACAGATTCTATGGTTTAGCAAAATATTGCATACCTCTTTCTTAATGCTTTCAATGTGTCTAATAATAGTGTCATAAGTTGTGGTTTAAAAAGGCCATACAGTCTTGCAACATTTGTCTGCTATCAGCATCTTAGCGGAAGTGAAGAGGCTGGGATTGTTCATCATTTTGAAATACATTTAGCATAGCTTGATAATCCTTAAGCACAAAATTTTAATTTTGAAAACCAGGAGAGGTTTTTTCCCAAGGATTGTGGGAACATTATACAGACTTTTTTCTTTTTCTTTTTTAACTCTTTTAATGAAAAAAAAATAGCATTATACATAATCTGGTTAAGATTTAAGGTGTATACAGACTTTTTTTTTTTTATCAGGGATGCCCCACAAGTTTTCTGAGAAGCTGAATAATTGTAGAAATAAGTAAGTCTATTACCTGAGAGAGATGAGCAAATAAGTGTAGTATTTAATTTCAAATTACAGGATCTGTCAAGGGTAAAACCAAAGCCATAACTCCTAAAACTGTGGAGTGGATAGAAATTTTTGTAAAACTATCTCTCAGTAGGGAGCTATAGATCATTAGAGTTTGAAAGTTATTATTTGGGAACTTTCCCAAGTGTAGGAAAGGGAAGATTTCTGGAAACCATTGGAAGAGCTATTGTTTTACAGCAATGGTTCTTAAAAAGAGACAGTCGTATGGATATTTGCCCCTTTCCGTTATATTGTAGTATTTTAAGGAATGGGTTTGTTAGACTTAAAAATGTTAACATACAATATTATTACATCTGTTTCAGTCTAATCTTAGAGATGATGAGGATATTAGATGTTATCTAACTCAGGGGTATTAGGATTTATCTAACTCAACTTTAAAAAAATTTTTTTTTATTATTATTATTTTTATGTGTACCATCAAATCAGATCTGACTAGTACAGGAGGAGATCGCCCCTCCTTCTCCAGCAGGGCATCTGGTGGATTCAAACTGTGCACCTCTGGGATTGCAGTCTAACTCAACTTCTGGGCCTTCGTCTAATCTATGTTGGCAACAGATATGCCCAAAACAATGTGTTTTTTTATTCCTTGACTGCTGCTTCCGTGAGTGTTAATCAAAGATCCAAGTAAAATGAAATCCTTGGCAATGTCAATATTTTCTACCTTTATCCAGATTTTGCTTATTGATACAGTTGTGAAGGTTTTTGTTTTCTTTATGTTTATATGTAATTTCTACTGAAGGCTGTAGGTCATAAATATTTGAAGTCCTCTCTACTCTCATCAAGCAAAATTGTGTCATCCGCATATCTTGTGGTGTTAATGAGAGTTCCTCCAATCCTGTTGTCATTACTTCTCTTCATATAGTCCTCAAAATATTCCTCAGAACATGTGTTCATCACACAAATTGAATAAGTATGGTTAAAAGTTTTAAAATGTTAAAAAAGATGTCACTTTGAAGATTAAGACATTCCTGACTCAGGTAATGATATTTCCAGTAGCCTTATATGAAAATCAAGATTAAGAAGCAGGACTGGCCATCTACCTCTGAAATAACAATCCTTTTAAAACCATGTGGAAAAATGGAAGAACTCTCTTGGATATAGTGCTGCAAATTGAGCCCCTCATGTTGGAAGATAAACAGAATGAGACTGGGGAAGAACTGCTCCTTCAAAAGAGTCTATAATGATGTGAATGGAGCAAAGCTGTCAGTGACTGACTTTCGTTTGCTGATGTAGCAAGACACAAAACAAGGAGAAACAACTGCATCCATCCATTAATGACTAGAACATGGAATAGAACAAGTGGGAATCTAGGAAAATTGGAAGTTGTTAAAAATTAAATGGAAGATCTGCATCCTAGGCAGTAGCAACCTGGGGTGGCATGGTATTTGGCATTTTAAATAAGACAATCACATCATGTACTGTGCTGGGAATGACAAAGGGGAATAGAAATAATTTGGTATTCATTGTGAAAAGGAGCATTTCAAGGTCTATCCTGAAGTCCAATGCTGTGAGAGAAAGGATACTATCAATACACATACAAGGAAGTCCTGGTAATAACAACCATTATTCAAATACACGCACCAACTATCGAAGCCAAAAATAAGGCATTTATAATTTCTACCAACTTTTTTAGTCTAAAAATTGATCAAACATGCAATAAGATGCATTATAATAATTGGTGACTGGTCTGGAAAAGCTATAAATAAAGAAGAACTGGTAGTTGGTTGGAAAGTATAGCCTTGGTGACATAAATGAAGCTAGAGGCTGTATGATGGAATTTTGTATAATGAATAAATTGTTAAATGTGAATACTTTTTTTCAGAATCATAAATGGTGATTATATACATAGACTTTAACTGATGGGCTACACAGGAATCCAATATACTATGTCTGAATAGAGACACTGGAAAAGTTCAATATTCAGCAGTCAAACCAGTCCAGGGGCTGGCTATGGAACAAACCATCAAGTACTCATATGCAAGTCTACATGAAAGCTGGAGAAAAATTAAAACTCATCCACAGGAACCAAAATATGCATATACCCCACCTGAATTTAAAAACCATTTTAAGAATAGATTTAATGTTTTGTTCACTAATGACTGAAGACTAGATGAGATGTGGAATGACAAGAAGGATAGCAAAAAAAGACGAAAAAAACCCCAAAAAACAAAAAACAACACACCAAAAAACAAAGACCCCAAAGAAAGTCATAACATACTCTGAAATTTGCACTGCAGCCAAAAGAAGCCAAAGCAAGGTGAAGTAATGCTGAGGTAGGAGAACTGAACAGAAGGTTTCAAAAGGAAATTAGAAAAGAAAAAGCAAATTAACTGAATGATCATGGAGCAAGTGTTGGAAAACCAAAATAGAAGAACACTCACCATTTCTCAAGCTGAAAGAACAAATTCGATCCTTGAGCTACAACACTGAAGGATTCTATGGGTAAAATAATTTTGTTTTAGTAAAATTTTTATTATATATTGGTTTAGTAGTAGTCCTTCACATCCAAAACCTGCCACAACACCCGTGCACACAGCCCCATGCTCTCTCTGGCAACAAGGTCATAGCAGCCCTGGGTGGAGCAAACCTGGGAGAACATGGTCACCTTCTCTCCCCTCTTCCCTTTTTGGGCTTGGATCCCCCTGCTGCCTTAAACCCTAGGCCAAGCCTGGCTTGCCTGGCTCCTGGAGGCAGAGTAGTCCTTCACGTCCCAAAATAGCCACAACACCCGCATACACAGCACTATGTTCACTCTGGCCTCCAGGAGCCAGGCAAGCCAGGCTTAGCCTAGGGTTTAAGACAGCAGGGGGCTTCAAGCCCAAAAGGGCCCAAGGGCCGCAGGACCTCGGGCCAGTCTTTCATTGTTTTTGTTCAGACATTCCTCTAGGTTGTATAGCCCTGGTGTACCAGTTGCCATACCACGGTCACTTGTGGTTGCTGTGAGGCTGAACACTGTGACACTGATGTGTCAAATGTGTTACAGAGAGTGGGGTGGAGCTCCCCGATTAAAACAAGCTTGGAAGGAGGAGTGGCATCCACTTCCATAATAGCTATGGAAACCCTATGAACCTGGAGAGAGGATGAAAAGCACCCAAGGGTTGAGGACTCTCCTTCATAGGGTTGCTATGAGTCGCCTGCGACTCGACAGCATTTAACAACAACAACATATTGGTTTACTTACAAAGTTCATATACATTGTTTTCCCACACTGGATCTTTCTCCTTTCCTTTATCCATCCCTCCCATCAAATTGTGCAACCATATGATTAACATCCCAACCCCCTCACTGCCCATCCTCACCCCTTTGCTTCCTCTCACCTCTTGCATCCTCATGCACATTCTACAATAATGCTTATACAGTATTTGTCTTTATGGGCCTGAGTTAATTCACTTAGCATAATGCTCTCCAGTCCTTCCCAAATTAGATAGTAATTTACAAAATCATTGCTCCTGTGTGCTGTGTGGTGTTTCATCATGTGCTGTAAATATTGGTTTACAAGTCTCTTTGCCTCAGTTCTCATTTTTCTTGGGTTATATTCCAAGCAGTTGAATAGCTGGATCATATGGAATTTCTATGTTCAGCTTTTTGAGGAAACTGCCTTCCTGAGTGTTTGTACCATTTTACAATCCCACCAACAATATCACAACAATAGAGTTCCTATCTCACCACATCTTTTCCAACATTTATTACTTGCTGCCCTGCAGGAATGGCATCCACTTCCTAAACAACATGTCTCCGGAAACTCTATGAACTTTGATAAATGTCTGTAGTTGTAGAAGGCTTCAGGAATTTTGTTCATAGGGTTGCTATGAGTTGTGCTCGACTCAAAGGCAATCAACAACAACCACAAACCTGCATGATGCAGAAAACGTCAGAAGAGGATGGAAGAAATACAGAATCACTGTACCAAATAAGAATCGATTGACACAGAACAATTTCAGGAATTAGCATATGATCAAGAACAAATCGTATTGAAGGAAGAAGTTGAAGCCACACTGAAAGCATTGGCAAAAAAAATAAGACCTCAGGAATTGATGGAATACCAAATAAAATCTTTAAGAAAACAGATTAAACCCCGGACCTACTTATCAGTCTCTGCTAGCAAAAATGGGATACAGCTACGTGGCCAATTGACTGAAAGATATCCATAATTGTTCTTATTCCCAATAAAAGTGATCCAACAGAGTGGAAATTATCAAACAAAACCAATAATATCACATGCAAGTAAAATTTTGCTGAAGATTATTTTTAAATGGCTGGAACTCTGCATTGTCAGGGAACTTCCAGAAATTAGAGACAGTGGCATAAACTTTATCTTTGCTGATGTCAGATGGATCTTGGCTGAAAGCAGAGAGTATCAGAAAGATATTTACTTGAGTTTTATTGATGATGCAAAGGCATTTAATGATGTGTATCATAACAAACTATTTCTAACATTGAGAAGAATGGGAATCCCAGAACACTTAATTGTGCTCATACAAAACATTTACATAGACAAAGAAGAAGTTGTCAAAAGAAAAAGGAAACACTGTATGTTTTAAAATTAGGGAAGGTATGCATTGGGGTTGGATCATTTCTCCATACTTATTCAATCTGTAGGTTGAGCAAATCACAGAAGAAGCTGGGCTGTATAAGGAAGAATGTGGCATCATGATTGGAAGTAGGCTCATCAACAGCCTGAGTTATGCAGATGATACAACCTCGCTTGCAGAAAGTGAAGAAGGCCTGATGTACTTACCCAGAAGATCAACTACAACCTTCAATATGGATTACACCGCGTCAAAAGAACAAAAAAAATCTTACCATTGAACTAACAAAAAACATCATGATATAGAAAAGATTGATCTTGTCAGTGATTTCATTTTACTTGGATCCACAATTAACATTCATGGAAGCAATAGTCAAGAAATTAAAAAATGTTGTTTTGGGGAAAATCCATTGTCAAGGACTTCTCCAAGGTTCTAAAGAGAAAGGATGTCAGTTTAAAGACTACTTTGCACCCGATCCAAGTCATAGTATTTTCAGTTGCTTCCAATGCATCTGAAAGTTGGACAATAAATAAAGAAAACCAAAGAAGAATCAATGTCTTTGAACTGTAGTGTTGGCAAAGTTGTTGTTTTATGCCATCAAGTTGGAACAGACCCAGCGCTGACTCTCCATCGTGTTTTTCAGAGGCTCATCATTTTCTTGTAGAGAAGTTAGTGAGTTTGAACATCTTGTGCCTTTGAGATTACAGCACAGGTTCTTACCACTTGGCCACCAGATCCCCCCCTAACAACTTATTTTCTACATAAGGGAAATTTAGTTCCTACTCAGAAATCTTTTATTGCTCAAAAAATTGACAGTACTTTGAATCAATATAAACAGACAGAGCTACCTCTAAAAATGGCAGGAAATGTGTTAGCACTCTCTTTAAACCTACTGTCTCATGTACTATAAGAAAATTGAAAATGTTCATAATTTTCATTAAGTCACTTACTAAAAAAAAATCAATAACCATGTCTTGCCTTTCTGAAATCTTAGGTAAGCCATCAAATCACATGTAGGTAGACTTCCTGTAGTCCATATATTCCTCTAGCAGGTATACCATGAACTGCCAAAAGAAAAAACACATCTGAAGGATGTGCAACCAGGGTGCTCCTTAGAAGCAAGGGTGGTGAAACTTTCTCTCACATACTTTCAGCATGATGTCAGGAGAGACCAGTCCTTGGAAAAAGACATCTTGCTGGGAAAGGCAGAAGGTCAGTGAAAGAAGGAAATACCTTAACATATTGGAATTGGATTGAAACCATGACTAAAACAATGGGCTTGAACATGGCAGAGATTATAGGGATGGACAAGATTCAGATATTTTGTTCATAAGTGAGCTATGATCTGCGATTGCCTTGATGGCACCTAACAACAACATGTACATATACACACATACATACATGCAAACATACACACACAATATTTATATATAGAATATAAATATGAAATTAAGACAATGTTATTAGATGTTCAATAAATAGGCATCTTGAGTCAAATTAAGAAGATCTTTAATGAGAAGGTAGATTTCCCAGGAAAAAATTACAACAGAAGGAATTATTTTAAAAGCAGCAAAGATTCATGTGACCCCTTGGCAATCTTTGTGAGAAGAACTGACATACTCTACCTTGCAGTCTGGGTGTCAGGGAATCAGTAGCACCTTAAAAATAACTACAACAGGATGAAGGATGGGAGGAAAAAATAAACATTGTTAACAAAATAGTTTATTAAGGAAGGAAGGAAGATGAAGCACACTGAACCAGTCATGTGCAGAATAAATATAGAAAAGCACATTTCCAGAGACACACTAGGAAAAAACCCAACCCAAATACACTGAAAAGAATCCAAGGATAGAAATAATAGCTAAGTGGGCTGAGATATTATCTATTGTTCAGCAGGAAGAATCGCACATAGTATGATAGGGGTTGAAAAATAGAACTGAATGCTAAGTGGGGAAGAAATTGCTTTGACCAAAAATAATATAATTATATGGATAAATATAGATCTATCTATCCATCTGTCTGTCTGTCTATATCAGGCTTCTCAAATTCTAAAGTGGAATAGGAAGGTCAGCCACACTTTTCAAAGAGATTTTGAAAAATTTTTAGATTAAATCAGAAAAGGATTTACTATTTTTTACTATAGTGGCTATGAGTAAAGAATTAAAAACTGGAGGAAACAATTGTTTGTTTAACCAAGTCATGAATTGCCCCTTTGGTTTTGGATAAAGAAACATGCATCTTTTGAGTCACCAAGTAAAGATTGTGTAATTGTTTATTGTACCATTTCAGAAATTTGTCTGTCTTCACAAAGCTTTAGATCAGAGTTAGCAAACTTCTTCAGTAAAGGGCCAGATAGTGAGTACTTTGGGTTTTGTGAACTCTACAGTCTTTGGAAAACTCAGCTCTGCCATTGTGGTTCTTAAACAATTATAGACAATATGTAAGTGAATTAATGTGTGCCAATACAATTTTATTTATAAAGCCAAGAGAAGAATGAACTGGTCCTATGGGCCATACCATGCTAACCTCTACTCTAGACATCAGGTTGCTTTCAGAAAGTAAAATCCTGGATACCTGCTTTCTTCTCAGTCCATTTAAGATCAGTACTTTGATGACTTTTTAATGCTAATTTATTTTCAGGAGACCGGGTGAGCTAGACCTCAGGAGAGGGCAAAACAACCTTTTTTTAAATTAATTTTTTATTTTTATTGTTTTTTTTTTATTTCAATGAACATCTACAGAAATTTTGGAATTCCATTCATTCATTGTTGCACTTTTCTCCCCGCCACGCCCCCCCCCTTCACTTCTCTCCTTGAAAAGCAAAAGAAAAACTCCTTCATTGGTACACAATCACAACTTTTTTAATAACTTCCCCCGCCCCCAAGAACGCTTCAATATCCTAAAACTATGATCAAAAGTTTACTAAGAGTTCAAAGAGTTCAAAATTCTACCTTTTTTGTATTCCAATAAAAATTTTATAATTAACATTACTGTCATAGATTGAATTCTGTCCCATTCCCCCTCATGCCCGCCCAAAATACACTTATGTCATGATATAATGATCTCTGGTGGCTTAGTGTTAAGGAGTTGTGTTGTTAGCTCAAAGGCACACTGTTCAAACTCACCAGCTGCCCCACAGGAGAAAGGCAGTCTCCTCTCATGTGATTTAGGGCCTCTGAAAACTCAGTGGAGGATCAACTATGAGTCCATTCCCACCCAGTAGTACAGAACAACAATATAATTATGATATGATGTGAAAGGTATGTAATGATTACCCATGGTTTGATAAGGCAAAATGTAGGAGGATTAAGGATGGAATGCAATACTCCTTAAGCCCATGGAAACCCTAATGGATGTAAGGGCAATTTCCCTAGGGTGTGGCCTCTAATACCTTTTATCTCACCAGAGATAGAAGCAGAGGTAAGAGAGCCAAGAGGGGTGTGAATCTTAGTACTAGCAGCAAACAATCTTCAGAAGCTCAGAAATAAGGCCAAGGCACATGGAGATTTCCAAGAAACACCAGGTCTACAGATGCTTGAATCCACAATTCACACCTTTGGTACTAGCAGTCAGGAAATAAGGAGATGGGTTGCACTGGAAAAATCTGAAGTTAGGTTCCTCTCCAAATTATTAAGGGGTAATGAGTAAAGTGTGGTCTGATTCAGGCCATAACCTTTTCTTGTTACTTGCTAAGCATCTGAGAGCTAGACAATGAATAAGTATAACAGGAAAAGAATTGACACCTTTGAGCTGTTGTGCTGGAGAAGAGCACTGAACATCGCATGGATAGCCAAGAGAACAAATAGATATGCTTTTAAGAGGGTGCAGCCAGAGTGCCCTTTGGAGGCAGGAATGATGAGGCTTCATCTCACATACTTTGGACATGTTTACAGGAGGGGCTATGCCGTGGAGTAGGACATAATGCTGAAAAGGGTGGAGGGTTGGTGAAGGAGAAGATGACCCTAAACCAGGTGGATTTTCAAGGTGACTGCTGCAATGGTCTCTTGTGTGTCAGGAAGTGTAAGGATAGCACAGGATAGAACAAGGTTCAGAACTTTTGTTCATAAGGTTGCTATGAGTCGTGGCAAAGCAAGAGATTTCTCCTAGAGCTGGAACACTGAATTTTAACTTCTAGCTATCTAAACTGTAAAAGAATAAATTTTTATTTGTTAAAGTCATCCACTTGTGATTTCTATTATACCAGCTTATCTATTAGATAAGTTGTTACTAAACTCCAAGTTTATTACAAATTAACTCAAAAGAAAGCAAATCTTAAAATCACTCTTACTTGATATTCAAGGAACAGAATGTAGATCCTATCTGGAGACCTTCCTTCAACCAGTGGTGCCACATAGACTTCTAAGCATGGTTACAAAATTACAGAGTGGAAGTTATCTCTGGTTTCTAGAATAGCTCAGAATAGAAATTTGAGGTGAACAGAACTAAATGGAACTGAGTTACTGTTTTAGATGAAATTCATGTCACTGATCTTGACAGCTCAATTCACCGTTACTTCCTTTGGATTGGAATACATTTGGATCGAGCAACAGACACAATGGTGCAATCTTACTGAGTTTTGATGTTTATTTCTTGAAAATATTTTTGTTCATCAAACTATAGGAAAGTGTCTTTAAAGAACAGTTGATTTTCTCGTGGTCATGGAGACCAAAAGTCCAAGTCAATGTCTTCATCTGTGGTTTCTTCCTTTTCCATTTCCTCACGGGGCCTCTTTCTTATCTTGTATGTATTGTGTTTTCTGTTGTTGTTGCTATTTTATTTTTAAATTTCTATTTTAATGAAAGTTTACAGAAAACTTGGATTTCCATTCATTCATTGTTGCACATTTTCCTCCCTACACCCCTTGAGTTCCTTTTTATCTTTAAAAAGAGTCTTGCATTGTTGCTCAGTTTCCTCCCTCCCTCCTGCACCTCCCCCCTTCACTTTGCTATGCACCTCTTATTCTGGACTGTTGTCATGCAAATGATACATAATCATACATTTCTTTTAGACAGTTCTTTCCGTCTTCTATTTAATTGCAGTGTTCATTTATCCCCTCTTTTCTTTGTTTTCTCCCAACCCCCATGTCAGTCCTGTTTTATAACAGTGGCATTATGCAGTATTTGTAATTTTGTGACTGAGATATATTTCACTCAGCATAATACTGGTCCTCCAGGATCACCCATTTTGTATAATATTTTATGAGTTCCTTGTTTTTCAGTGCTCTTATGTATGTTTTTCTCTGTGTTGATCTACTCTTTTTATAAATCAAAAGTGAGAGGATCTAGGTCACATCCTACACTAGTATCGTCTCACTAGCATAAAAAAGGAAAATACTATTTCCAATAGAATTGCATTAATAATCATAGAGGCTAGGATTCTAATGCATATTTTGGGGGAGGGGACATAATTCCCTCATAGTATTCTGGGAGCATTAGTGGCTAGCAAGCATGAGCTAGGTGACAGCTAACTCAATATTTTTTTGCGATTCTTAGAAGTTTATCTTCAATTGCATGAACTATTTGGTTGAGAGTGGTTGATCATGTAATGCACTCATACTTCTACAACTGTTTTCTAATGGAATCCTAGGTCACAATCTGCCCCCAGAGAGAGATTTCTTGTTGCGTTCAATACCTACTGACAAGAACTGAGAGATGAGGAGCTCTCTCTTCTAAGTTTGCTTTTGATATTAATGCCTTAAAACTCTTATCTGTCCTTGAATAATAACATAATGAATTTGTGCTGTTGCATGCTGTCAAGTCAAACCAACTCACAGCTGCCCCTCCAGTTTGTTTTCAGAGGCAGTAAATTACAAAGTAGAAGACTGCCCACCCTTCTCCTATACATATATATTTGGAGTCCTAGAATGGGATGCCATTTTTAAACAATCTAAAATGGTAAAAGCTCTTGAGAAATTTGGACTATTGAGTGAGAATAAGGGCAAGAAACGGAATTTTTTTAAAGATCTGAAATTTTGTGAATAGAGAAATATCTAGAATTTCATCCTTTTTTTCAACTATTAAGGCAAATTTAATTAGATTTGACCTAAATAGTTTACTGCATCAACATGACAGTTTACATCAACATGAACATTCATGTTTTCAGAAATGACAGAGTTGAAGATTTCTTTGATTGACTTAGTCTACACAGTAAAGTTTGATTGAAGAAACCCACAAAACTCCACAACATAGAAGAACAAAATTTACCAGATAATACATAAAGGAGACGGTTATTCATGCAAAAGAACAACATTCTTCAATTTGCAAAAGAGCATTCTTTACTTTGCTAAAGAACTCTTTGAAGTATTTTAGAAAAATATTGACTTTCTCCTGATTGCACCTGGCAACCCATATTTGTATATAACTTCTTGACTAAATGATGGAGAAAAGAACTGGTTAGAGAGCAGATGAGCAGGAGTTTGAAAAGAGGCTACCAACTGAAGATTAATTGAATAAGAAACTTTGAAATAGTGTCTTAGTTATAGAGAAGATGCTGGGTAGCACAGTGACTTAAGCATTGGGCTACTAACTAAAAGGCCACTGCTTCCAAGTTACCAGATGCTTCTAGGATGAAAGATTTGACAGTCTGTTCCAATAAAGACTTAAAGCCTTGGAAACCCTATGGGGCAGTTCTACTCTGCCTTCAGCGTCACCATCACCAAGAGTCAGAATCACCTGGAAGGCAATGAGTGAGAGCAGTTATCTAGCGCCGTTATAATATAAATACCACAAGTGGGTGATTTTACCGAGGAAACATTTATTTTCATAGAGCATCTTAGAAGCTTGATGTCTGAATTCAGGATGCTGGCTATAAAGGAAGCCTTTTTCCTTTGTTGGATTTGGAGGGAATTCCTTGATCTGCTCATAAGCAATCTTCACGAGGTTTGACACCTCTCTGCCCCATTTTCTTCTTAGCATATGCTTATTTATTCCCTGTCTCATTAGCATGACAAAGATAACTCATTTTCAAAAGAGAGGTTAGGATTTACAACACATATTTTTGGAGGATACAACTGAATCCATAACAAACAGTTTTCATGTACCCTACCTGAAAACAATTATGCCTTGAAAAAAGATACACTGATATTTTTAGCTTCTTTTCCTCCATTTCAAACTCTGAGGCCCTTTAGTGTATCAGTCAATGCAAAGTTGAGTACTGGTTACTAATGAATGTGAAATAATAAATCTCTTGCATGCTCTTCACAACAACAAAAGGAAGTATTCATTTTCAGACAATAACTTTATTTCTGAAAGATGGAGAAATAAGATTCACTATTCAAATTGACAAGATAGAACCTATATCCTGTAATTTCATTTGACCATTAGAATTTTGAAAAAAGTCTTATATTTGGAAAGACTTTGAAATAAATCAGAAAGAACGGTTTCCTTTTATTTTTATCTCTTCCAACCAAGTATCTATTTTTAGGAAGTCAGCATTAATGTTGATTAACTTAATCAGAAACCAAACATTAATTATATTGAGAGAATATTCATTTTAGTTTTAACCATAGTTTGCTACTAGACACTAAACAAAATGAGTTTTTCAAAAAAGAAAAAAAATTAAAATGAGATCAAGGAGAAATGCAATTAAAAATGAAAACATTTCTGAAACAAAAGAAAAAAGCATTATTCCATAAGTGACTGATTCCTGGTTATCTTTTTCAAAATTTATGGACAAATTTCTGTGGATAAATAATGACATCTTTGTGTCTTGATACCTAGGTTTTTGAGGTTATGTTTTTAGGTAGTGATCTTTTGGAAAAAAAAAAAGGCGAAGGGAAGTACGATACAGATATGTTTTTGTAAGAGACAATGGTTTATAAATTCTAAGAGGGCATTATTATTTGAAAAATTTTAGATTCACATAAGACAAAATTTAGAGCTAATGTCCTATTAAAAACTTACAAAGAGAAAAACTGAAAACCACGAGCGCATTACTTGGCAACTTTCAGTTGTTGAGGTAAAAATTCCAAGAGTTGGAGATAGTTCTAGTTAGATATGTGGTAAATACCATTCCCTCCTACCTTCCTCTTTATCTTCTTCTATCTTCAGTTTCTTCCTGTATGCTGAATTTTTCCTGTCAATCTATGAACATATCCAGGCCTCTTCCACCAGTGGGAGGGGTAGGGAGAGAGGTAACCCTCCCTATTCCCTTATTCTTTTCCTTACAGCTAAGATATTAAATGGCAAAAGCAATTATTGACCTTTACTGTTAACCAAAAGGTGGGAAGTTTGAGTTCATAGATGCCTGACGATCTCCCTGAGATTACTGTAGTAGCCTAGTCCGTAGGGAACTTAGTTGCTAAGCCAAAAGCCGAGTTTCTCTGGTGGCTTCCAATCCACTAGCCAAACTATAAGGAACTCTGATGGCCTAGTGATAAGGAATTGTGCTGTTAACCCACAGGCACTTAACTGTGGGAGAAAGATGGGCTATCTTCTCCCCTGACTCTGAAAACCTGTTAAGAAGGTCAGCAGCTACATGCCAGTCTGACTCAGTGGAATACAACAACAAAGCAAGCCAATCTACAGGAGAAAGATGGGCAATTTCATCCCTTGTGATTTATTGCCTTAGAGACCTAATGGAGGTCAGCGAGGAGACAGAACCTACTTGGTTGGCAAAGAGAGTAAATCTACTCCAAAAAACTGCACTGAAAATCCTTTGGGGCACAATTCTACCCTGCCACAATGAATCACCATGATAATTCAGGATCTATTTGACGGTAACTAGTTAAACTTCATGAAAGAATAATAATTTCCCACCACCTCACCTCTTGTCCAAATCATTGCATCTGGCTCTCGTCCTTTAACCTGGAAGTTTTCCTACAATTGTCAGATTCAGTGGGTCCTCTGGACTCCCTCCTTTAACATAAAGACACGTGTTGCCAATTTAATACATTTATCACATTGTCAGACTTGATTAATTATTTGCATATCTATCTTTTTCAATAGATTGTGAGTCCCAGGAGAGCTGAGGTGACATTTTATTTGAAACCCTAAAATGATCACAATGCCTGGCCCACAATAGATGCACAAGATATGTTCAATTAAGTTTGTAAGTTCCCCCGCCCCCCGCCTCCAGCTGGACTGCAGGATGTGAGAGTAGCAGGGCACTTATATGGACTTGTGTTATTGTTGATTTAAGTGGTATGGCCCGTCTTTCTACATGGTTTGGATTTGAGGGACTAATTTCCTGTTTAAAATTCTTTCTTGCTCTGGGGAGTTACCCCCGTGCAAGTTCAATCTCTTCTCTCAAAGGCCTCCCAGGCAGGTCTAGTGGTGATGCATGATGGCATAGTTGGCTTAGCCACCAGGGTGGTTCCTTGATTGCGGGAGAAGCAGCAGCAACATGAAAACTCAGGGGAACTCAAATGTGGCCTCCATACCCAGGCGACTGGGGCCTGCTCAAGTACATCAATGGCCAGGAACTTCTGAGAGCAGCTGCTACACAGCTTTCCCAGTGAGCGTTCTCATCAGATGTGTCCTTCAAGCTACTTCCTTTAAAAAAAAAAGGAAGCATCGTTCCTTCTGTCTCCACAGACTGACATTGTTTTATGTTGCCCTTTAGAATCTGTTTTCTACAAGCATTTTTGCAAAAATATCTGGTTGCCATTGCAGTGTCTACTTCCCCCCCTTACTAGATTAAAACACTCTTTTCAATGGCCATGTAGTCCAATTGTTGTTATATATCATCAAGTTGGAACCGACCTGTAGCTTATCCTCCAGTGGGTTTTCAGAGACAGTTTATCATACGGGAGAGATTGCCCATTCGTCTCCCACAGAACAGCTGGTGAATTTGAACTGTGTGCTTTAAGCCACCTGAATGATGTAGCCATTACTTTAAATTAGGCAACATTTATATGTTAGATTTTCTAAATGAAGAAATCTTGTGGTGCATAGACCCTCCTTGAAAATGTTCTCTTTTCCCCGCCCCAGGACTGCATGCATCTATTTACTAAAACAAAACAGTTGGCACACCCTCAGTTCCTGTAGTCATTGTTTTCATTGTAGTTTGAATGTCTTCCTTCATTATCATTGGCTCTTAATCATATGCTACTTTCTGAAATGTTTCAGTGCTGACCAGTTCTTCCTGGTACAATGGCTCTATGCTCCTTCCATCCTCCTTGATGTTAGATATTATACCAGCAGTAGAGGCCTTAGATTGGAAGACATTGTGTTGAGAGATGTCGGTGCAGGAATCTTTTCACTGCCCATGGAAAGTGTGAGGTAGGTCTCTGTGAAGATGGAAGCAGAGTGACCACAACAGGATGTGCAGCCTTTAGCCAACAAGAAAAATAAGTTATTAAAGCAAAAGGCACCCTGTTAGAGTTATAAGAGGATACCAGAACTGGTTCATAAGCAAAGATAAGAACATGCAGAGCTAGCAGTTAAAGGCAGGAAAGAGAGGAAGACACTCTCAAGAGACTAGAACAGCAGCCCCCAAACCCCCAGAGGATGAGGGGGCAAAAATGTTCTTGAATTTGAAATCCACTGTTAGCTGAGATCTGGTGGCGCAGTCTGTAGAGAGCTGCACTGCTAGCCCAAAGGCAGCACCTCTCTGGAGGTTCAAACCCACCAGTTGCTCCTTCCTCAGAAAATTCAATGAATTTGAATATTCTGATGGCATAGGGTGCTATGTGGTTTGAATTCACCAGCGGCTCTGAAGAAGCAAGATGGACAGTCAGCCTTTCCCCATAAAGATTTACAGCGTTGAAACTGATGGAGCATTGCTATGACTCTAGTCAACTCCACTGCAGTGGATTTGGGTGGGCCAAGATGTGCATGTGCATGGACCACAGGATTCCTCGGAAACCAGGTTGTTAGGCAGTTTCTAGGAGTAGTAGTAGCTCTATTTATTTACTTAATTTCCCTTTGGGTAGAGTTAAAGGCATCTGGATGGATCTGGTTGCTTTTCTGGAGTGAAACTTACCCAGTGGTTTCAGGCTAAAGAGATAAATGTATATACAGATGGATTTTATGGTCCAGAGTATTTACTGTTTGCTATTTTTGGTAGAGTCCATAGAGACTTTCCCTGCTAGCCCACAAAGGCCTTGCCATTGGAACCCACCACTATCTCCTCAGGGAACACATGGCAGTCTCCTCCTGTGAGATTTACAGTCTAGGAAAACCAATGGATGGTCAGTTATGAATCACTTCTGACTTTATGGTAATGAGTTGAGTTGAGATATTTACACTTACAATGTTGAAAACTAGCAACAACCTAAAATATCCAATAATAGGAGTGTTCCCCTAAAACTGTAGTAATCTAAGGCAGATCATGAACAGAAGTTAAAAAAAAATTAGCAGTTTTTTAGATTAGCATTTTTTTTTTGCAGGTCAATCAGTAAGATATGTGTCAAATTAGCTCCAGATGATGTTCTAATTGTTCAGGAAAAAACCAAACAAAAGCAAGTTGACTTGAAATCATTTGGAAACGTGGAGGAGAGGTTAAAATGTGCAACAATGAATGGAAATCCAAGTTCTTTATAAACAGTCATTAAAATTTCAATTTAAAAAAAGGTGGGTTTTTTTAAAGATATAACTGGGTAAATCAGATGTGGTAATTAAGAATGCTGGGGTGGTGGTCTCCATTTTCTCTAGAGGCTTTCTTAGCTCTGTGGCCAAATCAGAGTCTTACTCTTGTTTTGTTTGACATAGCACACAACTGTAACATGTGGGACATTGCTTAAAAGGTACCATCACAGAGCATTTCAGAATAGATAGAACTCTTAACTGGCATAGAAGGCCTGGTATCATGATAATGTGTCAGGCTGCTAACTGAGAGGGATAGATTGAAGGTTTGAATCTGATCCTCAGGGAGATGGGCAGTTTCTCCCATTAAGAATTACAGCTTTATGATGTATGATAGGGTATGATGGTTATCATAAGAGTCCACAATTAAGGCTGCATAGTGGAATGTACGTGGGGCGGTGGGAGGGGTGAGGGGGGGGATTGTGTACCAGGGAGGGAGTTTTTCTTTTACTTTTCAAAGAGAGGAGCGAACTGGGAGTGGGGAGAGGAGGAGGGCTGGGCGGGGAGAGAAGTGCAGCAATGAATGAATGGAAATCCAAAATCTCTGTAAATGTTCATTAAAATTATTAAAATAAATTTAAAAAAAGGAAAAAATATTAAATTTAATGAAGAATTGTTTCTAAATGAAAAAAAGTCAATTTATACTAAATAAAATTTTCAAATTAAAAAAAAAAAATTACGGCTTTAGATGCCTGGTGGAGAATTGGTATGAGTGAGATTCTAGTCCATAGCAACAAGTATTAACTGGGATGATATTGAATTCTGAAAGAAGAGTGTCAGTTTTAAAGTAGTAAGTGTTCCCATTAAAACAAACAAACAAACAAACACCTCTGTCATTAAGCAATTCTGACTCATGGTGTATGGGCAGATTCAGACTCATAGTCATGTTATAGGACAGAATAGAATTGCCCTGACCTTTTTGTTAGCTCTAGTGGGTTTACCCACTTGTTTGTCATTCTCCTCTTCTCCAGAGTGGGAGATGAGGCCAGTTCACTCTCCTAGCCTTAGGCGCAGAGCTCTGGTGACCTAGTGGTAAGGAATTGCACTGTGAACCCAAAGATACATAGTTCAAATTAAGCATTTACTCCATGTGGTAAGGAGGGACCGGTCCTTGGAGAGGGACATCATGTCTGGGAGGGTGGAGGGAAGGCCCTCTGTGAGGTGGATTGATTCAGTGACTGGGGTGATCGGATGGGTGTGTCAGAGACAGTGTAATTGGCACAGGACAGAGCAAAGTTTAGGGCTGTTGTACATAGGGTCACTATGAATCGCAAATGACTCGATGGCACATAACAAAAACAACTCCATAGAAACAGATGGGCAATCTTCTTCTGAGCAATTGACACCCTCTGAAAACCTGCTGGAGGACTATGAGTTGGGCACATAATAACAACAACAGCCTTAAACATAACAGTACTTGCTCTTTCAATAACATAGAGACCTATATCTGACTGGAGTGTGTCTCACTCCCCAACCCAGGCTTTTGTGCCCACAAAGAAGGGCACAGAATGTGCAGCCTAATGTGAAAGAGGTCAAACCCAATCTAGCTAATCTGGCTGTTTAACATCTATGTTAAGATGTCTAACATCTATGTTAAGATGTATCTTTTTCTGTGTAATGAATATAATAATAGTATTTACTTCATAAGACCATGAGAGGATTTAATGAGAAAATTAAAGTATAATTATTAAAACAATGCCTAATACATGGTAAACTACTTCTGTCTCTCTTTACAGATTCGTTTATATCTTCAATAATTTGCAAATAATTGGTGCAACGTACCTAGTTCTATCTCCACTTTAAGATTCTGAATTTTTTTTTTCCTGAGCAAGAGGGAGAGTCTTAAAGTAAGCCGTGGTCAGTTTTTCTTTGGTTGTGTTCTCTAACCACATCAAGGATGCAGTACTTCACTTAGAGAAGGGAGGTCAGCAATGTTCAAAATGCAGGAAGTGAAAGAAACACAGGGAGCATTCTTTTCACAGATACTTGATTCTCTTCTAATCCGCATTTCAAACCCCAGTTCCCACCCTTTTCCCACCAACTCAAGGCCTGACCCTTTCTGACGCAGAGGGGAAGGAAAAAACCCAAGAAAATATTTTTTATTTATTTTAATAAATGTTATTCTCAGAGATAGATTTTTTTTAAAAAAAACCACAAACTCTTTTAAGGTTAATGTTAAAAGTTTGAGAGCAATTTTTACTAAGATGGAGCATCTTCCTTCCAGCCTGGGCAAGCCATTTCCTCTCTCAGATCTTATCTCTTCACTATCTGTTAATTGATGCATTCAGGTTGATAAATCCTCCAGTATCTGGTTCCGAGTTTAATCTATACCTTAGGAATGTAGACTTCGAGTCTTTCCATCTTAGCATGTGGGCTAGGAATTCAGCCCCCAGGAACTGACTGAAGTTGAGGAAAAGTGAGGACATAACACTTAACATCAGAACATTAATTTGCAGTTAGCCTAATGTACGCACTAGCGGAAATGTGCTTGAAATATGTGAACAAAATTAGTGTATATACGCAGGTTTTTATATTTTGCTTTTTCCTAAGAGGGGAGAGAGAGAGAAAAAAAAAAGTCTTGATCTCTGTTATGAAACCACAATCCAAAAGTTGAACCTAGAGAAGTGTGTAAGTCCTGGAAAAGTTACCGAGAAGCCTCGCAATGATGTCCTTTACTCAGTCACAAGAGGGTAAAAACTCTCAAGGCACCGATTGAAGAGACACAAAAGTCAGGAAGTGACCCTGTCGTCGGGATTTCAGAGGCCACAGGAGAGAAACAAAAGTCCTCTTACAACTTCTGAAACTTTGGGCCATACCATCCTGAGGGGCCAGGGGTGGGAACTCGAGAGAGGGCAGAGGAAATTGACATCTTCACTCTAACGAGCCGTGAGTAAACTGAGGATTTCCCCACTGAAAAGGCTCAGTGTCTGCAGGGCCCCAGCCCTGAAATGAAAGCGGGTTTCAGCTGATCCTCATTGTGGAGCCTGCTGAAAAAGAAGCCTGGGTCGCCCTGGCCAGACCCCGCGTGCTGAATCGGAGCCCTGTGCGCGCTGGGCCGGGCCGCGCGCCCGGGTCTGCAGGATGGCGTGCCGGAGCCAGCCCATCTGCGGCCGTGAGCCGGCCGGGGAGGAAGCCGTCCCTAGGGATGAATGGGGCTTTGTTCGCCGGCAGCGGCGGCTCCCCTCGGCAGGCCCGACCCACACAACAGAGGCTGTATGCGAGGGGAATGGAAATGAGCCTCGGGCTCTCCCGAAGGAGCCCCATCCCCTCGCTGCGCAGGGCTGAGGAATGCTGGCAAGCCGGAAAGGAACCCTCGCGGGGAACGCCGCTCTCCCTTCTCTGAAACCCCATTGAGAGGAGCCCTTTGATGCAATTAAAGCTCATTTCATTGCAGGGGAGGGAGGAGGAGAGGACCGTCAAGCTTTTTTCTGTCTCAGAGCATGTGTGTGCACCTTTGTGGGCCCGGCTATTTGGAGACCAGTCGGGAACTTGAGCTCCCTCTCTCGCAGACGTTCTGTAACATCATAAAAGGGGACCCATAAACAGATTGGTTTTCACTGTGGGTGGAACCCAGTGTTTGGATAGCAGCCAGGCTGACCTGCAAGCAGAGGTTCCTGCTTTGAAAGGCGCCTTGGTACACCTCACACTCACCTGCCCGGTTGTAAAGGTTTAGGCCGACAAGAAATGATGTTTAGAGGAGGAAGTTGTTTCTGAGGTCATTGCTCGTCATTTTCCATTTTCTCAGAGGTGGGGTGGGTCACTTTGCAGACCCAGAAATAGTGTCACAGCCAGACCTGTAAAATGGTGTAACTTGGCAATAGTAATGTCTCTAAGTTGAAGGACTGTTGTTAGGTGCCATTGAATCGACTACAGCTTACAGCAACACTATGAACAACTTGAACTGTGAACTACTGGAACCTTGTCTTACCGTGTGCCATCCTCATCATCTCTGACTTGCTCAAGTTCATTGTTCATTCAGTTTGTCAATTCATTGAAGAACTTGGCTGCGACAACTATTTTGATTCTTGGCTTAATTCTCTGTGTGATCCCTAGAAACTTGCCTTCCCCACATAGCCTCTGACTTAATATTCTTCACCTGTTAAAATGAATCTCATAGGATCAGAGCACTGATACCATAAAGTTCTGGGAACTTGTGGAAATGTTTCTAAATTAGAAATAGACTTTGCATTTTCCTGTGGAAGATTCACGGGATTGCAACTCCAACCAATTTCGATGTAGAAAGGTTTACCCATTTCTCTGACTTGTTTACTTCATAGTTAATACTTCATAACATAATATTGTGCATACACACACACAAATAAGGAGATCGGCTACTGGAGATCATTGGCTACTCATAAGTTCATGAAGAATTGGAAGGGAAGGATAAGAAAACATTTTGATAGCTCTGAATATACTCCAAATGTTTCCTGAAATGACCCAGTTAGGCGTTTAGATGGAGATGTCATTCTTTCTGCTTGAGTAGAGAGTTAACACCAGCAAGGATGAATCACATTTTATATTTTAAGAGTGCGCATAGTTAATCCTTCATTCCTTCTTTAAATATCCCAAGCAAGAAGACAGTGAGAGTAATGACAGCAGCCATGTGCATCCTTGTCCCTTGCCTGTTATTCCAAGCCTGTCTCTATGGTTATTGCTCTTCTGGTCTAGTTTAGACCTCTCACTTGAAGGCCTTCAAGGACTGGAATACATAAGTATTTTTACTATGAAAAAAAAATACTTTTTTTTTTGGCATCCTAACCAAGTTCATAAATATAAAGAGCATACTGCCTAAAAGGTAATCTCCTGATTTGTGCAAAAGGTGACACTCAAGGGAAACTGAGGTAAGAAAATGGATACTATCTCTTCCTCTTCATCACACACACACACACACACACACACACACACTGTGTAATATGAAATAAATTTAAAGATGGGACTCCAGTGATTTATTGCTTTGTGAGTGAATTGTGTGCCAATCACAGAGTCTTCTTATTACCAGTGCTCTTTGTGCTTTTTTCGGTATAGGTATGTGTTTGGTCCATTTGTGGTTGCCATTGTGGTCTCCAGTTTGTCTTGATGTGGACACCATCTCTCTGAGAGTCAACACTTTCTAAAGCTGTCCTATTACTGTCAAGTTAGCCAAATGAACATCCCTGACATCAAATTCCAGATATAATATGATCCTGTTGTTATTATTGTTATGCTCTGTCAAGTTGAAACTGACTCACAATTGACCCTCCATCAAGTTTTTAGAGGCAATAATTTGCGTGGGCCAATGGGCAGCACATGATAGATGAAGAAGAGATTGAGGTTACTAACAATTTTAGCTTGCTTAGCTCCATAATAAAAAATCTTGGCACCAGCAGTCAGGAAATCAAAAGACAAATAGCACTGGAAAAGTCTGCTGTCAGGGACTTCTCCAGAGTACTGAGAAGCAGTGTTGTCAGTCTAGAGACTAAGCTGTACCTGATCCAGGTCCTGGTCTTTGCAACTACTTGGTATGCATCAGAGAGTTGGACAATTACTATGAATGACAGAAGAATTGATGCCTTTGAATTGTGGTGGAGATGAGTTTTGAATATAGCATGGACCACCAAGAAGACAAATAGGTCTGTCTTAGAGAGGGTGAAACCAAGTTTCTCTTTGGAGGCTAGGATTTTGAAGCTCTGTCTCACATACTTTGGGCATGTGGCCAGGGAAGGACCTGGTCCTTGGAGAAAGACATCATGTTTGGAAGAGTGGAGGGACAACAAAGGAGAGGAAGACCCTGCATGAGATAGAATGATGCAGTAACTGGGACAGTGGGGGTAGATGTAAGAATTAGTGAGACTGGCTCAGAACAGGGGAGGATTCAGAGCTGTTGTACATAGGGTCGCTGTAAGTTGCAGGTGACTTGATGGCACCTAACAACAATAACAAATTGCATAGGAGAAGACTGCCCATCTTTCGCCTGTGGAGCATCTGGTGGATCCAAACCATTTGCCTCTAGGTTAGTAGTGTTACGTCTTTACTCCTAAGCTACCAGAGCTCAAAGATGATTCTAGGGTCCAGCAAAGGATATACAACAGCAATAGAAGCAGTGCCCCTCATTTTATGAACTGATGATTCCCTTTAAATGATTGAGCAAGAGAAAATTTTAGAAATAAATAAAAAGAGAGATGTGTCAATTTACTCCCAGATTGTTGTTGTTGTTATGTGCCGTTGAGTCATTTGCGACTCATAGCGACCCTATGTACAACAGTCCTAAACTCTGCTCTGTCTTGTGCCAATTGCACTGTCTCTGACACTCCCATCCCGATTATCCCAGTCACTGAATCAATCCACCTCATAGAGGGCCTTCCCTTCCTGCGCTGTCCCTCCACTCTCCCAAGCATGATGTCCTTCTCCAAGGACCAGTCTCGCCTCACAACATGTCCAAAGTATGTTAGACGGAGCCTCAGAATCCTTGCCTCCAAGGAGCCACCCGGCTTAACCCTTCCCAGGACAAATCTGTTTGTTTTCCTAGCAGTCCATGGTATTCTCAATACTCTTCTCCAGCACCACAGCTCATAGGCATCAATTCTCCTTCTATCCTCCTTGGTCATTGTCCAACTCTCTGATGCATAACGAGTGATTGCAAAAACCATGGCCTGTACCAGATGCACCTTAGTCTCCAGAGAGATACCATTGCTCTTCAGTACTTTGGAGAGGTCCCTAACAGCAGACTTTCAGATTAGTGATGTTATTTAACTCTAACAAATAATTAATGATCAAATTAAGACCATTGAAGCTCCAAATACATTATACTTGATTGTTTATATTCATAAAGTTAAAAAAAAAATCCCACGTGAACAATCATGTTTTAGAATTTAGGTTCATATATTTCTGTTTCTCTGGAAATACTCAAGGTTTGGTAAAATCGTTTCTTTTAAAACACCTATGATCCTGTATCTTTGAAAATTGTTGGTGACGATGAAATGGGCAGAGGTAGAGAAGAAGTCAAGGCTTAGCTTTCTCTGTCACAGATTGAGAAATTACCTTAAAGTGTTCCAGTGGTTTGTTTCTGGTCATAAACTATAGTCTGAGAATTGCACTTCATTTCCCTTGATTCCAAAGACAGTCCTCAAGGCGTCTGAGGCCTGAATGCCAGGCAAGACTGTGTTCTGTTTAGTGATCAGACTCTGGATGCCAAGGGACATGTGAAAGTTACTTCATTCAATTTGAGAAAATCATGTTAGCTACACTACATGTGGTTTTTCTGTTTTGGTAGATAGAAATTATTACATCAACACCCCTTCTCCCACCTTGTATTGATCTATTTATTGCTTAGTAGCCAGAAAAAATGAAGAGAAGGCCTCTCCTGTATTTATCAGATTACCCATTACCTTTTTAGTCAGTGTTTCTAGAAATCAGGGTGGAGATTTTTATTTAGCCTGTCTTTTGGGCAATAAAAGGCAAGGAGATGCCTCATTCAACCAGACTTTGGCTCCTAAAATATCAGAAAGCAATGCTATTTACTCAGTCTCTGGACTACTGAGTGTTGGGGTGGCCCATGTTGACTCAAAACCGAGTGCTAGCAGCTAGGTGGGGCTCTATGGAGCTCTTAGTCATGTGAGGTTGCCAGGGCAACTTAATGTCTTATGAGCTGGAATGCTTCAAGAAGTACAAAGGGGAGGCTACAAGGGCACATTACAACTTATAGTCATGTGTTCAATAACATGCCATCTTTCAGTAATGGGGCTTTTATTTTTCTTTTATTTTGCAGGACTGAAAGATCAGAAGCCGGAGATTAGTTGGAGAGGATAAAGAAAAGAAAAAAAAAATTAAAGGGTTTTTTTTTTATATTTTTGTTCCTTATGTGGGCAATGGTTAAACAAGGAGAACATCTGGTCCTGCAATGGGTCTCTGCAGCCCTGCTTTTAATTACACCGTCATTTGGTCTCATGCTAAATTAGTGACTGTGGGAGCAGCTCAGATCTCCAAGCTGACAGGCCCAAAGAGCTTGACTTAGCCTGCCACATAGTCAGAGGGGAAACACGAAGCTTCCGGTTTCATATTTAAACCAGCGATTGACTCATAATTGTAACTGTCAGGAGGGTGATGGAGACATTATGTAATCTGGTTCTTATGGCGATGTGTGTTTTAAGATTTCTGCTCTGTACATTCCAGAGGAAATTTCGTGCCCATTGAGGGAGAACTCCCTAGCAGTTCTATAGTGCCCTGTAGGGTAGTGCCGGTGCTAAAGTTTAAGAGTTCCTGAGTCTAGAATTCAAACATGAATGAATTGCCCTCCTGTTTGTCCAGACTTTTACATGTGGGTGGGAGCTCTGGTGACAGTCTGTAGGGATTTGTGCCGCTAACACAAATGGAGCGCCTTTCTACTGGTTCAAATCCACCAACTGGTTCAGAAGAGAAAGGCGGACTTTTCTCTTTCTGTGCAATTTACAGCCTTCAAGAGGCCACTGGAAGGTCAGCTATGAGTCTCAGTTCAGAGTCAACAACATTGAGAGATTTGAGTGTAAGTTTTGAATTTAGACATGATAAATTTGCTGTTGAAAAGCCCTCTTGTTTGCATAGACTTTGAAATGTGGATGGAGTTAGGCAATATCTGGTAAATGGTGAAGAAGTAGTATGCTGGCCCTCAGGAAAAGTGTATAATTGTGATAAAACATTCAAGGCTGCTTTTAGTTTTTCTTGAAATGCATGGTTCCCCTTACTATTCCCATCACTTCTGGCTTTGGAGAAGATTCTGGAAGTGCCACGAGTTCTCCTGGAAACAAAGCCCTGGGGCTATGGAACATCTGGATGTACTTCATTATGCTTCTTACCCTTTGGATTGTGCAAATGAATGTATAGGGAAGCCAGAGAAGGAAGGTTTGATGCAGACTCAGCATTTACTGTCACTTTGAAAGGAAAAAAACCCCAAAACCAAACAAATATCCAAACAACAAGCCAGATGAGACAGGTTAATTTTAACCTTAAAAGAGTATGCTTTCTATATTTTGCTACAGGGACACTTGTACTTATGTTGCGTTTTCTCTTCTTTCAAATTGCTTACTTTTGACGTTTATGAGAGGGAAGAGTCATTATCAAAGGGAATGCTCTTATTGGAAGAATAATAGTAAAGACTAAATAAAAATTTCAAAATGTGTGTAGAGGAGCAAAATAATGGTGCTGGGGAATGGAGCGGACTGAAAATAGCTGTTCTGGCTGGTACTGAGTGCTTTTTTCTAAATCCTCTATCTATTGGGGTGATCTTACAGTCCAACAGTTCTATTTTTTGATGTTCATCAAAGAAGAAGTTGTATGTATAAAATAGTTCTAGTGAAATATAATACTAAATGTTTGAAAATATATTACTAAAATTCATGTTTTAGTGAAATACATGACTCCTGTTGACCACATATTAAAAGTTGACAATAAAGACAGAGGTATTCACTGTCCCAAGAATGTATTACATGTGCTAGCAGAGACGCTTTGAGTAGGATGTGGCGTTTGGCCCCTAGGATGTACATCATGCTCCTGGTCATATTTGAAATTCCTATGTTGGGCAGCTAATCAAAAGGTAAGCTGTTTAAATTTACCAGCTGTGCTGCAGGAGAAAGATTTCTATTCTTGCAAACAGGATGGAGAGTTGCTATGAGGCAGTAGTGGGATTTTGGTTTATATCTACACAGAAAATTGCTTTTGTTTGGGGGAAGACAATAGAATGTATGACAATTGTAATTGATGTTTTGGATAGATAGATAAATGGGAAGGACTTAGTGGTAATCATGATACTTGAGGAAGATGCTCTCATATAATTCCTTGTTTTGTAGGATTTTACATCAATCCCAAGATATAGACATAGGTCCCACTTAAAAGAAAGCATTTTTTAGTTGAGTGGTTTTAGACTCTTCTTCAAATTACCATTTTGAGTTTGTTTTAGGAAAATTATGTTTGATTTCTAGACATTTGTGATTTGCAGATTGTTAACAGTTTTAGTTAGCTTGGCTCCATAGTAAACACTCTTGGCACCAGCAGCCAGGATATCAAGAGACAAATTGCATTGGGAAAGTCAGTTGTCAGGGACCTCTCCAGAGTACTGAAGAGCAACGACATCAGGCTGGTGACTAACGTGCACCTGATCTGGACCATAGCCTTCACAATTGGCATCCTATACTTCAGAGAGCTGGACAGTGACTAGGGATGATAGAAAGATTATTTATGCCTTTGAGCTGTGGTACTGGAGAAGAGTGTTGAATATACCATGGACTGCTAGGAGAACAAACAGGTTTGTCCTGGAGAGGGTGAAGCCAGGCTGCTCTTTCTGAAGCTTCATCTGACATACTTTGGGCATGTTGCAAGGAGGGACCAATCCTTGGAGAGGGACGCCATGCTTGGGAGGGTGGAGGGACAGTGCAAGAGAGGAAGACCCTGGATGAGATGGGTCGATTTAGTGATTGGGGGAGTGGGTGTGTCAGGGACAGTGAGTTTGGCACAGGATAGAGCAGGGCTTAGGGCTCTTTTACATAGGGTCGCTATGAGTCTCAAGTGACTGGACAGCACAGAACAAAACCAACATAAATTATCAATGAGTATCTTTATTGTGTACCATTGAGTTGGAACCAACCCATAGCTGACTCTCCCAACAGATTTTAAGAGCAGTAAATCACATGAAAGGAGATAGTTCATCCTTCTCGCACGAAGCAGGTGGTTGATTGAAAATGCTTGCCTTTGGTAGTGCAGAGCAGTTTCTTACCACTAGGTCACCAGAGCTAATCAATCCATATTTGCTGTTCTGGATAAGACACTGTACTTATTCACTGTACTCAATGAAAGGCTAGCCATGGCCCTACAATGTAGTCTGTGTATATATAGCCGTACTTCCAAACTGAATCTTTGTTGCTTTTATGTGCTGTCAAGTCACCTCCTACTCATAGATGCCCTTTGTATGACAGCTCTGAACCCTGGTCTATCTTAACTCAATTTCACTGTCTCTGACACACTTACCCCCATTACTCCAGTCACTGAGTTTGTCCTTCTCATCCAGGGTCTTCCTTTCTTGCGCAGTCCCTCCACCTTTTCAAATGATGTCCATCTCTAAAGATGGCTGATGTCTGAGAAACCTGTGTGAGACTCTTTGCTTTTGAATTTGGGCAAATTAACTTATCACCACTTATGTAAGGCAATATCAGTAAAATATCACATAGAAAAAGTGCCCAGTAAACTCTGAATATCATCATTTCCCCACATCACTTTCATTACCACTTCCATCATCATAATCATTTATATTTTTCTGAGTAGGACAATTTTTGTTATAAATTATTTTTCTAGAAAAATCAGCAATTAGGATAGTTGGCTATTTTCCCATTCTTCTTTGGAAAATGTTATTGGGAGTGAGTAATATTCACTTTGAGAGAAAAAGGAAGGCTTGCTCCTCTACTGTTTCTGGAAACATTTGTCTAATATCTTCCCCTAAAGGGAATAAATTAGACTTAACTGTGAAGGTCTGCCCTTGATTTTCATCTTTGGCTATCCTGCTTCAAATATCCAATTGATAAGAGAAAATTTGAGATATTTTAATAAAAATAACATATCTTTTTCTAAGTTTGTGTTCTCAAAAACATATTCTTGAAATACTTTAACATTTCCCCTATTCTTTCTGTCTCAGGCTATGACTCTGTATTAGGAAATAGAGCTTCTTACGGTGACTTGATTTCTTCTCTCCCACAAGCCTCAAGTTCTGTGTGAATATTATATAGTCACTACAGCTTGGGACATTATCATATGACTGATGGGTGATGCAGGGATGGATAATTTCATGAGCTGTCTAGCCAGAGTTTATTCATTTTCCTAGTCATTGAAATGAAAAGACTTGATGTGACTCCTGTTGAGATACTTCCAAAGGCAACCATCCTTGTAATGGATTTTCTCTGTCAGAGAATTAGGTACTGATTTGCTGGTTTTTATTTTCCCTCTACTAGAACTTTACAGGCAGGCTAGGGAGCCTTTTTCCAATCAACGACCATCAGATTATAGAAAACAATAATAGAAGGCAGCAAAACAGTATTATACTGGGGACTCAGAGAAATGAAATTGAGCATTGGCTCTGGGAAACCAGTGGCACATTTTTCTTTCTTTTTTTCTGATCCTTTGTCCAACTTCAGACTTTCATCTTTGAAAGCGAAAGACTAGCCAGAACAGATAATTGCCAGAAATAATACATTTCTTTCAATTGGGAAGGGTTAATGCATTTTTATTTATTTCATAGCAATTCAATTCCATAAATTAAAAACTGTAAAAATGTAAATGACTAGAAATTTGTCCTTTTATTTTCAAACTTTGCCAATTGTGGTTTAAGGATATTAAAGCATTTTGAAAGCTTTAATTGCCTACATATAAAATTCAAATTCTTTAGCAAAACTTTCAAAGCGCACCTCACTCTGACCCCAGTGTATCCTTCTAACTTTATTTTCCCTATTCTACTTCACATAGGGTGCTTTGGTGGCCTAGTGGTGAGAAACTGTGCTGCAATCCCAAAGGCATGTAGTTTAAATTTATCAGGTGCTCTGTGAGGGAAGGGCAGGCAATCTCCTCTCCAGTGATGTTGTTGTTATATCCCTTGAGTCGATTGTGACTCATAGCCACACTATGCACAACAGCTCTGAACCCAGCCCTATCCTGGACCAATCTCACTGTTTCTGACACACTTACCCCATTACCTCAGTTACTGTGTCAGTTCATCTCCTCTGAGGTCTTCCTCTCCTGCTCTGTGCCTCCATTCTTCCAAGCATCGTGTCTTTCTCCAAAGACTGGTCCTTCCTGGCAGTACATGCAAAGCAAGTGATCCATAGCTTCAAAATCCTTGCTTCCAAAGAGCAACTTGGTTTCACCATGTCCAGGACAGAACTGTTTATTCTCTTGGCAGTGCACGATATGTTCAATATCTTCTCCAGCACTGCAACTCAAAGACATAATTTTTTCTTCTGATATCCTTAATCATTGTCCAGCTTTCTAATGTATAGCTTGTAATTTGTGAAGACCCTGGCTTGAATCAGGCACACCTCAGTCTCTACCACCTCTGAAAACCTGGAGGCTCAGCTATGAGTAGGTTCCAATTTGACAGATTACACCACCACATCATGTGACCTATGCTTCAACGGACTTAAATAACTTTATTTTTATAGCCGCTTTTTTGAGACATTACTTCAAGTTCTAGCTACATAAAACTTTCTTTTATTATCTCTGTCTAGTGACCTAGTGGATAAGGAGTTGTGCTACCAACCCAAAGAAGAGGTTCCAACCCACCAGCTGCTCCTACAGAAAAAGAGGGGCAATCTCCTCCGATAAATCCACTGGAGGATGAGCTATGAGTTAACTCAGCCTTGATGGCAGAGAGAAAGAGAGAAGGAGAGATAGAAATAATGAGGTTGTCTGGTGGCACAGTCCATAGTATGTTGTGTTTTTCTGATGGTTCTAAACCACAGGTGGCTCTTTGAGAGAAAGACAGGCTTTCTCCTCTGTTAAGATTTACAGCAAGAAAGATTTTCAGCAAAACAATGCTGAAGATTATTAAGAATGAGAAAAACTGGATTAATTTTGTATACTGCATTGAAATGGATGAGGGAGAGA